>NC_012862.1:925331-1238162 GCF_000026945.1 Candida dubliniensis CD36 | reverse complement strand
TATTAAAATTGTTGGGTATTAATGCAGAAAAAGATCAATCTGATAAATCACAACCCATTAAGGATAACTCCAAAGACTCACCAAATTCTAGTTCAAAAGCATTAACAAAATCTCCAACATCATCGTTATCACGCAAAACAATATCATCTATTGTTATAGCAAACAAAGATGAAACATATTTAGCTAAACAACAAGCTAAAACCACAAATCAAAAATCAATTACTGAAGCTAAAACCAATCCTTCAACCACTATGATCACCTCCAATGAATCTATTCACGTATCTAAAAATAATAAATCACCAATAATCATGCTTGCTGGACCTCCAGGTACTGGTAAAACATCTTTAGCTAAATCAATTGCTTCTGCTTTGGGACGTAATTTCCAAAGAATCTCTCTTGGTGGTATTAAAGATGAAAGTGAAATTAGAGGACATAGAAGAACTTATGTTGGAGCTATGCCCGGGTTATTAATTCAAGCATTACGTAAATCAAGATGTATGAATCCAGTGATTTTATTAGATGAAATTGATAAAGTTATTGGTGGTAATAATTCTGGAGGAGTTAATAAATTCAATGGTGATCCTTCAGCAGCGTTATTAGAAGTATTAGACCCAGAACAAAATAATACTTTTATTGATCACTATTTAGGATTCCCAATTGATTTATCACAAGTAATATTCATTTGTACAGCCAATGATCCATGGAATATGACAAGACCATTATTAGATAGATTAGAAACGATCGAAATTGGTGCTTATGATTATAATGAAAAATTAATTATTGGTAAAAAATATTTATTGCCTAGACAAATTAAACGGAATGGATTCCCAGTTGTTGACACCAAAAAAATGACAACGGTGGTAGCGGGTAGTAGTAATCAAGATGAATTTATTAGAATAAATGATGCTACTATGAAAAAAGTTATACTTGATTATACCCGAGGAGAAGCTGGAGTTAGAAATTTTGAAAGACGATTAGGAACATTGTGTCGATTTAAAGCCGTTGAATATTGTGAATGGTTAAATAAGGATATTAAAAATTATAATCCCATAATTGATGAAAATGATTTACCAATTTATTTGGGAGTTCCATATTCACTGGGTGATGTAACTACTGAAGGGACAGTCGGAGTTGGAGTTGTTCATGGATTATCATATAATTCTGATGGATCTGGATCAGTATTAGTTTTTGAAAGTATTGGATTTGACAGAAGAATCAGCAATAAAGAACACAATGGTGGAAATGGAGCTACATTAAATATGACTGGTAGATTGGGCGAAGTATTAATGGAAAGTGGTAAGATTGGATTAGTATTTATTAAACTGATGATTTATAAAAATATATTAAAATTTGATAACAACAACAACAACAAACATTTATTGTTGGACAAGTATAATAATTTGGATATTCATATGCATGTTCCTATGGGGTCAGTATCTAAAGATGGCCCCTCAGCAGGAGTAACCATGGCATTACTGTTTTTATCAGTATTATTAGATAAACCAGTACCATCAGATATTGCCATGACTGGTGAAATCACTTTAAGAGGGATAATATTACCTATTGGAGGAGTTAAAGAAAAATTAATGGGAGCTCATTTAAATTCAAATATTAAACGAATGATTGTACCTCGAGAAAATCGTAAAGATTTAATAAAAGAATATAGTAGAAGTATTGAAGAAGCTGGTGAAGTATTAGATCATCATTTAATTAATGATTTAATTAAAGATAATGAAGATAAGGAATTTAAATTGACTCAAGTGGAAGAATATTATCAAAATAAATATGGTATATCTTTGTTTTATGCTAAAGAATTTTATGATATTATTAAAATTGTTTGGAATGAAGACGAAGTGTTATTAAAGCAAGATAATTCAAGATTACTTGAATATCATATTTAAATGGTGGGGCAGGGCAGAAGAGTTGGCTTAGCATTTGTAATTTCTGTGTTTGATTTGTATTGAATGTAGTATAATAATAAAAAAGTATTTAGTATTATTAAGATAGTAGCAGTTATTGATTGGTTAGTCGGTCGGTTGGTCGGATAATAATTATTGATCACGTGCCACCAACTTTAAATTAGTTTTCAGACGCGTTTCAAAATATAATTATTTTTAACCAATTAACACTACCCATGCACTACCAATTTCAAACTTTCCTTATTTGAATTAAAATTATCAACTAAAACATTAAATTCTCTTTCCATTTCCATTCCCATAGAGGAATTCTCGTTTTAATTATTCATTCATTCATTCCAAATTTGTTACTTGTTTTTTTTTAAGTTTTTATTTGTTTAAAGTAACTTTCTTTCTCATTTCTTAGAAGAGGAGTGGTTAGACATTCTTTTATAACTACCATTTGTATATTGTTTGTTTGTTTGTTTGTTTCTCCATTCAAGATAATCAACATAAGTTACTTCGACGCTATTCCTTCCTTCCAACTATGAAGTTTGGTCAAAAATTACAAGAATTTGTTTATTTTTTAACTACTAATGATAAATACTCTGAATTTGATTCGAGGAAATCATTCAATAGAATCAATAAACCCGATTCTGAGAATTTATTAGGACATCACCATAATAATTCATCATTAGAATTAGTTTCCAATATAAATGATGAGAATTCACTGGCAAAGAATGGTAGTAATAGTAGTAGTAACAATTTACAAGGAATTCATGAAGTTAATTTAGCTTGGAGACATATTAAAAATTGGTTACATAAATATTCTCCTGATTTAAATAATTCATTACAAAGTAAATGTACTGATTCTGATTTACAAGATTTTCAAAAAGATTTATCAATAAAATTACCAAATTGTGTCATTCAATATTTTAAATTAGTTGATGGTCAATATTCTGATTTTGAATCATCAGGGTTAATATTTGGATTGAAATTGATGTCATTAGATGAAATCACTACGGCAACTGAAAATTGGCGACGAGTAGCTGGTCATTTAAATGAAGAATTGAAACAAAATTTTAAATCAGGTTTAAGTAAATTACCATCTTCACATTCAAATTCCAATCAATTAACAAGGAAATTCACTCCAACTAGTAGTAGTGCCGATAGTAGTATTACTAGCCCTGGTGCTAATGATATAGATATTGCGAATATTGCCCAAGAACCAATATCAACAAGATCTTCAATTGATATTTCAACTACAACATCAAGAACAAGCTCAACACATAGTACTAATACAGCAACTTCAATGACTTATAGCAACAACGGCTCTTCAGCAACTCTGCTGACGCTGAAAAAGAGGGGAATGAATATACCGAAACAACGATCAATCCCACCAAATTTCATTCGAGAAACATTTGCTCATCCAATGTGGATTCCATTAATTACTGATGGAGTAGGGAATTATGTTGGTATTGATTTATCTCCAGCATCAGAAGGTCTATTGGGTCAAGTTATATTATTTGGAAGAGATTTTGATTTCAAATTTCAAATTTCTGATAATTGGGGTGATTTCTTATTAATTTTTGCTAATGATTTAGAATTAGGGAATTGGGATTTAAAACAAGAACAAAAAAATAATGATGGGGATTTGTTTGTTGGTAATGAAGGTGATTTAGTATTTATTGATAAATCATCAGGTTTGGAAGTTCCATATTTTGAAGTATTGAAAACTCGAAGTGTGAAAAAATGGTTAAACAATTTACAAAAATCGTCAATATCATCATCAACAAATACAGAAGAAGAAGCAGATACCAATGATAAACATCATGAACAATTATTAGATGAATTGAAAAATAGTCAAGTTTCAATATTAACTTTGAGTAATAAAAAATTCCAATCTATTGATAGTTTTATCAATAATAATTTGACATTAATTGATAGTATGAAAAAATCAGAACTTGAAGGGAAATCCCCAGTCTTTACTAACCACAAAACTAAACTATCTTCACCATCACTGCCAGTCACATTTACTAATAATGCTAGTAAAATCAAAAGCCCATTATCTCAAGATGTCACAGAGACTATTCTAGAAGGAGGAGAAGAAGAGGAAGAAGCTACCAAAAAAAAATCTACACAACCACAACCACCTCCACCACCAACAACAACAACAACAACAAAAACAAATATAGATCAAACATTAGAAGAAGTAGATTTGTAAGTAACGTTTCTTTTGATTTATTAATTTCTACAGCATATATACATATATGTATAGCTATGGTATATACATTCAATTCTAGTTCAATTATTTGTTTTTATTCAATATCTACCAAATGATTCCTTTGTTTAAGAATATATATGATGTGATTAAATTAATACTGTTTAACCAAATAAATTCTAATAAATTATGAGGATGATCTATGTATAAATTGAATATAATCAAAGGGGTAATATAATAACGAGGTTCAAATAATGGTGATGGAATCAATGTCAAACAAATGGCTATTAAATAACTAATAATACCAATAAAAGATAATTGACCACCTTTACTTAAAGATGATATAATTTGGAAACTGGAAAAATGATATCCTATCAATATCAATGGTCTAAGATATGAATGACTTAATAATCTTTTATAAATATAAAATGCATAATGACGATTATCTGCAAGTAAAAATGGATGAACAATAGTGAAATTTTTCATGATATACCAAATAATTACTCCCAACAATGAATTTAAAATTAGATGATCATTAATGAAATCATAATATTTCTTAATGGTAGATTTATTTAACCAACATGGTATAGTGAAAAAAGTTATAAATGTAAAACAATAAAATACTTGAACGATATGTAATTCAATTTGATGATTATCATTATCACCTAAAGTAATTCCACCATTTAATTTTAAAAATAAGGCAAATAAAATGAAATTAATAATATAACCCAATAATTTATTCCAATTTGTTAATGATCTCATTAAAAATTGATAAATTCTATCAAACCCAGTTGTTGTACGTTTAATTTGTCGATCTATAAATACACTAGCAATGAATGCTATCCAAATAATATTAGTTTGTCTGAACCATAGACTAATAAATCCTATTAATGCACTTACCATGGGGTATTGTAAAAATTTAAAATTAATTAAACCTAATGATAAAACAATTAGAATTGTCGACCAAACATCAGTATAAAACAAAAAATAATAAGTAAACAATAATGGTTGTGAAATTATATTAATACTCCAAAATTGATTCTTTGAACCTTTATGGAATTGAAATTGTTTTAATATTCTTGGTAATATAATCACTCCACCAATTAAATTAATTGACCGTAAAACATTATCATCAAAACAAGTTAAATGACCTTGAGTTAAAATTTTAATACCTTCAGAATAAATAAATCCTAATATATATAATCCTGGTGGTGTAGTGATTTTATTATCCCAATGATGGAAATTATATTGACAATAAGTTTGACATTGACGTAAATGAAATATTTCATCAATATAAGGTTCTGTCAATTGATGACTTATAGTATTGAACATAACAATGACAAATAAAAGGAATATCACTACTGAAACATATTTACTTATTATAGATATATAAATATCATTAGAAGGAATAATCAACGGCATTAATGGTAGGGTGGGTGGGTTAGTTATTCAAAGAGGAAGCAGTGCTCGTTATATTCATTCGTGTACAAGAACGAATTGTTTTGATTTTTTAAAGAGTAATCACGTGACATACTTTTTTTATCACGTGCAACACACTCACACAAAGAATAGTTTTCTTCCTTAATGCGCGATGTATACGAAGAACACAATCTTTACAAGAATCAAACAACAACTATACGCCAGAAGTTAGAGCACCCCTCCAAATCAAACACTAATCATATCACAATGTCATGGTTAAGGTATTTGGGATTAACCGTTCCCTTAGCGGCATTACGTAGTTATTTATATATGGCAACAACGGCCACAACTTCATTATTTGTATTATTACCAATTGCTATGATTACTTATGATCAATATTATAAAACTTTAATACCAAATGAATCATCACCAATTATCCCATTAAATTTCACCACCACGACAATTACTTATAAAAATTTAAAACTGAGTAATAATTCAAATTCTAAAAATATATTAATATCTAATGCTATAAATCCTAATATATTCCAAGATTATCAATATGATGATCAATTGACTTATATTTTCAATATTAATATTCAAGCCATTTGTTTATCACATAACAACTTGCCTTTACATAATGAAATCACGAAAATCAATTATGAATTAATATCAAGTGCAGCAGAAAGTGGTGACCGTGGTGATGAATCATTTAAACAAGGATCAATTATATTAAATTGTGATCCATATGTGATTTATAGTCGAAATAATCAATTTATACCATTTAATTTCCGATTTTGGTTAAGTCCATTTTTAATTGAATCTTCACAAATAAATAATATAAATTTATATCCATTAGAAATTCCTGGTAATCAATTGAAACATTGGGGGAATTTTAAAATCATCCTCAACAATGACAACAACAACAACAACAACAACAACAACAACAACAACAACAACAGTCAAAATGATCATAAAGAGATTCAAGATATACGATATTTAATTGATGATAATTCTTCATGGATTCAATTTGATGTGAAATGGAGTGGATTTAGATATTATATGGTTAAATATTATTATATTTGTTATTTAACTGGTACGGTGATTTTCTTTATGGTTAGTGCTGGAGTTGGATTTTTCACTAGTTATACAATTTTGCTACTTAATAATAGAAATAAACTATAAATATGGAAATGAGATGGAACTTTCCAGTTTGATCATAGTAGACTATATATAGGAAAGTCAACTCGCTCAGGCAATAAATATAATATTGATTGGAATAATTATAATGAATCTAAATATACATCCCATATACATACAAAATTCCTTTCTCTCTATAAGCATATAAAGAACTAATGTTAAGAAACAAGTTTAATTGGCATTTAATAACTTCATTTCATTTGATGAATCAACTGATAAAAATGGAATAATTTTCTTAAAATAAACAAATTCCAGAATATCATTCCCAGTAGGATTACTGTTCTCACTATCAGTAGTGTTACTACTATCGCTATTGTTCAATGAAGTAGTACTAGTAGGAGGATCAATATTATGATGACCAGCAGAATTCGATCCACCTCTAAGAATACTATTTTTCCTTGAGAAAAATATCAGTGATTGTCTGACATTATCGGAATTATCATTACCACGTTGTTGTTGAATATAATGACCATACAGTTGCTGCAGTTGTGGTTGCGATTGCGATTGCAGTTTAAATACCAGATTGTCATTCTCATTGGTCTCACTATAATTCATAGAATCAATTTCAACTCGATTACTTAAAAATTGTTTGAATTCTTCAACCACTACATTAAATTCATTTAATGATTTCCCTAAATTCATCATTTGAGCAAATGTAGCATTTTGGAAACTTTCATTATTTTCATTCATATTATTATCTCGATAATATGTATCAAATTCTGTTTCTAAAAATAATCCATCTTCTTCATTCATATAAATTCGATTTTTAAAAGTGTCTGAATTAACAAATATAGAAATGAACGGGATTTGTGGTGACAATGGGAAATAACTTGTCACCGGACTAGGACTTTTGGACATAAACATTGAATTATTGACAATTCCTCGAGAAATTAAAGTATTTTTAGTATGAATCATAGCAAATTTTTCATTTAATGAATCATGGCAAACAACCACATCAAATTTATAAATTGGACGAATTATTTCTGGAGGTAATCTAGATAATTCTGGTGGTGGAATATTATATGAATTTGGAAATAATGCTGACGATGATGAGTTGGTTGATGATGATGTTGACGATGATTTTGTTTTAAGAGTATCCATTGAATACACTGACTCGTCATCAGTAGAAGCCGATGATTCCGTTAATGATGTTGGTGTAGATCTGTGTGACATAACACTTGGACTAGATGACCTCGATTTAAATGAATACGCAGTAGACAAGGAAGTCAATGAGACCGAATTTCTTTTCACTCGATTTACAGTTGCCATATCGGATAAATCAGAAGTCACATTTTCTTGAATATCATTTAATTGCAGTTTTCGTTTATTATTTGTCTTGGTGGTGTTATCATTATCATCAGTTGATAAAATTTTAAATAGTCTGCCAATAGAACTAACCAAAGAATTGTTACTCCCAATGCGACTATTTGGTTTGTTGGACGACAGGTCAGTAGTACTACCTCTTGGTGTGGTAGGATCAGAGCGAGTTCCATTAGTCATGGTGGAGTTGGAACATGTATAAATTGCCTCATCAAATACTTCATATGGATGTGTCTTTTTCAATTCTGATGGTTTCAATGATGTTGCTGTTGGAATATATATATCATTTGATCTTTCATCAATAGACAAATAATCATCCTTAATGTTTATCGGTACAACTCCAAATTTCCTATTGACCAATGGATTGTCCGGTTTATAGTTTAATTCTATTTTGCCATTATACGTCATAGTAAATCTACTCAACATCTCAAAGGCACGATTCAACTTAAATTGGACATTTCTTGAAACTTGTATCAGAGTCGACGACTGATAATTATTAATACCAATGATTCTCCATATTAATAGCTTTATATAATATGCTCTAACCATTGGATTCCAATGAGTGAAAAACCGTTCAAAAACTTCATCACTAATTAAAAAGTTAACAAAATTTAGTTTAAATGAATATTCCAATTCAGTTATCCATTTCAAACTTTGTCGTGTCAGGTTTTTACTTTTCTTGTCGTCATCCCCATCATTAATAGTGACGAACGATGATAAAGTATCAGGAATTAAATCCCATGTATTAAATAAAAATGCAAAATTTCGTAACAAACTTTGTACATGATCACAATAATTTATCATCATATAGTTACAACTAAGCCAAAATTCCCAATTGACAAGATACTTTAATTCACTTGAACAATTATTCTCAATGTGGTTAATAAATTCATTAACAATACTCAACACAATCCCATTTTTATTGAAATTATGAATTGTTGTTTCTTTTGCTATTGCTATTAAGCAACTATCAATGGTTTTCACTAGTGTTGCACTAACACAGTCAATTGACTTGTCATTTAAAGTTGCTGAATAAGCAATATCTCGTACTGTTCTAAAAATCTTGATAATCGAGTTATAATACATATCGCTTTGTTTCATATTGTGACTGAATGCAGGTGGTGGAGGTGGAGGTGGGGTTGAAGAATCAGTAGATTTGCTTTTCGTGGTATTGTTGGATGAAGTGGTGGCAACAACACTGCCATTAGTTGCATTAGTGGGATTCACCGCAGAAATGTTACTACCATTAGAATTCAAGTTTCTTGGGTTACAATTAGTACTAGTAATTCTTGTTACCGATACTTCGAAAATCTGATATATATGACTGATAATAATACTAAACCCAGGACAATAAAATAATACTTCTTCAATTGTATCGGTTTCTTCTTCATATAGATAAGTTTGTACAAGACTGATATAATGACGGAAAAATGAATTGAAAACATTGGAATCAGAACAACTCCATCTTCTTACCCAATCACCATTAGGATCTTTGATACCATCGACTGGATGTTTTGGTGCTGGTATACAATTCATAAAGCATTTTTGACCACGAGTAGTTAGATTTTGTAAACCTTGGAACCCAATTAAATAATGCAAATGTTCAGGAAACGCTGTTTTCAAATTATTAAAATCAATAACCGGTTGAGGTATTTTTTTTTGGTAATCACCAAATGTTATTTGTTTGACATTTAATAAAAATAACAAGGCATTTGAGACGTTAGGCAATTTGAAAAATGCATGAGCAAAAACTTTACCAGCAAAGGCCCCCATTGGCGGTGTAACGTTTTTCAATTTACCCAATTTGTCAATGACATAAGATAATGTGCTTGTCAAAAGCACTTGATAAGATTCAGTGTCGTCAGAAAACTTCCAATATGGATGGGCAATAATTCGACCAATGGCTTCCAAATAAGCATTTCTATCCACAGCAGGTATATTTGAACAATTTATTGGTTCCACAGATGCAGTTTTAGGTAATACAGGCATATTAGTACCATTCCCTGAGCCATTATCAAATATCAAATTGCTGATAAGAGCATTCCACCATTTAATGAATATGGCAACAATCACGTTGGATAAACTTTTGTATACGGGGGAATCAGAAGTAAACAATTCATCTAATTGATAAGTGGAACTTCTTAAAAAGGGTAATAATGAAGTACGTAGTATATTTCCTTTTAATATTGCGCCATTATTACTGTGGTTATATTTTTTTGAATTAAACTTGTTTAAGGAAACCTCTAGTTTTTTGTATCGTTTAAGTAAACCCTTGATTAGTTTATCATTATTTGTAGATGATGACATTGGTGGTGGTGGCGGTGACGGTGATTATAATGATGAGGAAATGTTTGTTGTAGATTGAATTTCAATTTCAATACCAAGTTATTAACAAAACAAAATGCAAACAAAGCAAAAAACAAAGTTAGTAGAAAATAAGCCAACGTCTGTCCTAAAAAAATATATCTATGTGTGTAAATAAACCAAACAAACAAACAATTGGAAAGAAAAAAAAAAAGCCCCAAAAAAATATAATGGTGATTACAATACAATAATATTATCAGAAACTTAAAAATAAACCAGCGAGGGAAAATATCGCAAATGAAGTAAATAAACACAAATTAAAAATTTAAATAAAACACCACGAGGAGGGAAGAAAATTGGAGAAATTTAAATTTATTAGTCCCTGTTTAAATCAAATACACAGCATGTAATTTCAAAGTATTCAAACACACACGCTGTAAGATAGAAAAACACAAGCAAATAGTGAAAAAAAAAGTCCAACGGGCTTATACCAGTTTTCTTTTGTTTTTCAATGTTTAATCTCTTAAACTTGGAAATGTTCTTTTCTTATATTTGCTTTTTTGAGGTATGAGTTTGGGGGTTTATAATAACAAGAAACTCTAAGATGATAACTTAATTGAATCTAGTCAAATCTGTGTTATACCTTATCAAGGGGGGGTGTTCTTGATGTGGTGGGAAGTGGTTGAGGGTGTTGCGAGTTATAATTGGAAAAAATATTACGAGTAAGCCAATAATTGGTTTAATCCAATGACAAGGGTTCTTGTTGTTGTTGAAGTTGAATTGAATGTAAAGCGAATGACAATTGTTTAAAGTGATTGATTATTGGATACTATGAATAAATTGAAATAATTGAACTTGTAAGAATGATTGCTGTCTAATGAGGGTTGGTTGCAGAACTATTTGTTTTTCTGGCTGTTGTGTTTAGAGTGCAAACCAATCTATATATATTATAATATAAACTGTTTGCAAACTACACGACAAAAATAGAAACCATTGAAAAGTTTTACACTACCAAACAAACAAACAAACAATTAAACGCTCAATTAATTATTAATACTCCTACTTTTGTGTTTGTGTCTATAACTCGACCTTTTCATTTTCACTTTTGTTCTTTCTTTCTTCTATTCCTTCTTCTCTTATTGTTCCTTAACTTTGTGTTCAACTTACAAACTAACTAATAAACATAAAGGGTTACAGGGAGAGGGAAAATTTCAATCTAGCCAAATATAAATAGATAACCCCATCTTTAACCAGTTCTTATGAAATTTCAACTACCCGAGGAAGAAGCAGAAAAGAAGCCTCATCTCAGCAATACTAGTTTAATAGAAAGGAGGAGACGGGGGGCAGGTCAATTTTTTAGAAACAATCTTAGACAAATAAAAAAACTTGCAAGCTAAAAGAAATTTTCTGGGTGAAATTTCGTTTTCATTTAACAATCTGTACATTTGCAATGCAACCAATGATAAGCCTCAGCTTTTTTTTTTATTATACTTTGCTGGTTAATAGTAGTAGTAGTTGTTGTACGTACCACCAATGCATGAGGATGGGTTTCAGATTTAGTTTGTGCTTATTATAATTCTTTCTTTTCTTTTGCTTATGCATATTTCAACAAAGAAAAAAAAAAAACCCAAACTAAACTAAACTATTCCATCAAATCTTTGTTTGCTATGAGATGATTTCCGAAAAGACATAATTAATAGCCATTGTTTATCAAGACCCACCAGTAGTTATTATAGTTGTAGTATATATTACACAAAACACATCTAATCGTTTAAAGATGAAGAGCAGTATTTAACCTTTAAGGTTGGAAAATGCTAGAGAACAAAACACTATATATTTGATACCCCAATACGCGCCGAATTAATTACATTTACAGCCCTAATGATGATGACGAAATATAATGTTATAAATCTTGGATTTCTTTTTTACATTCCATTAAATATTTGGATTTCATTTGAGATGGAATTCTCCTTTTTTCCGATTAAAAATTAAGGTACCAAAATTGGAATAATAAATTGCACAATAATAAATAAATATTCCGAATTTCCATAAACTCACCTACTTACCTTTTGAATATAAGTAGGAATAAGTATAAACATCTTCTAGGCTATCAACAATGAACCGTTTAAGAAACTGTATCAATTTATTCATAAAATGGAAAAAAAAAAAAAGTTGAACGAAATATTTTCTCTCGAGATATCGTATGCACAAAAATCTGAAATCGGTTCAACTTGTGGTTTTGAAATTTCTAATCGTAGTTCCATTTCGGCTTGGCTTTAACTGCAAGCAGTAAGGTGTGCTTGGAGCACCAACCCTCGTGTAAAGGAAAAGTACAGAAATGGTCCACATCTCCAGATTTCTACCATTACCATAGTAACATCTACCGAGTAAGCAACAACAAACCGCATAAACTGAATCGTCAAAAATAGAATCAACAAAAACAACAACTACACAGAGACTCTATTTTTATCTTATCAACAACAATGTGCATATTTTTTTATTGTCGTAACTGTTTATCCTACTCGTACTCGTTCTTAATCGTCATGATTTTAAACGACAATGCAAATGCAGTTGACGAATAAACAAAAATAGAAACCCACACCTACTTGCTTGTTAACCAACCTTGCAAAAGAGGAGGAGGCTGAAATTCGGTATTTCAAAAGACAAGGCTTAGGAAATGTGTTGGGTGAGGTTGGGTTGAGAAATATCATTTCGGACCAATAACAACCGTTGATAAACTCTCTCATCCAAGAAAATTCATTAATACGTTAAGAATCTACAAAAAAAACTCAATCTCAATCTAACCAGAAGTTTAAAGTATATATCTAAATTTCATATTGATCAGATACATTTAAACCTTAATATTACTATTTCTGGTTTTAACGTCCAAGTAAATGATAATTTAACAGCATTATTGTTTTTGAATGAGTATTAACCCTATGCTGCTAGACTATTTTTAACCTACAACCGACTCTTTCAACACAGCATATATATATATGTAAATTTATTGATGTATTAAAACAAAAAACAAAACTCTATAAATTAAAATTATACGTCACTATCACTAATTATTGGGAATAATCTCATTAAGCAAAAAAAAAAAATCAACATCTCTTCACACTTATATCACCAGAAGTTTGGAGTTTCTAAAATGTGGTTTTATTCTTCTTTTTACCTTTCTTTTTATTCTTTTTCAGTGGTGAAGATTTTTGAGATTGAGATGATTGTGAACTAATACTTGGACTTGGAGAAGGACTAGCTTCAAAATCAAATGGTGTTTTTAAAGTGTTATTATCGTTATCATTATCAGTGTCGTCTTCTTCATTGTCAACTTCTTTGTCGTCGTCATCTGCATTAACAACCTTATTATCGTCTTTGTCATCTTTATCATCTTCAACGTCTTTTTCTTTTTCTTTGTCTCCCTCTTTGTCATCTTTTTCCTTGTCTACAATAACAATGTCCTTATCGATATCTTCATCGTTATTATTCTCAACTTTATTTTTGAGTTTATTATCCTCGTCTTGATTCACATTGTCACACTTATCTTCTTCCTCGTTGTCCTTGTCGTTATCATTCTTATCCTTGCCCTGATCTTTATCTTCACCACTCTTACTTTTCACTTCTTCAACACCATCTTTATCTTCTTTAGCAATTATACTAGGTTTAACAATAGAATCATCTTTAGAAACAGTATCATTCTTAACTTCATCTTTGTCATTTTCAACCTTAGATGGCTTCTCATCTTTGAATGGGGTTGTAACCTCAGTTGTCTTATCTATTTTGGATGGAGCTTCAATTTTAGGCGCCTCTTCTTCTTTGATTTGTTTTTCATCTTCAAATGGCTCTTTCTTTTGTAACAACTCTTTCTCTTGATGTTTATAATCATCTATTTTAGACTCTTTATCAAGTTCATGATCCAAAACAGTTTCCAATTTCTGGTCAACCTTAGGTTCTTTACTTCCCGATTTCTCTTCAGTTTTACCTTTATCTTTGATATCGTCAACCAAAGGTTCCACTTTTTTACTTTCAACAATCTCAGTTTCGACAGGTTTTGCTTCAATTTTTGATGCATCATTCGAAATCTTTACTGCTTCTGTTTTATCTTCCTTAGATTCATCAAATGATTCAGTTACTTTAGGTTCAGTAGCAGTATCCCTCTTGGTTTCTTCAAGTGGTTCAGCAGTTGCATCACTCTTAGTTTCCTCATTTTCGGCTTCATTATTTGTTTCAGTCAGTTTGGATTCATGAGTTGTATCACTTTGGGTTTCTTTTTCAGCTTCTGTATGTGGTTCAATTACTTTAGGTACAACAGTTGAATTATCCTTGACTTTCTCTTTGACTTCATTATGTGAATCAATGGCTGTATCATGCTTAGTCTCCTTTTGGAATTCATTATGAGATTGAGTCTTATCACCTTTGACTTCCTTTCTCTCATCCAATAAATCATCCAGAGTTTTAACAGGTTCACTCTTATCAATAACAATATCTGATGGTGTCAGTTTACTGTCTTTTTCAGATTCCTTTTCTTCATTTTCGTTCTTTAACTCTTTAGAAATTTCTTCAAGTTGGACCTTTTCTGGTTCATCACTGGTAGTATTTGCCAAAGAAGATTGGGTTACAGAATTCTTAATTTCAAAAGTATCAGAAAGTTTATTGAGATTTTTCAATTCACGTAAACTCTCTTCAGTTTTTGTATCAATTTGTTCATCAAATGATCCAGATGACACAATTGGTTTTCTGTCGTCTAATTGAGAAACATCGCCATCATTATTAGTGGTGGTTGTATCAAGTGTTTCGGAAACGGTATCTTTTTCCAGTTCTGTCAATGGTGTTTCAGCAGTTGTAGAGTTATCAATATCATCAGTATTAGAAATAACATCTGTTGAGCTCTCAGCGGCAGTATCTTGATCTTTTGAAATGCTTGAATCTTCAGTTTCATTAACTATAATTTTATTTTCTTGTGAAGTCTCAGTATTATCTTCTTCTTTCACAACTTCATTTGGATCAACTGGCGATGTGAAACTATTGACAATATTCTTAATTTCATCAATTTTTTGATTCACTTTATTGTCTTTATCTTTGGCTTCAAGTTCCTGTTGTAAGATTTGTAAATTAGAAATAATTTCACAACCTAAAACAACATTATTTGTATTTACTTTCATTAATTGTTGTTTATAATCTTCAATGTCTTTATTTTGTTGTTCAAGTAATTGACGTTTATTAATAGTCTTTTGTCTTAATATATCAATGTACTTGTGTGCCAAGGATAAAACTCCAATTGATTTTGCAGAAAATACATTGTCATCAAAGGTTTCTTCATCAACATCTGAATTGTTGTCAACAGATTTTGAAACGCCATCTTCATGGTCTAATAACGAATGAGGGAAACTATCATCTGTCTCTTTCAAAACTTCAAGATAATCTTCTAAAACCAACAAAGGTTGTTCAATCAATGATAATTTCTTGTCTTGTTCATCTATTACAAGTTGTTTAGAAGTTATATCTTTCTCTAATTTTTCAACTTTTGCCACAAGTTCAGTTTTCAAATCTTTTTCCAGTGACAAATGTTTATGTAATAATTCTTGACTTAATTTCAAATCTTTAGCAGCATTTTCAATTTCAACAATATTTTCCCTTGATTCTTTCAAATCTTTAGTTACTTGAATGAAATCAGAATTCATTTCCTTCAATTTCTTTTGTAATGATTCTACTTCTTCATCTTTAGCAGCTATTTCTTTAACATTTTGTTCATTCTCTTCAGATTGTAATTTATTGACTAATTGTAATTTATCATATAAAACAGCTTGTTCGTTATATTTCTTTTCAGTTTCATCTTTCAAGTGTTGTAATTCCGAGATTTTGCGTTCATTGGTTGCATTAGATTCATTATGATGTGTTATCTCTTGATTCAATGTTCCCTTAACTTCACTTAATTCATCAGTTAATTGTTGTATTTGTAAATCTCTTTCTGCTACTACTTGTTCAATGGCAGTATTTAATTTAAAATCAAATGTTTTCTCCAATTTATTTTTGATTTCATCTTCATATGATGCCTTTGATAATTGTAATTCTTTAACCTTCTCATTATGTTCAGAAATAGTACGAAGTTGCTTTTCTTGATATTCAGTTTCTAATTTAGTTTTCTCTTCAATCAATTCATTATATTTTTTAGTTAAATCTTTCAATTGCAATTGTAATTTTTCTTGATTAGCTTTATTTTCAGCAATAGCTCGAGTTTCAATTGACGCTGAAGTTTTTGATTTGGCAATTAATTCAGCGTTTAATTTTTCAACTTGTTGTAATTTATCACGATTAGTATCTAAATTCCTTTGTATAGTTTCTATATGAGATGCCAATTTAGCATGATCATCTCGTAAATTTGCTAATTCAAGGTTCTTGAAATAATAGTAGATACTACCAATGGCACAACCAATGATTATAACATATGCAGAAAACGACATCGTTTTAAAAATTGGACCAAAAAAAAACCAAAAACAAGAAAAAAAAGGGATAGGGTAATTCAATTTCTAGCTTTGTTTTTGAGTCAAACAATTGGATAGATCTATGAAAATCTGGAAACCTTTTGCAAAGGATAGTAGAGTAATTGATGGTATTGGAGGGCAAAAAGAAGAAGAAGGAAGGAAGGAAGTAGTAGAAAACAGTTTGTTTATAGAGAAGAAATTTTTTTTTTAGTTGTAAGGTGATCCACTAACAGAAAAAGAGAGAGAGAAACTTTAAACTACCACTACTAAACACTCTTTGTTTATTGTTGTTGTTGTATGGACGATGGAGGGAATATATATATAGAAAGTTAATTACACAATTGACGATTTAGACGAAAGGAAAGTTCTTTTGGTGTAGAGTAGTAGGTGTATAAGTTTGTGTAACACATGATGGTTGGAGAGATGCAAGATCATATTTGCGATCCATATAATTGTAACAGGAAACGAGGAATTGAACTTAACAGTTGTCTTTTATCTCAAATATCGTCAATTTATTTGGGAAGACATTTATCATTTGAAGCTAATTGTATAAACAACAGAAGTAGAGGATAGAAATGTCATGGCACTTCGTCAATCCTGATACATCTGTATAATGCAAACAAGTCTTTTTTTGGCAATACAGTTCTAATGTAGTTGGTCTAATAACATTGGAAGACATGGTGAAACTATTAATACTAATCTTCTTTAGTTAAGCTAACAGGGGAGAGTTTATTGTCGTCGTTGTTAGGTAAACTCTAAATCTTGTCTCGTTACACTATAGTAAATATGTTCACATGACTTTCCAGTAGTCAAGGGTACTAATAACTATAGTTTCTGGAACAATTAAGATACGGTTACGGTTATGGTTATGGTTACGGTTATACGATTATACTTTCTATTATATTCAACAATAACTTGATTAATAGGAGTATTATCGTTGCTACCAAATAAATAAAAAACTTGGAAATAACAAATAAAAGTTAAACTAACCTAGTTATCATCATAACACCTCGGTTAATTTACTTAATAATTTTAATTTCAAATAAAATTTATAAATGAAATAGTTAATTAAAATTTTTAGTTTGAAAAAGGTCTTACGACATTTAAATTAATTTCCATAATAATTTTAGTATTGGAAGAGTGATATATGGATTGAGCAAAAAGGTTACAATTATCACCAACAAACTTTTGGGTGGAGGAAAAGAAAAAAAAAAAAATATTTCCCCCAACAAGATCTTATCAAGAAGTTTAATTCTTATCTCTTTTTCCATTTATATATATATATATATATATATATATACCTTATAACCCTTTACTTATGATGGAGATATCACCAGCTAATATTAAAGAACAATCACAATCACGATCAAGATCAAGATCAAGAACTAGAAATTCTACAGCAAATTCTCGATCAACTAGTGCCACAAGAAGACCTAGTTTATCTTCTAGTCGTAGAAGATCATTATCTTCATCTTCATTAAATAGATTAACTATAACTACTACCCAGGTTGATCAAGAAAGATCTGTTCCTTCAGTCCATGTTTATTTAGATAATTCCTTACCATTAGATTTTTTTAAACAAGATATTATTGCCTTAACTAAAACTTTGAAAATTAGTAAATGGCATAAACGTCAATTAACCATTAATAATTTGAATATTAATAGAATTTCAGGGGCATTAACTAATGCTATATATAAGATTGAATATCATGATGATTTACAAAATATTCATTTACCAACATTATTATTACGAGTTTATGGTAAAAATGTTGATGAATTAATTGATAGAGATAATGAATTAGCCATTTTAATTAAATTATCTCAAAAAAGAATTGGACCAAGATTATTAGGAATATTCAGTAATGGTAGATTTGAACAATTTTTAGATGGATTTCTTACATTAAATAAACAACAAATTAGAGATGAAATTCTTTCACAAATGTTGGGTAGAAGAATGAAAGATTTACATTATAAAATTGAATTAGATACTAAAGATTATGAATCAACTCAACCAACATGTTGGAATTTAATTGATAAATGGTTAAAACTTTTTGAGCAAGAATTATTACCAGGATATTTACAAGCTAATTATAATCTTCAAGATATATTTATTGTTTCATTTGATCAATTCAAAAATATTATCAACAAATATAAACAATGGTTATTTAATAAATATGATGAAAAAAATTTCACTAATAATTATAAATTTTGTCATAATGATACTCAATATGGAAATTTATTATTACATGAATCATTTAATCCTCAAGATATACTTGTCTCAACATCATCATCAGATACTAATAACAATATCGTTGATGGTGAAGTTACTATTAAATCAACTTCTAATAAAAAAGACACTAATTTAGTAGTTATTGATTTTGAATATTCTGGAGCTAATTTCCCTGCTTATGATATTGTTAATCATTTTTCAGAATGGATGTCTGATTATCATGATCCTGAAAAATCTTATTTCATTCATCAAGAAAATTATCCTAATCAATTACAACAAATTAATTTAATTAAATCATATATTGAATATGATTTCCAATATCCTTCATCAAATTTGAAAACTGGACAAACTCCAGAAAGTTTAATTAATAATTCTACTAATCCAATATCAATTATTCAATATGAAATTGAAAAATTATATAATGAATGTATTTATTGGAGAGCTACGGTACAAATTTTTTGGTGTCTTTGGGGGTTAATTCAAAATGGTCCATTAAAAAAACCAATTAATTCTAATGCATTATCAGAACAAGGTATTAATTCAACTTATAATATTACTATTGGTGATATGGAAAATTTAGAAATAACTGATCATAATAAAGAAAAACAAGGTTCTAATATCAATGATGGTGTAATTGAAGAAGAAGCAATTACTTCTAGTGACGATGATTTTGATTATTTGAAATATTCTAATCAAAAAGTAGCATTAATATTTGGTGATTTAATTCAATTTGGAATTATTGATGAAAAAGATGTGGATGAAAAATATTTATCTTTAATTAAATATCTTGATACTAAGACTTTTGATATTTAAATGAAGCAAAAACTGTATATATATAATACATATAATGTCTGTATTAATTTTATAGATATATATATTTATATAAAGAAATTAAGTCTTTACAATTTTTCAATAGAATCGTAAATCTATACTCAAACAGAATCAACAATTTCAACAAAATAAACCGTTGAACAACGTCTATATCACAAGAGAGGGGGGCAGGGGAGAGATGTGCAGTAGAAGAACTTATGTCTATAACGGTGATTTTCTAGATTGATTTCTACTATAGTATGAATCGATAAGTATAATTAATATTGATAGTTTCCTAATAAGGATACATCAACAGACGTTACGGCTGTATGTTGTTGTAGTTGTTGATGTAGGTACATTGCATCAGGTATAGATTTAACCAACTGCCATCACCAAACAATTGAAACAAACTTGTGTCAATTTTTCCCAAATAAGGTACCAAAGTTTTCTTGCTGTATGTATGTAAACGATATTGAAATGTGAGTTATTCATTCATTGCTCTGATTTGAAAAAAGTAAACATCAATAGATAATGAAAAAAAAAAATTATATTATGATGTATAACCTAATGCAGTAACAAATCAATTTTACTACATTAAGTATTACAACATCAAGTAAGATTGTTTCAAAACAAAATATTAAACTAAAGGATCTATTCCTAGTTTATTGTATTCTATTCTATTCTATCTCTGTATAATATATGTTGCTTGATCGAGAAATCAATTAATCAATTAATTTCTTTTCCTAATTAGGCAATTAATCACAAAGTTGGCATTTCTGCACAAAAACTTGAGGCTTGAGGAGAAAGGGGGGAGGAATTACCCGATTAGGCCCAAAAACAAATAATTCAATAGTGATTCACAATATGCTACCAATTGACAACTACTATTAATTGAAATATGACACAAAAAAAAGCTAAAACATTAATTAATTAATTGCCTAATTAGTCAAATTGAATACAGAAGGACCATAACAACAGCGTCCATAAACTCTTATTAACTTCTCTTTCTTTCCTTTGTTTAACTTGGTTTCATTGTCATCACAACAACAGCAGACGTATGATCTAACCATAGTTGATATTCTTATTCTTTTCTCACTCCTTAATATTGCAGATAATATATATATATATATATATGTCAACTCATCTTGATTAAATTATTGAATTATATTCTCATCTTTCTTTCTTGATTTTGATACTTTCTTTTTCATATTCATTACGTTGATAATTACTTTCTTGATACCCCCTCCCAAACTCCCAAACTCCATTATTTGCTTATTTCGTTTCGTCATACATTTGTTTTATAAATCATTATCAGTTCTTTTTTATTTTTTTACATTTCGTTGAGTTTTCATTTTCATAGTTTTTTATTTGATATTTTACTTTTTCCCCATCCTATTGATAACTAACTTATTTCATTTCCTTGCATTATGTCAAACACCGTTGTTCTTAACTTAGATTATACTTTTGTCATTGATCCAAAATATAATAATAATGAAATTATTACTTGTTATGAAACTCATAATGGTATTTGGAGACAATACACTAGTAAATCCACATCATCATCATCATCATCATCTAGTACTGGTTACAAGATGATTGATAATTTATATCCGTTACAACAAATTGCTGAAACTATTAATAATAATTCTAATTCTAATTGTAATTCTGTTACAGTTTTAGATCCATCAATTAATAATCCATTAATTACAGTATCTATTAATGGTGATGAAAAATTTGTTAATGATGCTAGACATCAAATATTAATTAATTATAATCGAGTTGGTTATAAAACTTTAACATTAATTGAAATTGAATTTATGAATATTAATGAAACTTTTACTGATGAAATGATGAAATTATGTCAACGTTATGAAGTTGAAATTATTATTAATAATGAAATTAATTCATTTAATAAACCATCATTATCTCAAAAACTTGATGTTGAAAGAGAACAACAACAACAACAACAACTTTATTCAATTCATATTGTTGGTAAATTAGATAATATTACTTTTTGTGAAACTGCCATGAGAATTTTAATTGATTCTATTTTAAATGGATATACTATTGATTGTATTGATATGGAATTATCCATGATTCCTATACTTGGTGGGATTGATTTATTCAATTTCCATCAAATTGCAAAACAAACAAAAGCTAATATTTATGTTCCTGATTTATTACCAAATTTATTTAATTCTAAAATTGTTACCAACAACAAAGATTTAAAAATTTGGATTACTGCTAAAAATATTACAGAATTATTATTAACAAAATTTATTTTAAATAAATTAATTCAAAATAATCATAATCATTTAATTACTGAAAAAATCATTATGAATAAAGATAAACTTGATTTAATGATTTTAAATAATCAAAAAAATTTATTAAATATTATGTTTAAATATGGAGTTTTCATTCAATTACCAAATTTAGGTGAATTAAATAATTCTACGGTTATGGTTCAAGGTGGTAATAAAGAATCAGTTGATGATTGTATTAGTGATATTAATGGTATTGCTACTAATTATTATACTGTTGATGCAATTATCCCCAATATTGTCAATGAATTAGGTTTAGTCCAATTAATACAACGCAAGAAAACTTGTAATGCTGTTATGAATCAATATGGATTACAAATCAATGGACATTGTGATGAAATTAAATTGATATTGAAGAATTTAGTAGCCAATGGTAATAAGGGCAATATTTGTCTGGCAATTAAATTAAGATTAGAATTAGGAAATGATCAACGGGATTTTATTAGTGGTAAAAAAAATGGTAAATTGATTAAAATTTTAAATCAATTACAAAATATCCCTAAAATTAATTTCCAAAATTTCAATCAATATAATTTTTATATTGATATTGAATTAACTTGTCAAACCATATTAATTTTGAAAACTTTAGAATTATTGGAATTGGAATTACCTCTGGAATTAAAATTTAATATTCCTGAAGTTTTCCATAAATCAATTATTGGTAATGGAGGTTCAATAATTCAATCAATTATGAAAAAATATAATGTTTTCATTAAATTTTCTACCATAAAGACTTGTTCAAGTAATGTTTATTCATTGAAAAGAATTAATAATGTTTTAATTAAATGTCCTCGTAAAAATTCTAAAAATATTAAATTGGTGAAATATGAAATTGATCAATTAGTTTATAAATGTTGTATGAATGATTGTTCAATAAATCCAATTACTCCAATCACCACTGTTTATCATTCAATTAAATTTCAATTATTGAAAAGTCATTATCTTATGCTTATTAATAATAATAAATTGGGTCAAATTAATAAACTTGAAAATGATTATCAATCATTTATAAATTTCCCAACTTCAATTGAAGATTTTAACCCAACTGATAATAAATTATTAATTGATATAAAAGGGTCAGAATCTAAAATTAAACATTGTGCTAAACAATTGAAAAAAATTTTACCTAATAATTATGAATTTAAAGTGACTTTTAATCCAACAAAATTTCATGATATTTTTATGATTAATAAACAAATTTTTGAAAATCAAATTGTTATTCCATTTAAAATTTTATTAGGTATTGAAATCATTGCTAATGAAACTCCAATTGAATCATCAAATGTCGACATTGATAATGATAGGGTTGAACCATATCATCAATTTATTTTATCTTATTTTAATGAAAATGAAAATGAAAAGGAAAGCCAAAGTAATTTAGATAAGGCAATTGTTTCATTAACATTATTTTTAAGAGAACAAGGATTTTTAATTAATGAAAAAAGATCAATGGAATTCAATCCATTAATTGAACCTGTGGTATCTACTTCACCAGTTAAATTACAACAATCATTATTTAATCCAATTTCTCCATTACCTTTACAATCAATTACTAATTTTATTGATATGAGAGCAACACCAACAACAACAAAAGGAGTAGTATCTCCTCATAAAAATTCAACTCAATTACAACTGCCAGTTAAATTACAATTTCTGCCAGGAAAAAACAATAACAACAATTATCACCAAAGCCGTCATCAAAGACATCAATCACTTTGTCTGCCAGTCAAACAACAACCATATTACCTGCCAACAAAACAACAATTTCTGCCATCCAAAATGCAGCAATACCAATATCAACAACAACAATATCAATATCAATATCAATATCAACATCTGCCAATCAAACAATATAGTCCTATAAAACAACCAAATTTTCAACAATTCTATATTCCATCTCCAACTGAAACACTTGTTCCAACTACACCTACAACAAGTACAAGTACAAGTACTACAAATACAATGACTCCTTATATTTATAGTATTTAGAGATTTTAGAATAAAATGAATGAATCTATTAATATATATATAAATGAATATTATGATTTAATAATTAGTAGTTTTACTAAGTATAAGTAGCATGGAAGTCCAAGGTTTAGCTTTTTCGTAAATTGAACAACTAAGATATACTTGGTTAAAACGTAGCATACATGCAAGGCTTATCAACTGTAGTTATCTACTTTCCAATAGTCTTATAATGTTACTAAAGTGCAAGAAAGAGATATGAGTTGGAGATCTATAATTCTAGAGAAGTCTACGGTTAATTGAATCACGGATTTAAGAAGAAAAAAAGTAGTTGTTGTTTTGAGACTAGGGGTTCCACCTTAAATCCGAAGACCAATTCTTCCCTCCCAACAAAACAAAAGGAATAAATCTGATTGGTAAATATACACGACATACACACACAAACGCACACGACTCGGAAGTTCAATTATTCAAGTAAAAACTCCGATGACAAAACACAACTTAAAACTATTTGTTGAGCAAAGACCTGACCAGACCTGACCAAACTTCTGGTCCAATAGTAAGTTGCCAAATAGATATATTGGATAAACCATTACTAGTAGCTATTAATCCTATTCCTTGAAGTTTGTTGTTCTCCTCCCTATTGTTAATAATCTGCACCACCACGGAGAAACAATGGACAATTCAATATTCATCAATATTTCTTAGCCTTGCTCAACAAAAATTTCTCCATAAAAGTAATCAAATTATTACACAAAACAAAAAAACACACACCCAACATCGGTCTAATTAATTAACGATGTAAGTGAAACTACAGATGGGATACTTAATTCGGCAATATCTTTGGTACTTTTTTTTTTTTTTTTTTTGAGCAACAAATAATAATCGCTGATTCATTTCGAGATGAGGTAAAAATCTCGGAAGGAAGTAAATAAATCACTAAACAATAACAAGTAAGTATACACGGCAAACTTGAAAACTTTTCTGCTAGGCCGACTAAAACATATATATATATATATAAAGCAATTATACCGATTATTCTCTTTTTCTTTTTTTTTTTTTTGCATTTTTCCTTCTTTATAAGCAATACATATTCCTGAACACCCACATCACCTATATATAGCTATAATGTTAGCAAAATTCAAATCACCAAATGCTGAAGTATGGAAAACTTTCCCACCATTTGATACTCCAATTCCTTCAAGTCCATTTGATAATGAAATTTTAAAGAAAATATATTATACTTCAATGAATGTAACTACTCCTTTAACCATTGCCATTATTTATTTTACTTCAGTTCATTTCATAAATTCAATTATTAGAAATAAACAAATTGTCAAATATAATAAAACAAAAACTGAAACAACTACCAAAATCGATATAACTAAATTGGAAGATAAAAAATTACAAAAAATTTTACCAACGGTTCCTAATCCAATTGCTAAAACTTCAATTTTCAAAATATTTGTTTTATTACATAACATTTTGTTGTGTTTATATTCTGTTTGGACATTTTTAGGTATATTACATACTATTACTACTACAATGAATTTATTTGAAGGGAATTTTTTCCAATCTTTAGTTAATAGTAATAATTATCAAACTAAAAAATTGGATAGTTTTATTCATTCAGTATGTGATCCAAAAATTGGGATTTTTTCAAGACTTTTAACCAATGAACAAGGGTTACATAATTTAGAAATATTTGGTTGGTGGTTTTATATTTCCAAATTTTATGAAGTTTTAGATACCGTGATTATTTTATTAAAAGGTCGTCCAAGTTCACTTTTACAAAGTTATCATCATGCTGGAGCAATGATGTGTATGTGGGCTGGTATAAGATATCAATCACCACCAATTTGGATTTTTGTGGTATTTAATTCATTTATTCATTCATTAATGTATTTTTATTTTTCATTAAATTGTTTAAAAATTACTGTGCCCAATTTTTTTAAAAGAATTTTAACAACTATGCAAATCACTCAATTTATTGTTGGAGGTTCAATTGCTATATTACATTCATTTGTTTGGATTGTTGATACTAGTCATGTCATTAATCCTGATAATTTGAAATGGGTTAGTTGTATAAGTACTCCAGATCAAGCATTACCTATTTTAATTAATGTTCTTTATTTATTACCATTAACTGCATTATTCACTGCTTTCTATATTGAAAGTTATTTGAAAAAAAAATCTGCATAAAAGGAGACATCTATTCAAATTTACAAACATTATAGTAAATAGATAAATAGACAAACTGATATATATATATATTCAGAATAATAAATATAAAAGTTTTCTTAGTATAACAGGATTAACATCTTCTTGAGTCAAGCTGCCACCCCATAAATTTTGAGTCATGTTGGGTCGTGTATTCTGGAGGAATATGAATCCCTTTGATTCTTTTTACACGACCAAAAAACCCAATTATACGAATTATTCTAAGCAACGACAACAATAATAATCTAATTCACTAAGTATTAACAATATATAGTAGTCTAGAATTGTAGATGAAAGAAGATTACATTTGTGACGCGTTTCAAAAATATAGTAATTTCGTAACTGTTATATTGCCCGACACGAACGAGAATGTGTTTAAACGTCGGCAATAGTAGGAGCGTGTGAGGTCATAGCCACAAAATATAACAAAACCCCTTGGTCCTGTATATACACTTAAGCTTGCTTTTAAGGACAACAACAACACCAACAAGCTAACTAATCTCCACTAAGTAATATAGACATTACTTTCACTTCAACAATAGAAAAAAAAACCTCCAACCAATCAATATCTTTAGTTGTTCAGGTCCTCCTCCACCCCTTTTTGTTGCCTACCCATTATATATACTCATTTAGATGTAGATAGAATAATCCAATATGTCATATGAAAGAATTGAAAATATTGATAATCCATTTAATGATGGGAATAATACTGATAATGCATCAACACTTTTCGTGGTAGCAGAAGATGATAATGCTACTACTACCACACCTAAAAACAACAATGACAACCTTGGTTTCCAAGAAACATCTAGTCAAGATGTTACTACTGTTACTTCATCTTCACTGTCACTGTCAAATAGCAACAATAATCATTTTGGTATACCAAGTAACAATAATGAAATTTCTCAAAAACCAACAACCAATCATAGTGAATTTAAAGATACCCAGACTGATGATGAAGAGGACGATATGTTTGAACCAATTCAATTCAAAAATAGTGATGACGAAGATGAGGACGGCTCATCTTCAGATATAAATTCATTTACGGACAATTTTGGAAATAGTTATCATAATATTGATTTTGATAATAAACGATACACTTGTAAATTAAATTTTAAAGGTAAACGATTAGTTTATTTTACTTCAGGATTTGTTAGTTTATTTGTTAGTTTATTTGGTTATTCTCAAGGAGTTGTTTCTTCACTTTTAGCATTTGATACATTTAATGGATATTTCCATCAACCTAGTGCTGCTATTATTGGTATTGTAATATCAATTCAAGAAATTGGTGCTATGATAAGTTCAATTATGGTAGCCAAATTGTCGGATAAATTTGGAAGGAAAAGAACTTTATTATTAGGAACATTTATATTTATGATTGGTGGTTCTTTACAAGCTTTTTGTCCTAATATATTTATTTTAGCCATTGGTAGAGTTTTTTCTGGGATGGGAGTTGGAATATTATCTACCATTGTTCCATCTTATCAATGTGAAATTAGTCCTAGTGAAGAAAGAGGTAAATTAGTTTGTGGAGAATTTACTGGTAATATAACTGGTTATGCATTAAGTGTATGGGTAGGATATTTCTCATATTTTATTCAAAATATTGGTGATGCTCGTGAGAAACCTTATTCATTTATAGCAAATTTAAGTTGGAGATTACCTTTATTTATTCAAGTTGCTATTGCATTTATATTATTTCTTGGTGGATTTTTCATTGTTGAATCACCTCGTTGGTTATTAGATAATGATATGGATCAACAAGGATTCCATGTATTAGCATTATTATATGATTCTCATAAAGATTCAACAAAACCAAAATCAGAATTTTTTATGATTAAAAATTCTATATTACAAGAAAGAATAACTACTCCAAAACTGCAAAGAACTTGGAAACATTTATTAACACGTTATAAAATTAGAGTATTTGTTGCTTGTTCTTCATTAATCTTCGCTCAATTTAATGGTATAAATATTATTTCTTATTATGCTCCTTTAGTATTTGAACAAGCAGGGTTTGATAATGCTAATGCATTATTAATGACAGGTATAAATGGTATCATTTATTTATTATCAACTATACCTACTTGGTTTTTAGTAGATTCATGGGGTAGAAGACCAATTTTAATAACTAGTGGTATAGCAATGGCCATTTGTTTATTTCTTGTCGCTGCTTTTATGCATATAAATAAATCATATACTCCATCGGTAGTGGCAGTATTTGTTATTATTTATAATGCATCATTTGGGTTTGGATTTGGTCCTATACCATTTTTATTGCTGAGTGAATCTTATCCATTATCAGTACGGTCAAAGGGAGCATCATTAGCTGTTTCATGTAATTGGTTTAGTAATTTTGTTGTCGGATTAATGACACCAATATTAAAACAAGAAATTAAATGGGCAATGTATTTATTTCCTGCTAGTTCTTGTGTTTTGAGTGTTATTGTTGTGTTGTTGTTTTATCCAGAAACAAAAGGTGTGGAATTAGAAGATATTAGTAGAATATTTGATGAATTTTATGCTACTAGTCCAACTAAAAGAGTTAAAATTAAAGGATTAAGAAAACGTAAAGGTAAAAGAAAGGGTGAAAAGCATAAAGCAAGATATAATCCATTAAGTGGTGGTGGTAGTGGTACGACTAGTACTGCTGCTGAATTCAATAATGATCAAGATGCATTTGAAATGAGAGCATTGAATGAATTTGATTTTGAAAGTGATAATGATGATGATATAAATATTAGTAGTACTAGACGACAAATGTTATAGAGAGAAGTAATGTGTGGTAGTAATGTAAATTATTATATGTTTGATTTTAAAGTATACAATCTAGGAGTGGAACCAGACTTCAATAATACTAATAATAGATCATTCACTGTTGTTTGAAAGGAGAAATTTCAAATAACACCCTTTTACTTCTGTTACTAGTTGAGGTTGTGTTATTCTTCTTCTTCTTCTTCTTCTTATCTTGAAATTTTGTTTTTTAGTTGTTTATTTAATTGATTTTGTGTATTTGTTGGTGGGGGAGAAGAAATCTTGATCTTCTAAGAAGAACTAAATCAGAATCAAAATCAGAGATATCTCTTAAGGCGGGCTGTAATTCCAAAAATGTATTGATGCGCTTAACGTACCAACTTCTTGTTGATGTGGCCATTATATAGAGATAAAGAACAATAGAGAGTGGAGAAGTTAAGGAATATCCGGCTAAACTATACACCCACATACACACGTTCTAACCGTCAGTGATACAAACCTAGCAATCTTTGAAACATTTTATTCAAACCCATGGTTGATTTGAAATTCCATTCCATTCCATTTTTTTTAAGCGGTATGAATTACCATATATAGATATTTAGTACGGGGAAAATCTTTTTTAGGTGATGCTTTGTTAGATAATATTAATCTATAAAGTTAAATAAATCTATTTTCGGAGTTATCCAGATTCAATGAGCAACCCAAATTCTTTAGAGAGAGTGTAAGCATTCCCTAACAATTAAAACTTTCTATTGCTAGTTGCTGTTGTATGTTGTTGCAGTGGATAATTCGGATTATTACTTCCTTACTGTATGGTTTTTGGGTTGAAAATTTAACAACAATAGTAGAATTTTTTTTTTTCAATTCTTAAATGCAACTATTGCAAGAATATTGATAAGCAAACAAACACAACCACAACAAGAAAAATAACAATAGAGACTAAAAGACGACAAAAACGAGAGAACAATAGGGGTGGTGTATTGATTTAACTGTCAAAGCATACATATATTACATACAATAGAAATATTACGTTGCATTGATTGTAAGTAGTAGTAGGTGGGTGAATTTGAAGCCCAAATATGAATGGCACCATATTAGTTTATTGATGAGCTGTTGTTATTGTTGTTTTTATTATATAGCTTCCTTCAATTTGTCGATTATTGAAATACCAACTGGAATTCTTACCAAAATAAAATGTGACACAAAAAGGCGAGGCCGTGGTCGTCATCGGCAACAATTTTAGTAAATGATGCACTACTCCTCAACAACAGTTATCTTTTCTTTTCTCATCATACATTGGGAATTGGGAATTGGGAATTGGGAATTGGGAATTTATATGCGAAAAGATGAACAACTGTTATTGTTGCTTTGATATTACATGTCTTATTCAATATGTGTCATCAAGTAAACAACAACTAAGAAAATAAGAAAACAAGAAAAAAAAAAACCAAAATTAAACGATTAGATTAAGTTGGATATATAATTTCTCAAGGCCCATCCAATTAAATATTTTATTATTATTTTTGGGTTCAGTTTTAGTTTGTGTCTTTGGGTTCAACTTTTCCTTTCTACAGATAAACTAATTAAACATATATATACATCTAAACTAGAATTTGATTCCACTCCTTCCTACTTATTTTTTTTTTTTTTTCTTTCTTTCTTTCTTTCTTTAATTTCCAAGCCTGATAGGTTATTATTCATATCATGGCAATTAATACCCATCAACCTTTAAATCATTCTAGTTTAGATACAATATCATTATCGTCATCATCAACTCTTCCCCCACCAACAGATTCAATTAATTCACCATGCATAATGCAGAAACATCTACTACTGCCACCACAAACTGATAAATATAATAATTATCAACTCTCTTATCAACTAGATAAACAGCATAAACAACAGAAGAAACCCAAAAACTCCCACTGTGGATTCCTGCCTAAACGTAGAACGAAAATGAAGAAATCATTCAGTATCAATAACATCAAGCAAACTTCTAATTCAGTTGATAATCACCCATTAAATCACTACCACGAAAGAACTGATCCTGAAAAGCATACTTTTGAAGATTATCATGAAGATAGTATGGAATTAGATGAATATGATTCTGATTCTGATGATGATTTATCTTATACTTCATGTCTGTCATTACAATCTAATTCAAATTACAGTGTTGTTTTTGAAAAAAATCCCACTACAACTACTCCATCTTCTTCATCAAATCAGATACCCTTTTCCTATCATTCATTTAATAATGATTGTTTTCTTTATACAAGTACTAGATCTTCATCGAGTATAAGTATTCCCCCCATGAATAGATCTCAGTCTATTTCCAGTTCTTCACATTCACCAGTATCATCACAGTCATTATTATCAATGTCACCTCCAAGTGTATTTTGTCTTCCTTCAACTACAACATCGTGTTCTCCCATAACAACAAACTCAATATCACAATCTTTGGAAATGGAAAGATCTCTTCGTCGATCTTCATCTAGTGATTCTTTATACATGTTACTTAAGAATTCGTCATCTCCCTTTTCCTCCTCCTCGTCCACATCCTCTTCACCGTCTTCATTGTTACCATCATCTTCACCATCTCCCTCACCTTCATCAACAATATTATCACCTTTTTCTAAAAAACAAACTATTAAAACTACTACCAAAAAATCCATGTATTCAAATCTAAGTACTTCATTAAGACTGTTTCGAAATAAGCTTTCTTCATATAATAAAGAAAACCTTTTGAAATTTATGATGGATTCACCAAGATTAACCGATGAAAAATTACCATTACATAAACAACCTTGTCCAGAATTGATTCAAGAACAAGAAGAAACCACTACTACTACTGCTACTACTCCAATGCAAGAATTGACCACTTTCCAACATTCTCATAATTTAAGTTCAGAAAACACCACTCATGAATTTCAATGTATCAAATACAAATACAAGACTCGTGAACTGCGAACTAATTCACGATTTTTAATTCTATATGCATTTGATATGAATGCTCGTTCTAATTCAATGACATTACCCAATTTACCATCTCAAGATGAATTATATCGAATTTTTAAATGTCATCCAAACATTAAAAAATTTCATTATAATCATAATATTCATCGAATATCTAATTTGTCTAGAGAAAAATTATGGAATAATGTCATTTTACCACCACGTCAAGATGATAGTCCTGATTTATTTATAAAAGGAGAACAATATATTCTCCATAACGATACCAATGAACAACCAGATTGTCATTGTCAATATTCAATTGTTAGGAAACTGGGGAAATATATGCCATGGGCAATAAAACCAAGTATAAAACCAGCAGGAGTTTTACCTAATAGTAAATGGGTTTTCAATGGTCAGGCACCAAATAGTGGAATCACAAAAACTCAATTTACTATAAAGGGATGGTGTAATCCTAGATGGGTTAATCATGCTACAACAAATTGAAAAAAAAAAAAAGGAAGTACTATAGTTGGATCAAGTTTGAGCTATGTTTCTTCCTTGATTATTCGTTTGTTTTTCTTTCTTTCTTGCTATAGTTCTACTTAAGTATATAGTTATTCATATAGGCTTTAATATATTTAGTGGTTTAAGTATATTTAGGGGTTTAAATATATTTTATGGTTTAATGTAATTTAAGTTAGAGTTTTTTGCAACCCATAGAAGAAGCGAAACGATACGACATTCAATAGTAGAAGTTTTCGCGACATTATTTTTAAAAAAGTTATGTCGCACTATAAAGTTTAGGGCTATAGCCCTAACTTTTAGTTGTTTTTTTTTCTGCGAGAGAAATATCTCTTCTTTCTCACACATTGTTGTTGTCCCATCTTACAGCTCACTCTCGTTTGTAACAAAAATAAATTTTTCATCTCTCCCCCTGTTATAACGAATCGTCTATCCATTTTGTATACCAACACCTTAAATAAATAAAAAATGGCTCCAAAAGGTAAAAAGGTTGCTCCAGCTCCATTAGCTGCTAAATCCGCCAAATCTGCTGAATCCAAGAACCCATTGTTCGAATCCACACCAAAGAACTTTGGTATTGGACAATCCATTCAACCAAAAAGAAACTTGTCCAGATTTGTTAAATGGCCAGAATATGTCAGATTACAAAGACAAAAGAAAATCTTGTCTTTGAGATTGAAAGTTCCACCATCTATTGCTCAATTTTCTCAAACTTTAGATAAAAACACTGCTGCTCAAGCTTTTAAATTATTGAACAAATATAGACCAGAAACTTCTGCTGAAAAGAAAGAAAGATTAACTAAAGAAGCTGCTGCTATTGCTGAAGGTAAAACCGCTAAAGATGTTTCACCAAAACCAGTTGTTGTCAAATACGGTTTAAACCATGTTGTTTCTTTAATTGAAAACAAAAAAGCTAAATTAGTTTTGATTGCCAATGATGTTGACCCAATTGAATTGGTTGTCTTTTTACCAGCTTTATGTAAGAAAATGGGTGTTCCATACGCCATTGTGAAAGGTAAGGCTAGATTAGGTACTTTGGTTCACAAGAAAACTTCAGCCGTTGCTGCTTTAACTGAAGTTAACTCTGCTGATGAAGCTGAATTATCTAAATTAGTCTCTACCATCAACGCCAACTACATTGAAAAATACGAAGAAAACAGAAAACACTGGGGTGGTGGTATCATGGGTTCTAAAGCTAATGATAAAATCGCTAAAAAGGCTAAAGCTGCTGCTGCTGCTGTTTCTACTTCTAACTAAATAGACATATGAAATAGTTTATTTTAGTTAGTTATTAATACATTACATTTCATCTGTATATTATAATAATGAATTATATTCTGTAATATGAGTTGTAACATTAGCTTGCATATCTTTTTGGGTTTTTTTTTTTTTAATAAATGTATTTTTCTAATAAAATAAAGGCAAACTGAAAAAATAAAAAAAGAAAAAGAAAAGCTATAGAGTCTAATCTAAGCATTCGAAACAAGCCACAATATAAAGGTACCTTCCCTAAGTGAGAGCAGCAATGTTGGAAGCAGTAGTGTATTTAACTTGGGCCAAGGAAATTTCATTATCATCCAAATCATAAACAATATAAGCTGATCTCAAAAAATTATCACCAAGAATGTTGTAATCACTGGTACCGAAAAGAAGTTGACATTGATCATAAACTTGACCATCAGAAGAATATAATGGAGCAGTAAATTCAGAAGCTGGAACAGAAATTTTGGCATTTTTATCAAAAGCAAACTCAACTGATCCTGATAAATTACAATCAACAAGATAGAAAAGATTACCATTAGCATCATAAGTTTCTTGACCATTAAAAGCACTAATCACTTGATCAGCAACCCCTTGTTGCAAATAACTAATGGTAGTACCTGAATCCAATAAAACAACAACATCAGCATTAATGGATTGTCCAGCAACCGTGACAGTATTCAAATGAATTCTTAATTCACTATTTGAAGTAGTTGGTAAAGTAATTAATGAACCACTATATTTAGCATTATCAACTCCACCAAAAATAATTTGTCCACTAGCTGATTGTCTTGAATTAAGATAAAGAGAATAAGCATTTTTAGCAATAATTCCTTGCTTTTTTAAAGTAACAGGAACATTATCATAATAACCTTCGGCTTCATGAGATTGATAACCAATACCTAAAATTCCTTGATCAACTGAAGTACTAGTGACATCAGCAAATTCTTGTTTAGTAATAGAAATCCCACCAAATCCAATGGTATCTTTATACCAAGTACCTTGAGATGTAGTTCCATCACCATATTCAATACTAAAAGGATTATTTAAATCTTGAGAACTACTTGAAGAACTTGGTGAATAAGTACCATAATCTTTACAAAAATTTGGATCTTGACCTTCATATGAAGTTTGACATGAAACATCAGTATCAGGAACCCATAAATCAGATGATCCAGTATCAATAACAACAGTTAATTTTTGATTATTTGAACCAACAGTAATATCAGAAGCATAACTCACTTGTTCATTCAATAAAGTAACTGGAACAGTTTGTCTTTTAACATTGGCAGCATTAACTTTGTGGGTGACTTTACCGTTTCCTTGTTGACCAGTTACATTTTTATGAGTCTTGATAACATCAAAATTTAAAGCAACAAATCCAGGAGAATTTTTTGATTTTGAAGTTGTTGGAATAGCATCAACTAATAAAGCAATAGCAAGAGTAATAAAGATATTTTTTAAAAACATGATTGTATGGTAGTTAATTGATTGAATATATTATGAATTAAAAATCATGATTTTGGAAAGGAATTATTCAACCATATTTATATAGTTTCGGTATTTCTTCAATCATTTGATATACCTCATTCAAATAATAACTACTTTAGACCTCAATTTTCAATAAGACGAGGAAGCATCACAAAGTGTGGTTGTTTAATACACGGCATCATAATGAATAAACCTTAAGCCTCCTTTTTTGTTTCTGATTGTTGTCATTGTATGTGTGTTTGGTTGGATGGATTCACCTTTGGTTACTTTTGGTGCCGCATAGTTGTTGATAATGGTTATGATATGAAATTTCTCAATTAGGATTAACAACAACTACCAGTTGATTCTCTTATCGGTCAATAAATAACGAGTGCTCTTTTTCGGTTCTTCTATGGATATATCACATGTTATTTCTAACTGCCAGAATATATATTATTGCTTAACCATTTGTTTACGTGTAGATATAATTGGTAATTTCGGTTTCTCTTTGCGATTAACACAGTTTCAAGCCATTTGTTGTTGATTATGGAAAATAAAAAAAAAAAAAACAGAACAATAAATGAAATTCCTCATGATTTATTATTCTTGTCAATTTTGATAACCTGTGACATGGTTAGTAGATGGTTATAGTATAGGGAAAACTATAGTTGCAAAAAAAAAAAAAAATCCCCACACATTCTATTGTTGGTTTTAATGGTATACAAATTTTCAACGGAATAGTCGGCAACCCACGTTCAACTAACAATTACTACAATCCCAAAAACCTGGACGACAACAAGAATCTCTTTAAATGCAAAATTATTATTATGATTATTATTAAAATAAAAGGTATAAATATATAAATATATAATTACTCTAACATACAACAATAGTGTCTAATGTCTATTCTTAGACATTTAAATACTAACCCCCCTAAACTAGATTTATTTCTTATTCTTTTTCTCTCTGTTACCTTTTGGAACTCTAGCTAACCAATAAAATAGAACAGTAAGAATGATATTAATAGCAATGAAAGCAATGAAAATCCCAAAATTTCTCCATCTTTCACTGTACAATGAATTAATTGATTTCAAGAAAGTATTAGTGGAACTCATTTGACAGAATGAACAAGAACCATCATTATTAGTTTCAAAATAACCACCAGCCATTTTAATATATGGATCCAAATAACTAGAACAAGTTTGACCATTTGGTGGTTGAACTGAAACGTATTCACGGTCAGCACATCTAACAAAAGTGTTTGCTAACCCAGTAGAAAGCATAGCTTGAATCAAATAAGTGAATGGATTACATCTGTACATGAAAATCCAAAACCCTGGTAATACACTAGGACCAGCTAAAACACCACAGAAATTCAAACACATTGTAAATAATAAAGTGGCCAAATTAGCAGCATTATCAGCAAGTTCACTGAAAGACATACATAATTGTCCCATAGTTGATGTGTAAACATAAAATGAAGTCACAAGCATCCACATCAAAACCCCACGAGGATTGACAGAATCAGTTGGAGTGGCATTGGAATATAATCCTAAAGGATAATACCAACAGAAAAATGCAATGGTACCAACAACTACTTGGTAAGGAATTTCTGAAGTAATTTGTCCAGCGATAAATGCAAACCAACTAAAAGTTCTTGATGGAGCTTCTCTTACTTCATAAACATCACGTTGTTTCACAAAATATGGTAACATTTGTTGCACCAAAGTGTTGAATGGGATAAAGAACATGAAAACGGAAAACATTTGATTTTGTAAACCTTGCATATTGTTTTTAGCTTTGAAAAATGAAAATCCATTAAATAATGCTGCTGAAACAACCAAAAAAATCTTGGAATAAATATATCCTGGTGATCTCCAATCTTGAACAATGGTTCTCCAACTGACCAACAAGTATTGTTTCCAAAGTGGTGCAGCATATTTCAAAAGTGCCTCTGGATCATTATCTCTTGGTAATTTCGATAATTCAACTTCCATTCTACTAATTTCATCTCTCACAGCTTGATATTCACTGGAGTTTCTCCAAACTTCAAAATAATCTTGTTTAGCATGAGATCCTGGTGCAGCACCAACAACTTGTAACATCCATTCTGCTGGATTAGCTTCTTTAGGACATGGATCAGCACCGTATTTTTCAAAATAATTGATCATAGTTTGACAATTTTCTCCTAATTCACCAAAATAAGCTGTTCTACCACCTTTTTGTAAAAATAAAAGTCTATCAAATTCAGCCATAATAAGTGCTGATGGTTGATGGATGGTACATAAAATGGCTTGTCCATGATCAGCTAATTTTCTCATCAATTTACAAATTGACCATGCAGTTTGTGAATCTAACCCTGAAGTTGGTTCATCTAAAAATAATAACAATTTGGGTTTGGCAACTAATTCAACACCAATAGTCAATCTTTTCCTTTGTTCAACATTCAAACCTTCACCAGCAACACCAACCAAGGCATCAGCATAATCAGTCATTTCCAATAAATCAATAACATAATCAACATAATCGTCTTTTTCCTTTTTAGGAATCTTATTGGATTGTCTCAAATAAGCAGAGAATTGTAATGCTTCTCTAACGGTAGATGTAGGTAAATGAACATCTTGTTGTTGGACATAACCAATTGATCTTTGGAATGAAGAATCCAAAGCATGACCATTAACCAATCTTTCACCATCAGTAATAACACCAGTAGTGACTCTTTCTGATAAACAATTCAACAACGTGGTCTTACCAGCACCTGATGCTCCCATCAATGCAGTGATTTGACCAGGTTTGACCCATCCATCAACATGATCTAAAATAACACGATCTTCTTTCTTAATTTTCACTTGATAGGTCAAATCTTTCCAGAAAAATATTTCTCGATTTTCTGGGAAATCAACACTTCCAGTGCTGCCCTTTTCTGTAAACTTTTCATTACTAACAGCTTCAGCTTCATCTTGATAATCAAGTTTCCCAGAAACAGGACCAGCTTCAATATCTCCTTTTTTAGCAGCAGCAGTTTTTCTTTTATGTTTTTTCAAAGACCCTTTAAGGAATAAAACAATTTCCCCCTTTTGCATGGCACCTTTATTAAATTCAGTTAAGGCAATATAAATTGCCAAGAAAAACACAGCAAACCCAATGGTAATACCCAAGTTTCTCCATTTATGAGAATTATACTATTGGTAAGCACCAGCCAAATAATTGGTACCACTAACCATTTCATTACCTGGAATAGACCCAACTGCAGTACACACTTGATTCGAACGTGATACATTTTCAAAACCTGGGCCACTTGGAACATATTGAGCACATTGGAATTCACGACCATGGAACTCATTAACCATGAGCGCTTCAAACACATAACCAACAGGATTGATGTAATTAATCCATCTTGACCAACCCAACATACTTGGAGTTGGGATAACGAACCCAGTGTAAATAACCATAGCCAATAACAACACAGTAGCAGGGGTCATAGCACCAGCAATAGATGTTGAAACAGCACCAATGGATCTAAACAAATGGGACATAACAAATGTACACCAAACACACATTAACCAATAGAAAAAGAATCTTCCTGGGTTTCTCCTGAAATTAACCATGAAATAAAACACAAAGTTAAATGACATTGACATTGCTAATTTGACGGGTAATTCACTTATAATACTGGCCAATGCATCAGCAGAAGGGCGATAAAGAGCATATTTTTTATGTTTCTCGACAATTGGTCTGGCCTCGAAAAGTGACATAATTTCCAAAAGTGATGAAAACGCATTAAACAAAACAGCAAAGAACATGGAAGCACCTCTATAATAAAATGATCCAGTTGTTTGATTAAGATTATAGAAAACTGATGACAAAATAAGACCCATTACAAGTTGACCGAAAACTGAAAATATCGGAATAGATGGATCACCTTTCATTCGAAGAAAATTCCTAGCAACACCATATCTCACTTGCATAAAGAATGAAACAGTATATGGAGATGCTGGTCTGGTATTATTAGATTGTTTGGCAACGTGAGATTCACGATAAGTTTCTCTGGTGTTTGATTTCTCACATTCAACAAAATATTCATCAATTTCCTGGATTAATTCAGCATATTCTGGAGAATTCTTCCAATAAGCTTCAAATTCTTGAGGAGTTCTTGGAACTTTATCTTCATAACCTGGTAATGGTTCTCTTTCAGCTGGATTAGTTAATGAAGTCAAAAAATCAGCAGTGGTTTGTCTTTGAGGACATTTCCAACCCATTTTTTCAAAATATTCTTTGGCTTTGGTGGCTTTACCAAAGAAAATTTGATAACCTTCATATAAAACAACAACTTTATCAAACAAATCATAAGCATCTTGAGAACATTGATAAATAGCAATCAATGGAGTTGTGTCTAAAATAACTGCTGATGTTTTCAAAGCTCTAATGAATTCCAAAGCAGTAGCAGAATCTAACCCTCTAGTGGCATTATCCCAACATTGGATATTAGCACCACTTAACGAAGCTTCAGCAATTGATACTCTTTTTCTCTCACCACCAGAAACACCACGGACAAAATCATTACCAACATTAGTGTTTCTTGTGTGGGATAACCCATAGGTGGCCATATAAACACTGGCCATATGTTTGGCATAAGTCTCTCTATCAATACCTTCACCTCTGTTTTGTGGAGTTCTCAATCTAGCAGCAAATTCCAAAGTATCACCAACACTCAAATGTGGGAAATGAACATCGGTTTCAGCAGAATAAATAACATCACCACGATAGTGGTGTTCAATGTCTTTTGGAGATAACCCATCATAAGTAATTTGGGACTCTTTACCAATGTGGAAACCATATGTGTTTACAGCAATGGTCTTTAACAATGTCGAACAACCAGCACCAGGTCTACCCAAAACAACAGTAAGTTCTCCAGGTCTCATGATAGCATCCATTGATTTCAAAATATCAAAATACCGAGACTCGTCATCTTTTTGAAAATGTCTAAGACCTTCTGTGGCTAATTTCCAAAGAGCATTAGTGACAGTAGGTTGATAATCTGAATCATTAGCAACACCATATGCTCTTAAATTTTTGTACCCAATTCCCAATTTGGAAGGTTTATAATATTCGGGGTCGGATTCAAACAATTTCCTTAAATTTTTGACCCAAAATTTGGCATTAAAATTTTCTGAATCTGGATCCAATTGTTCATTATTTATTTCTTCTTGTTCATATGGATTGACACCAGGCACTTCTGACATATGAGTTAAGTATTTTAATAAACCGGCCGACGAATCATCTTTAAAAGAATCATGAGTAAAAGTTCTGGCCAAATTCTGAATGTTTTCACTTGTGTGGGCATCAAACCCGTGGTATTCATTAATGGAATGGTTTTCAGAAGAAGAGTCTTGACTTGTTGCCCTTTCTAGTTTAGATTCATCTTGCGACGACATCTTAGAATCTAACATAATCTTAACTTATATTAGGGATAAAATGAAATAAAATAAATACAATTAATAAATAGAATAAATATAGATATAAATGTTAAAAACAATAAAATTGAAACTTCTTAAGGAGCAGATCTGATTTTTATATAAAAATTTCTTCTTAAAAATAGGGCCCCCTCCACTTCCCCCGATAAATTCCTGATGGACAAAAAAAAAAAAGAAAATATAAACATGCAAAACATTGTGTAACAAACAGCACAAAAAAATTGTTCTTTCGGGAAGATTGATCAGTTGGCAATTTTCCGTGTCTCTCCCTATCCGATTCCCATACAAATTTGTATTGGAGGAGGCTGTGGGTGTGGGTGTGGGTCAAAAAAAAAATATCCGATAACCGTTTAACCTAAAACTGTATAAATTTAGGGGTGTATCCCTTAGTTCACACTGAATCTATAAAAGGAGAATGTTTTAACACATCTTGTTCAATTGCTACTACTAGTACTCCATTATTCAATTTTCATTAATTCTAGATTTTGAATTGTACTTTTAAAAAAGAAAAAAAAAAGCTGTTAATTGTGCAGCTTCAAACCAAAAACATGGCAACGTTTCGGATAAAATTAAACAAAAGAGAATTGAATTCAGGTCCTTGACGGTTGCTTTTTCTCATACATTTGTCTTTTTTCGGATTTACTGGAGAATATTATTTCTAATTAAATGCGAAATGACTCTTTGAAATTTTCTCGCATTTTTTGAAGAAAATAAAAATAGAGATGTGGTTCTGGTGTGATGTGATGTGATGAAGAGGTGGCTGATAGAATTTCCTCAATTTTAACAGATGTTCGTCTTGTTTGCACAAATGAGGTTATGATAACAGATATGTTTGAGTCATGCATAAACATTGCATAGGATGTTACACATGATGATGTATATTCTATGACAAGAAATTTTTACAGCCAAATAGCAAGAAGAAGGCGGCTTTACATTTTTGATTGAGACACTATTTCCGTATTATTTTAATCACCGCACGGTGATACGGAAGAACTCTTTTTTTTTTTTTCTTTTCTTTTTTTAGATCTTTATTCGGATACCTTCCCTGTTGGGAAACAACAACAGAATCTTTATTGTGACAAAAAAAGGATTTAACAAGGTTGGAAAGGCTTGTAATAAACCCGAAACCTTTGTTCAAAGTGTTGAATGCTGTTTCCAAACTTTATAAGAAGCTGAGGCGAAGCAAACGAAAACTTGTGGCATTTTCGGCAATAATTGATTTATTTGTGTGCTTCTTTTTTTTTTTTTTCTTGTATTGTTTGAAGAAGAATTGTCTTCGTCAATCGGTTAAGCATTCCTTAATCGCATTTTCTTCTATTGCGAGAAGCTTAATTGACATTGTTGTTTGTGATTCGCTAGAATGGTTGGATGGCTTCATTTAGAAAACTCCGTAGCTTGTTAAAAGCATTTGTTTGACTCCAATAAAGATATATTCAATTAACACCTGACATACGGATTAAGCGGTATGTGTTCTGTATTAATAACAGTGATGGCTTCTGTCTGATCTTGTGTCTCTTGGCAAACCTCGAAATATTTCTTATTTTTAATAATATTTGGCAAAAATATCAAACAAATATTAGAACAACTCCAACTGCTACTCTTATTTTCATGCAAAAATTAGTTTTTCAGCGTTACATGATTATTCAATCAATTGAGTTTCTATAGAAATTGACAACCAATGGAGCTTCGTTTGCCCTAGATAGCATGACTTGTTTCAATTCACAAATGTAGTGCGGTGTAAACGCCAACCTAGATTACAAGAAGTAGAACAAACCACTATTGCTATACACAAATACCTCTGAATGAAGCCTCTGTAGGTTTTAGCTACGAAATACTCCTTACTACATTGCTGCCTCGACCAACTGGAATGAGATCAAGTATTTATAAGTTGAAGATAAAGTTCCTTCAATACACGTCTAATTTTGCAAAGTACACACTCACACGCACGTGACAAGGCAGAAGAGAAAAAAAAAATCGCTAAGAGACACGAAAAGTAAACAAATCTGAAAAACACGAAGGCTTTATAAAAGTGATCCGTAATACTAAAAACAGATCTTTATCTGAAATTTAATTCAACACAATGGAAGAACTGGTAACACCCTTATTATCAGTCAATCAATTATATGACTGTATAATAGGTTTTCTACCTTTTGATGAAAATGTACCAGAGTTTGCACAGTGTGAGGATGTGTTAAGCAAGTTTATATCTAACAACAATCAAGATACTTTGTATCTTATCAAGTCTATCGAAGAAAAAACATCCAGGATTTCCAATGATCTTTCAGATTTGGATATGTCATTCAAAGATTTAGATACCTTTGTTATTATAATCAAATCGAAAGGTGAACTTAGAAGCGACATACCACTTACTCAACAACTAAATATTATGAGCATTCCTATTCCCCAAAATGAGAGCCACGAGACCAATGATCTGTTTGAAAAACTCAGATTGGCAGTTAGTTTAGGGTTGGCGCCATATTTTGACTTTATTTCAACAAAAAATGAAGAGTCAGCATTGGCTACAACGAAAAAGAAGTTCAACGAATTATCATTAGCATTGCAACATTTACAACAGAGAATCCATATTCCAGATCTATTAATCACAACTCATCCAAAGATTAAGATGTTGATTACAGAAAAAGATGGTGAATACCCTGACGAATTAATAGAAGACACTGAATTTTTGAACGAGTTAACATCAATTACTAACAATTGGGTCCGACAAATTCAATCGATCACTCGTTTGAACCACGAGCCGTCAGATGGGGAAAGTATTATGGAAGATATCCAGTTTTGGAAATCTATGGATTTGGCATTAATATCTTTGAACCAACAAATCAATTCTCCAGAAGTGAAGCTTACTCGAGAATTGTTATCTAAGGCCAAAAGATTTCACATTACTTTGAGTTTTGAAAATGATATTGGATTGAAGGAAAAGTTAACTGAAACCAAATTATATAATTCATTTTTAAGGGAGCTTCCCATTCATGATTTGCTGACCATCACCGAGGATGATGGGTTTCAGAAGTTTGACAATGCCTTGACCAACATCTTTAGTCATTTAAAACTAAAATTAAACTTATTGCCATTGGAAAGAGCAATGAAATCAGTTGATGTAATTTTGAACGATATTACCGACAAATTACAAGCATTATTAGGCACTTATGATTTAATGTCATTATCGCTAGATAAGTTTGAAGAAATAATCAGTTTATGCAACAAGGAATTAGACACCATAGAAGTGAATGTCAAGTTTATAATCAATTTATTGAGAGAATTGTTGAGAAAACGTCAAGAAAAATTTAAGTTAATCAAAATTGATCAAACCAGACTTCAAAATATTAAAGAACGATTATTATATCTTAGACAGTTTAGACATAATCATCAAAACTTGATGGCTGGTATAGAGAGTGTTTTACCACAGGAGGAGCAAATAGATCTGATCAGTAAATTGAACGAGGCGTACAACAAGCACATTATCAGTATCAATCCTGTTGATATATCGCACCAGGGAAAGTTGATCTGGTCAATGAATGAACATGCCTATCTCGAGGTGTTTCATAACTTGAATTCTTTACTTACAAAAAAGATAAACAAGTTTTTCAACAATGCCCATACATTTATTGATTTTATTACCATTTATAAAAACTTTTTTGTTGGAGAGAATTCGAGTTCGTTGTTACAGCTGATCAGTGATGACCATAAATTGAAAATTTTAACAATAGCCGATAGCGAAATCCAACAACTTGTGGAATTGAATTCAGATCACGTTCTGGTATCGAGCTTCTCTTCCATCAAGTGGAAAATTCAACTCAGTGCCAAATTGAAATTCTATCGTGATTACTTGGAATTACTTTTGGGGTTTAATTGGAAGAGTTATTCGGTGGGTACAAAAATCGACACCACTACGAATAAGTTATTGGAAAGTTTAGACCCGGCAACAGCAATAGATAAATGGGTTGAGCAGGAAGTTAACCAAAATTTACCTAGTGCCAATTTAGGGAAGATTCTCACCATATCTGAAAATTCCCAGGAAAGATTTGATTTGAATATCAATTTCAACTTTCAAATGTTTGAAATTTACAGACAACTTAGTCAATTATACAACTTGGGATATTCGTTGCCCAGCTTGACGATGCTACAATTTGAAAAAATCAGTCAATTATACCCAATCACAAACATTATCAAGGACCATGTGCAGTTGCTTAACAGGCTCTTTAATGTCGATTTACAAAAGGCTTACGGTAAGGCATTTGGGTTCCTTGTTGCTACTCAAATCAAAAAAGTAAGGGAAATGTTGAAAGAAACCATGAATATTGAATGGGTTCATTTATTACACGCAGTTGAATTACACGAGGTTAATGATAATGACTTTAAATCAACAGAAAATTTAATCGAATATCGATCTATGAGACAGTTGACAGAATTTCAAGATTCTATTACCCAGTTAAATTTACTGTTGATCAAATTAAAGAATTTTTCCAAGTTTATGGATCAATGCAAATTTTTATTAAGAACCGCTAACTTTGAGTTTAGTTGCATCGAAAGGCATTTGAAAACATTGCAGCAAGAGTTTAACAATATTTCTTTAGAAAAGATTGAAAATATCGAGGGTTTAGCTAATTTGATTAACTTGGAAGTACAATCTGTTTTGAGAGAGCGATTACAAACTCAACTTTTCATTTTCAATATCAAAGCTATGGCTTACAATGACGAACAAGAAATTGAAATTATTGAACTTAACAAGTATTTGTTGGACTTTCCAATTTTCAAGCATTACTTAAGCTTCAATGATGAAACTTTTGTCATAGAACCTCCGTTGAACACAGGAAAACAACTGGCTTTTGAGCAATTAAATCATATTGTTTCAATAGTCGAGAGACAGCACATGATAAGACCCCTTACATCACATTCTCAAAGTTTTTCCTCTGTTGCCGAAGATGAGAATTCCATGAAACAGCTTAACTCAGTTTTTGAAAAGATTGAAACTTTGTATCAAGATGCAGAACTGTATATATCCAAATGGGGATTATTACAAAACTTATGGGAATTAAACTTAGACGATCCAGACGATTTTGCCAAACTATTTAAGGCTGACCAAACTGTGGATTCCTGGTTTGAAGTAGTTCAAGAGATTTTCAAATATAGAAATATTTATGATTTACCTGACCCAGAAAAGGCATTTGGATATTTGTTTGTGATTAATATTACTAAGGTACAACACAGAGTTGCAATAAAGTTTGAAGCTTTACAAAAACTGTTATTGAGTAAATTTTCCAAAAAAATTGATCAAGAATCCAATTCATTTAACCGGTTGTTGATCAATGCTAAACAAATTTTAGAAACACCACTTACGTTCCACGATAGTACCGAACAATTGATTTCTGGTATTGATAGTTACTTAAAGTATCAAAACAATTTGCAAAACTGGAATCTTTTATTGGAGACTTTTCAACTGGTACAGAGTTTTTTGGTGAAATACAGATTTAAATTCCCTAATGATTGGCTTTATGCTGAACAGTTGGAAAACAACATCTCAATGGTACAAGCTCTCGTCGCCAAAAAAAGTTTACTCATTGAAGAAAATCTTGAAATTGTTTCTTCTAAAATCAAGGCCGAAGCTTTGAAAGTTAATGATTCTATAAATTCGTTAAATCAAAACTGGCAATCAAAGAAACCCATAGCAGGGAACTTAAATCCATCAGTGGCCATGATGGACTTGGATAATTTTCAAATGCATTTTTCAAAATTAACGTCTTATGTTGAATCATTACTGAATATTTCCAATCATTTGCATATAAACATTGTTTCATTTGAAGATATGACCTTATCGATTGATGAAATTAAAGATCTTAAATCAGTTTGGTCTTCAGTTAATGGATTATGGGAAGAACTTGAAAGATTGAAAAAAATTAAATGGAGTGATCTCCAACCAAGACAATTACGTCACAATTTGGACGATTTATTAAATTCAGCAAGAAATCTTCCCATGAATATAAGACAATATTCAGCTGTTGATGAGATCCAAGCTTCAGTTAAAACTCACTTGAAAACCCACCAAAAAGTTTCTGATTTGAAAAATGGGGCCATGAAACCTCGTCATTGGAAAATATTGTTAAGTCAATTAGGAGTTCCAAATATTAATTTTGAAGATTTAACTGTTGGTGATGTATGGGGGTTGAATATCACGTTGAATATCCAGACAATTAATGCTATGGTAGAACAAGCCAATAGTGAGAAAACAATTGAAGAGAACTTGAACAATATAAACAACAGTTGGGCGCTGATTACATTTGAGTTGTTCAATTATGAAAACAAGTGCCGTTTGGTGAAAAATTGGGAGCAGTTAATTGACCAATGTAATACTGATATTAATGCTTTGGCTAGTATGAAAAATTCACCATATTTTGGAGCTTTTGAAAGAGAAATAAGTGAATTGGAGAAAAAACTTACACAATTGTTTATTGTCTTGGACATTTGGATAGATGTTCAACGACAATGGTTATATTTGGAAGGGGTTTTTGGAAACGAAAATAATGACCTCAAAAGTTTATTACCAATAGAAAGTTCAAGATTCACTAATATCAGTTATGAGTTTCTAAACTTATTAAAAAGAATTTATAAATTCAATTTGGTTATTGATATTGTTCTCATTACTGATCTTCAACCTATGATGACGAAATGTTTTGAAAGCTTGGTGAAAGTAAGAAAATCATTGACAGACTACCTTGAAAAGCAAAGAGAGTTGTTCCCAAGGTTTTACTTTATTGGTAATGAAGATTTATTGGAACTTGTTGGCGGGTCACATGATATTACCAGGATTAATAATCACTTGAAGAAAATGTTTAGCGGTGTTGAGAAGTTGCAATATGCCAAGGAAAGCTCTTGTATTATTGGTGTTGTTAGTGAACAAGGTGAACAACTTGTGTTACACAATCCAGTTTCTTTGATAAAGCATACCAGATTACATGAATGGCTAAGTGAATTAGAACTTGAGATTAAGTTGACTCTTTCTCATTTGGTTAAAGACAATATTAAAGTTTGGCAAGAGAGTGTATTTAAAAAAGATGGATTGGTACCTTTGATTGACAGTATCCCAGCTCAAGTTGCTACGTTGTTACAACAAGTTACTTTTACAGGCTTAATTGAGGATCCAACTACACTGCTATCATCACTTCATGAAAACTTGTCTGATACCATTAAAACTCTTGTTCGTGCCATTGGTTCAGAAATAGTGGATCTTACAAGAAAGAAAACACAATATTTGATAATAGAAATAATTCATCAAAGAGATGTTGTTGAGCAGTTAATGAATGCCGAGAGCGAGTCCGACAGAAAATTCATTCGAAGCATTCAACAGAGGTTTTACTATGATATTTCTAACACAGATTTGCTCAAGAGTTTAACTATTAAACAAGCAAATTCCGAATTTGTATATGGGTTTGAATATTTGGGCATTCCAGAAAAATTGGCCTACACACCATTAACTAATGATTGCTATTTAGCCATGTGTCAAGCTTTGTCTATACAACAAGGAGGTTCTCCTTTCGGACCAGCAGGAACTGGTAAAACGGAATCGATTAAAGCCTTAGGTCACAATTTAGGGAAAATGGTGATTGTGTTTTGTTGTGATGATTCATTTGATTTTCAGTCTATGGGAAGAATTTTCTTGGGTTTATGTAAAGTGGGTATTTGGGGTTGTTTCGACGAGTTTAATAGACTAGATGATAAAATATTAAGTGCTATATCATCCCAAATTGAGAGTATTGAAAATGGTTTGAAAAACCCAAACATGACTATATCAGTGTCTGAAAAAAATGTTAAAGTAAATCCAGAAACAGGGATTTTTATAACAATGAATCCTGGCTATGCCGGAAGAGTCGAATTGCCGGAAAATTTAAAGAAAATGTTTAGAAGCTTTTCAATGGATTCACCTGATAATGAGATTATAGTGGAAATATTGCTCACCTCGCAAACATTTGTTAATTCCAAAGCCTTGGCCAAATCAATCGTTCCATTTTTCCAAGAGTTGGCTTCAAGCACTTCAAAACAATTGCATTATGATTTTGGCTTGAGAGCATTAAAGAACACATTGGTGAGATGTGGCCACGCCAAAAGAAAATCTGCCAATGCCAATGAAACCTTGGCATTTGAACAAGAATTAGTTGCCCAAAGTATTGTGGAAACAATTTTACCCAAATTGATTAAAGAAGATGAAATTGTTTTTGAAAAATTGAGAAATAAATACTTTGCTAATGTTGTTGGCAAAGTACTTGACAAGTCAAAACTAATTACAGCACTTGAAGAGTACTTTACAAAGAATGGAGTCCAATTCGACGAGAAATTTGTTAACAAGGCATTGCAATTAATTGACATCCAAAACACCCATCATGGTATAATGCTAGTAGGAGAATCGGGATCTGGGAAATCTACTATCCTCGATCTGATTATGTATGCCTTGTCAGTTGTAACCAATGTCGAACATACCAAAGTCCTTATAGATGCCAAGGTTTTGTCTAAAGATGAAATTTATGGGAAGCTTGATTTGGTTACACGTGATTGGACGGATGGTTTATTCACTAGTGTATTAAGAAAAATGTCAGAAAATTTACGTGGAGAGCTCTCAAGGAAACTTTGGATAGTATTTGATGGAGACATTGATCCGCAATGGGCCGAAAATTTAAACAGTGTTTTGGATGACAATAAAATATTAACTCTTCCCAATGGTGAGCGTTTAAGTTTGCCAGAAAATGTTCGTATTGTTTTTGAGGTTGATAACTTGGAATATACTACACCAGCAACCATTAGTAGATGTGGAATTGTCTGGTTTGATGTATCGTTGATCTCCTTGGATGCCCATTTACACAAGTTGGTTCATCAATTGAACAAATTTAAAATAACCAACGATGACATGATTGGTGACAACATGCTTGCTGACAATTTGAAAATATCGTTTGTGGAGGAATTAAATCATTTGCTTTCTCACAATGTTTTGTCTGGTATCTGTGAAATTGCCAAACAAGTTGACCACATAATGGAGTTCTCATTCCAACGAGCTATTGGTTCTCTTGAAGTTTACCTAAAGACCTATTTACGTCGATTGTTGAGCTTTGCTAATTCCAAGGATTACGAAACAGTGGAAATGAAAAAATACGTCCAAAAGGCTCTATTGCTTTCAATAATGTGGACATTTGCTGGAGATTCTTCGTATGAGGGTAGAATTGAATTTGCAAAGACCATAAAGGACAAGAAAATGTTTTGGGGAGTTGAAATGCCAAATGATAATGTACTTGATTATGATATTTCCTTACCTGAAGGTGAATGGTTGGACTGGAACACTTTTGTTGCATCGGTAGAACTCGAACCACATCAAGTTTCAAACCCAAACACAATTGTCCCTACTTTAGACACGGTCAAGCATGAGCAATTAATATTTTCTGTTTTAAATGAACATAGTCCTTTGTTGCTTTGCGGTCCACCTGGTTCCGGGAAGACTATGACGTTATTTGAAGCTTTAAGAAAATCTCCACAGTTGGAATTATTATCACTTAACTTTTCTAAAGAAACTTCACCAGTGTCGTTGTTGAAGGCATTGGATCAATATTGTGAGTATAGAAAAACAAATAGGGGCATCCAATTAGCTCCACGGATTAATGGGAAGTGGGTAGTTGTATTTTGTGATGAAATTAATCTACCACAAGTCGACAAGTATGGAAATCAAAATGTCATTTCTTTGATAAGACAAATGGTAGAGCACGGTGGATTTTGGCGAGTCAAAGATAATCAATGGGTTTCATTGGAAAATATCCAATTTGTTGCTGCTTGTAACTCGCCCAATGATCCTGGTAGAAACAAATTATCTGAACGATTTTTGCGTCATGTCCCAGTTATTATGGTCGATTATCCAGGTTATACTTCTTTAACCCAAATCTACCAAACATTTAATATGGCTATTTTGAAATGTGCCCCTGATTTACGAGGATTTGCCAAAGCTGTCACTGAAGCAAGTATTCAAGTATACGAAAGAACAAGAAGAAAGCTAAACAGTGGAATTCAAAAGCATTATGTTTATTCACCTCGTGAATTAACGAGATGGAGCAAAGGTATACTTGAAGCTTTAAAATCACACGTGTATAAGGATTTGAGTGCTTTCCTTAGATTGTGGTATCATGAAGGATTGAGATTGTTTTATGATAGATTGGTGACTGATGATGATAAATCATGGACTTTACAATTATTTAAAGAAGTGGCCGAAAGGAATTTCCCCAACATTAATTTGGATGCTACTTTCAAAGAACCGGTTTTCTTCAGCAATTGGATGAGTTTGAATTATAAATCTGTAAATGAACAAGAACTAAGATCTTTTGTTTCCGAAAGGCTAAGAGTTTTCAGTGAAGAAGAAATGGAAGTCGATTTGGTATTGCATGATGAAATGCTAGATCATGCTTTACGTATTGACAGAGTTCTTAGACAACCACAAGGTCACATGATATTAGTGGGTCCCAGTGGGAGTGGGAAATCCACTCTTGCCAAGTTTGTTGCTTGGATCAATGGATTAAAAGTTGTGCAACTACAAGTGAGAAGTAATTATGGCATTGACGAATTTGATGAAGCTTTGCGAGGTATTTTAACACGCTGTGTGCACGGTGAAAAGATATGTTTTGTTATTGACGAATCAAGTATCTTGGAAGCATCATTTATTGAAAGAATGAACACATTATTAGCAAATGCTGAAATTCCTGGTCTTTTTGAAGGTGAAGATTACACATCGTTAATGAGCAAATGTTTAGAACTATCTCATTCTCAGGGGTTGTTACTAGACACTGATACTGAGTTGTACGATTGGTTTACCCAACAAATCTCGAAAAATTTGCATGTTGTGTTCAGCATTAGTGATTCCATCGAGTCTACAAGCCAGTCAGTTATTTCATCACCGGCATTATTTAACAGATGTGTTTTAAGCTGGATGGGTGATTGGTCTGATAGGTGCTTGTATGAAATTGCTTCCTCGCGTATTAGCATTGTTCCTCTTGATATTTCAAACTACGTTGTACCTAACACTTTTACCCCATTTTTATCTAATAGAAGGGCTAAAAATTTGAGAGATGCTATTGTTGATACTTTGGCTTTTATCCATCGGTTTATCCCAGACCATAAATCTACAATATCGTATAGAAGAACGCCAACCGATTTTTTGAATCTTGTACAAATGTTTACTGATTTGTTTAGTATCAAACACAAAGAATTAGAGGATTCACAACGACATATCACTGTTGGTTTGGATAAACTACGTGAAACTGTTATTCAAGTGGATAAATTACAACGAATGCTTTCAGAAAAGGAAAGTATTTTGAAAACTAAAGATAAAGAAGCCAAAGAAATGTTGAACAAATTACTCACAGATCAAAATGAAGCAGAACGGAAACAAGAATTTTCAATTGCCACACAGGCCGAGCTCGAGAAGCAAGAAAAAGAAATTGAGAAACGGAAACTGGTTGTTATGAAAGATCTTGAATATGCTGAACCAGCTGTTCTTGAAGCACAGAGAGGAGTGCAGAATATCAAAAAGCAACATTTATCCGAAATTCGTAGTATGGCCAATCCACCAGCAGCTGTGAAAATGACAATGGAATCTGTTTGTATTTTATTGGGCTATGATGTTGGCACTTGGAGAGATGTTCAATTGGTTATTAGAAAAGATGATTTTATACCAAATATTGTTTCGTTCAATAGCGAGGAACTGTTACCCGTTGAGCTTCGCAAGTATATGGAAAGGGTTTACTTGACAAGAGAAGATTACACATTTGAAATTGTTCATCGTGCAAGTAAAGCGTGTGGTCCATTAGTACAGTGGGTTCAAGCACAATTGGCGTATTCTAGAATTCTTCAAAGTGTAGGACCACTACGTGAAGAAGTTGAATTGTTGGAACAAAAAACATTGAAGACAAAGGCACAATTGACAGCCATTGATGAGATGATTTTTGAATTGGAAGAAAGCATTGAAAAATACAAGGATAGCTACACTGAATTGATTCGGGAAACAGAGAATATAAAAACTGAAATGGCATTAGTGCATAAAAAAGTGGATAGAAGCACTACCTTGATTAAAAATCTTAAAGTGGAAAGAGAGAGATGGAAAGAATCTGTCAAATTATTTGGTGATAAAAGAGACAAATTAGTTGGTGAGGTGTTGTTGGCGGCTGCTTTTATTGTTTATGGTGGGCTTTATGATCAGAAAGGTAGAGAGATATTGTTGAAAACATGGAGAAATAAATTAAAAGAGTCTGGGATTCCATTTGATGAAACCCATACTATGTCCAGTTATTTGGCTACCTCGAAAAAAGCTTTGCACTGGACAAATTGTGGATTGGTTAATGATAATATTAATATTGAAAACTTTGCATTATTGGAATGGTGTCAAAATCCAGTTATAATAGATCCAAATGGTGTGATTGTGGACATACTATCCAAAGTGTCGTCAAAGCTGGTTACAGTTACCAGTTTCTTAAGTGATGGGTTGTTGAACCAGTTGGAGAATGCATTGAGGTTTGGTGGTTTGATAATTATCCAAGATTGTGAGTATTATGATCCTTTATTAGACACAGTTTTGAGAAAAGAAATTCACAGAAATGGTGGCCGAATGATGATTAGATTAGGTGATCAAATTATTGATTATTCTTCTGAATTCAAATTGATATTAGCTTCAAAGGAATCGGAATTGGTTTTACCTCCGTCAGTAGCTTCAAGAGTGTCAATTATCAATTTCACAATTACAAGTGGTAGTCTTGAAAACAGAGCTCTTGATATTGCTTTGAAAGAAACACGACCCGATGTTGAAAAAGAAAGAACCGATTTGGTTATGCTTAATGGTGAATGGAAATTACGTTTGCAGACTTTAGAAGAAGAGTTATTGGATTCTCTTAGTAAAACTCCGGGTGAGATTTTAGATAATGATAGTGTGATGCAAACTTTGGAAACTCTTAAGACCGAAACAGATGGGTTGAATGAAAAATTGGCTCATTCAGGAGAAGTTATGAACCGAGTTGAAGAGATAAGAAATAATTATAGTGATGTGGCCAAGAACTTGTCAGGAATATATACCATCTTTGAGTCACTTGGTCGTCTTAATCATTTTTACAGGTTTTCATTGACAAGATTTGTTAGTAATTTTGCACATCTATTACGGGAGAGCATTAATTTGTCACCATCTGAGTTTATTATGGAATTATACAAGGATTCTTTTGCACACATTTCCACGTCATTGCAGTATCAACACAAAATTGTTTTGTCCTTGGTTTTGTCTACTGCTTATTACATGGAGGATATTGGTGATCTGTACAAGACTGCATTTATGAAAACATTAAAGTTGATTGTTACTGAAAAATTACCAAATAGTGTTAATGAGGTGTTTGATGTGTGTTTAGCAAGGAGAGAATCAGGATGGGATGTTGAAAAAGTATTAGAGATGAATCAAGACAATCTGGTTTTGCAAATGCTTTCGGATTTGCTTTTAAGTTTCAACAATACAAGAAATAGTGAGGATTTTGTTGATACTTTTAGTAAGATCAGTGGGTTTTTGTTTAAAGATGGAGAAGCTCCATACTCATCTCCATATAATTTGGATTATTGGATAAATGAATTGGGAATTAGAACTATTATATTGACATGTCCAGAAGTTTATGATGCCTCATACAAGGTTGAACAAAGTGCTCGACAATTTAACAAGAAATTATCTGTTATTTCAATGGGGACAAAAGAAGGGATTGAGATGGCCAATAAAGAAATTGAAGCTGCTTCTATGTCTGGACGTTGGGTTTTGATTCAAAACATCCACATGGCGCCATCATGGATATCACATTTTGAAAATCAACTCACTAATCTACATGCAGAATCAAAAATATTTTTGACATGTAAAAACGATTCTCAAGTTCCAATTGGGGTTATATCTCAATGTAAAGTATTGAATTTTGAAAATGAAGTGGGGATTCAACGAATTGTGTTGGATACCTATAAATCCAGTTCTATGGAGAAAAGAGAAAGAATTGAACGACATGTTTTATTGCTTTTGATTTGGTACCATTCAGTCATTCTTGAAAGAGTGAGATACTCACCGGTATCGTTTAAGAAGAAATATGATTTCAATGATTCCGATTATTCCTGTGGTGTACATATTATCGAAAAAGTATTTGAAAGTTACGATGGTAAAACTGAAACCATTCCTTGGAATGAGATCAAATATTTAATTGCAACCATAACTTATGGTGGTAAAGTTGATGATAAAGAGGATTTGGCATTTTTGGAGACTTTTGCTAGTGATATTTTCACAGAAAGATCTTTTGATCAAAATTTCAATTTGATAGATAATGAATTTACTAAAGAAAGCAATGAAGTTTTGCCGTTGCCCGACACTACAGAAGAAATTGAATTATGGATCAATAAGTTGCCATATGAGACACCATTATCATGGATTTATTTGCCTGAAGATGCTAATCTGTTAGTGAAAAAACAACTTGGATTAGAGGTTGTGGAATCTGTACTTGATTTATCTGAAGTTTTATAGATGTTTGTTGAAAGAAAAATAATTGTATGTGTGTATTATTTGTTTTACAAGATTTGATAACTATTATAATACTTGTCCCCGAAAAAAAAAAAAAAAAAAAAAAAATTAAAAATATATTAACAGATAGATATGCAATTATAACCCCCTAAATTTTCCTCTTTGTTTTCTTTATTTTTTTTTTTTTTTATGAACACTATATTACAAATTTATAAACCAAATTATAGTCTTTGGTATATTATTATTAATTCTTGATATTTGATTAAATAATTTATTCGTCATCTTCTTCCAAAGTTTGGGCAGCAATACGGTCCAAATCTCTTTGACCATTTTCAGAGATTCTTCTACCACCTTTTGGAGAAATTTCCAAAACACCAATCTTTTGTAAAGCTTGAACACATTTTCTGTTGATAGAACCGGAAGCATCAACGTGTTTATGTGGTCTGAAACCTCTGTTTTTAGCACCACCGTATAATTTGTTCAAAGCACCAACACCAACTTGTTTTCTCAAGTAAATGTGTCTGGCAATAGAAGCAGCTCTTTTGTAGAACCAAGTTTCAGCTTCTTGTGGTGGCAAGTCGTTACCGGCAGAGGTTTTGACAATGTCAACGTAACCTGGGACTTCTAATTTACCTTGTCTTTGCAAGAATTGAGCGTAAGCGTTAATGAAATCTTGAGCTGGAACGTCTCTGAATAATAAATTATATTTGTTAGTAAATCATTCATCAAATATATATATATATATATATAAATATATTTTTTGCAAAAAGAAAGTGGTAATCTAATAATGAAAGAATTATTCTACAATACTACTACTTTAATACGTGGCTGTTTATGGAATGGGGTACATTAGTGTTCAAGAAACATTTCCTTTTTTTTTTTTTCTTTTTCAATACAACAAGTTATCATTATACATATCAATAATATTAAATGTAAACTTATTTGTTTTGATCAAAAAGTTCATATTTTTTTTTTTTGTAACACAAGTAAATAGGAGCTGAAATCATTTTGATGATCCGCTCCCCCCATCCACCACGACAGTAGTACGAATATTCTTTCCCATTATTCATACCGTTCAATTGCAATAGACACAGTGAATCACATACCTAACTGATACACCTGGCATGTTGTCTATTTGCTAGTAATAAGTGGTGAAGAAGAAGAAAAGAAGAAACAAAAGATTGATGATAATTTTTTTTTTTTCAGTCCACAAATAATTATATACCGTGTGAGACTAGAAAGACAGAAGAAGAAAAAAAAAAAATCACATAAATTATATTTGGTCGTGCAGAAAATAATATATCTGATTAGGGCTATAGCCCTAATACATAGTATTTTTCAATTTATCACTTATTACTGACAGAAATATGGCTCCAATCAGACTGGTAGAGTTATTCAAATTATCTTTTATAGCCTTCACTATCTTCAAGAGTGTTACGTTACTGTAGAGCTTGTTTATTTTATATATGGAAAATGTGCACCCAGAAATGGGTTGGTAAAGAAGCGTGCCTAATTTTGAAATGTCACAAGAATCGCAATTCCCCCCCCTCGCCTATAATGTAATTGAAAGACAACACACAAAAATATTCCAATCTTTTAAAAAAATTTACTTATCATGAACCAGCTTCTTTAATTAAAGCTCGATAAAGGGGCTATATGAGACTGGGAAAAATGGAATGAATTTTGTGAAATTACCGGTTTGATTTTTACTATAGTTTTTGCCAATATTTGTACTTTCTATGGAATTGTTTCTTGTTAATTTTGTTCAAGCAATTGAACGAAAGGTTTACTCTGGTATTATGGAATTCTATTAAACTGAGTAAACCGGTTTAATGGTTACTAACATTATATAAATAGCGAGTTAATTTTTTAGAAATTGGCCTTATGTTTATAAATTAATGGTATAATATTTTTATCTTGTTTAATTTATCCAAACTATGTTTGTCTGTAATTCTTACTCTTAATATGATTTAACTTGTGTGGGGGAAATAAACCTTGAGTAAAACGTTCTCTCTGAAATCAATAATTTTTCATTCATTTTTGGATCAATTTATTATGACAAAATTTACAAGCACCTTTTTGCAATAATCGACAGATATTGTGTATGGTTAAGCTAATATCATAAGAATGCCATCACATTTCGCCTACAACTCAGAAATTGAACCCTACATATGTTTATCAAATTCAGTAGAGTTAAACAAACAAGTGTAAGACACAAAAGTTACTTAATCACAGCCAAACAATATTTATACCAAGAATTATATTGAACGAATCAAGATTGGAATATACTTCAACTCAGAATATCACCATAAATTTCAAACCTAGGTGAATACTTGTTTGTTCGTGAAGAAGAGGCTGTACCAATAAAGATATGAATAATGTGATAATGCCGGGCCGAAAAGAAAAAGAGAAGGAAGGGGGGGGAGGGGGGCCTTTATTGTTCCACTATTGTTGTTTGTGTCTTTCGCACGACTTCCTCCTTTTTTTTTTGTTTCTCTTAAATGCCGAGAGTAAGAATTTCATGACTGAAATTAGCAAACAAATAATCTAATTACCGTACTCAAGTTGATTATCATTTGAAATCAAAATGTTTCCGGGACAAGGTAGACACACATACGGTGGACAACAGTCAAACTATAGTAACCAACAGGGTTATGATCAAGGTTATGACCAAGGTTATGACCAAGGCTATAACCAAAGTTATGGTCAAGGATATAATCAAGGATATGATAGACCTTCTGGTCCACCTCCAGGCCAAGGTCAATACGGTAGACCATCAGGTCCTCCACCAGGACAACATCAACAACAACAACAACAAGGACAATATAATCGACCACCAGGACCTCCACCAAGTCAAGGACAATACAATAGACCTTCAGGTCCTCCACCAAATCATTACGGAAATAATCAACAAATTCGAGGATCAAGAAATGAACAGAATTATGGTAATATGCATGGTAGTGGTAATTATTCTCGTCCACCAACTGGATCTCAATCTTTTGGTGTTGAAAACTACAATTATCAATATTCCAATTGTAGTGGTCGGAAAAAGGCATTATTAGTAGGGATTAATTATATTGGTACTAAGAATGAATTGAGAGGTCCAATTAATGATGTTAATAATGTTGAACAATTTTTATTATCTAATGGTTATTCAAATGATAATATTGTTAAATTGACAGATGATCAAAGAGTTCAACGAGCAATTCCAACTCGACAAAATATTCTTGAAGCTATTCAATGGTTAGTTAAAGATGCACGTCCTAATGATGCATTATTTTTCCATTATTCTGGTCATGGTGGACAAACAGAAGATCAACCTGATGAATATGGGAATTATGATGAAGATGATGGATATGATGAAGTTATTTATCCATTAGATTTTGAAACTAATGGATTTATTGTTGATGATTTATTACATACAATGATGGTGAAAACATTACCTCAAGGTTGTAGATTAACAGCATTATTTGATTCTTGTCATTCTGGTTCAGTGTTGGATTTACCTTATATGTATTCTACTAAAGGTGTTTTGAAAGAACCAAATGTGATGAAAGAAGCTGGAGCAGGATTATTACAATCTGCTGTTGCTTATGCAACAGGTGACAGAAGTCGTATGCTTCTGGGTCTTGGTGGGGTTGTAAAAACATTTATGAATCAAGGTAAAGCAGAAAAAGCTAATCAATATTCCAAACAAACTAATACTGCTCCTTGTGATGCTATATCTTTAAGTGGATGTAAAGATGATCAAACTAGTGCTGATTCTAAAGAAAATGGTACTGCTACTGGTGCAATGAGTTATGCATTTTTAACTGTTATGAGTCAAAATCCAAATCAATCATATTTAAGTTTGTTACAAAATATGAGAGAAATTTTACAAGCCAAATACAGTCAAAAACCACAATTATCTGCTTCACATCCAATAGATACCAACTTACAATTTATCTTTTAAGATAAAATGGAGTGATTTGAAAGAGTGTTAACTTTTATAGCTTTATATATATATGTATGTACTTGCTTGTATTGAATCAAATGAAATCTAACTATAAAAACACTAAATACACCCTTTTCTAATCAAAAAAACAAAAAAACAAAAAAAAATGCACAACCAATTAGTTTTGAATATATGTATAACAAGACAATAAGAATAAAGACACCAAAAAGGAATGATAACAAATGAACAACCCAACAAAATGAAAATGAAAATGAAAACAAAAACAAAAATAAAAATAAAAATTGGCATTAAAACATAAGGCAACTAATGAATGAAAAACAGATCAAGAATTAACAACCACCAAAAAAAAAAAAAAAAAATGAAACTAGCTGACAAAAATAAATAACCAGATTATAAACATATACGCTTAATATACACATTCAACAAATGAAATGTATAGACACAGACACAAATAAAGATTCACACACTGAGACACTGAGACACTGAGACACTAAGATACACACACATGCGTGTGTGTCAGTGTATATATGTAAAACTACATTATTATACATTTTTCTTGTTGTTTTTGAATTGGAGGATTTTGAATTTTTTCAATTTCATCAATCAAAGTTTCAAAAGCTTTTTCAACATTTATATTTTCTCTAACTGAAGTTTCCAAAAACTTACAATTAAATTTTTTAGCTAAATCTTGTCCTTGAATAGTTTCAACTTGTCGTTGATAAGTTAAATCATTTTTATTACCAATAAGAACCATAGGTATACTTTCATTACCAATTGAATTCAATATTTTATCTCTTATAAATTCAATAGTTTCAAATGATTGTTGAGAAGTAACAGAATAAATTAATAAATAACCATGTATTCCAATAAGATGTTTTTCATTCATCAAACTAAATTCATCTTGTCCAGCAGTATCAAGAATTTCTATAGCATAATCTTGATTATTAAATTTAATACTTTTACTAAATTGATTTTCAATAGTTGGATAATATGATTCAACAAAATGATCTTCAACAAATCGAACGGTAATAGATGATTTCCCTACTGAACGAGATCCAACCACTGCTATCTTACGAGCTTTGACCAGCATGATTGATTATGGGTTATTTATATATCTAAATCTAAACAGAAACAGAAACAGAAACAAAGGGAGTATGAAACGGGGGAAGTGAAGGAAGTGAGGGAAGTTAGGGAATGCCAAGGAGAAATAAGGACTAAAGGTTGTATTATTGTAAAAGGACTTGAAACGAAGAGTGATTATTATCAATGTTTATCACCAAAGGAGTTTTTAAAAGTTGAGTGTGTATGGGTGGAGGGGGGTCGCACACGATATGGATTTGAAAAAAAAAAAAAAAAAGAAATGACAATAAACAATAAAATAAAATAATAGAAAAAAAATTTTTCTGCTTATTTCTTATTTCTTATTTCTAAGATAAAGAGAGAGTTTTTCCAAGGACAGAAAGAAAAAAAGTATTTGACAAGATTGAGGAGGATAAATATAATTAAACCAATCTTAGAAAAATCTCAAACTTTAATAATCTGATAATGATTGGAAGAAAAGGGGGGAGGGGGGAGGGGGACAAAATGGAAGTTGAACCAAATAACTTCTTTATATAGTTGATTTATAATTATAAGTATGATCTTTATTTAAATATTGAACACTTGGCAATTTAAAGGAAGGAGAATGAAAAAAAAGGTGTTTTGGCTTTTTTTTATGGAAATTTCATCTGTTGTGTTGAATTTTGATCTCCGATAAAGACAGAAACCCCAAAAAAAAAAAAAAAAAAAAAATAGGAGAGGAAAGGAAAGGAGAAGGAGAAGGACAGGAGGCCCACACATCGACGACATTTGTATCTACTACGTACCATAATTTCTTCTGTCCCCCTTCCCATTTGCGCCCTTGTCTGGCCCCCGCTCGCTCACTCTTGGGTCTACTATAATTAGGGCGACATTTTTGCTGTTTGGAAAAAGAAAGAAAGAAATAAAAAAAAAAAAAAAACTTTGGTATCGGAAGCCAACAGGAAACAACCAACTTCCCAGTTTAGGTTTTCTTAAGATGGGTGTAAAAGATCCTAATATCTTTATAATCACTATATAGGTCATATTTTTCTTTCCACTTTATAAATATCGATTTTTATTGAAATTGGGTCCTGACAATGGAAATCATTTTTTTCAATCAAAAAGTTTCTGCTTCCTTTTTCTTTTACTTTTTTTTTTTTTTGGTTAGTTAGTATCATCCCATTTTTATTTATCAATATTAACAAGGAGTTATTTTCTAAGCCCAATTTTGCCATTCAAACGAAATCAAAACCTTGATGGTGTAACTGACAACCAAACAGAATTTCCATGCGTTTGTTTTCTGTGCATGAAATATAATGTATTGGATTGGATTGGGTTGGGTTGGACTTTATTTTCGTGTCCCCATCAATTATTGGAAAAATCCGAATTGCTTAATTAATTAAATTAGTTGGCAACAAGAGTTTGAATAGTCAAGTGTTATGAAACATCTATTGTATAGTAATAATAACTACGATTTATATATGTACAGAATTGAACTAAACAAAAAAAAAAAAAAAAAAAGTAGTTTCCCTATAAGATTGGCAAAAAAAGATTTTCTTCTTTGAATAGAATCACAATTTGGAAAGTTCAAATATTGCTTTTTAGCATTGATCCACTTCTACACAATCAAGCAAACAAGCATGTAAGCAAGTAAGCAAGCAAAACTGTCCCTAATTAATAACAATTTTTTTTTTTTCAAGGGCAGCTAAAACCAACAAAAAGAGATTACAAGGGTGTAATAATAATGTATTGAATGTTTTTTTTTTTTTTTTTTTCACTTCTACCTCATTCTGTTGTCATTCCGTGATCACCACCACCACCACCACCATCGCCGCCTCCTCCTCCTCCTAATCAACTACCAACCAACCAACCAACCAACAAGCTCATTTGTGTAAACTTAAACTGGTAACCATTTTTTTTTAACAAGTATTAACGATATATGTAGTATTTTTCTTTTGTGTTTGCTTTGTTGATAATGGCTATGCAATTTTTAATAATGGGCATTTCTAACATTCTCTATGTTTATTGTTGCCTTATAAAATAAGACCTACCTCTCTTTGCCCCCCTCCCCCGATAATCCCCCTTATTCCTTCTATGTGCCAAGACTTCTCCTCTCCTCTCCTCTACTTTCCTTCCTTCCTTCTTCAATTATTCTGGAATTTTTTTGCAAGTTAGGTTATCTTTTTGTGAATATTTTTTTTTTAATATGTATGTATGTGAATATAATTGGAATTATCGTGGTTAGAAATTTCCTTTTTTTATATATATTGTCAATTTTCCTTTTTAAGTATCTAAAATAGTTTTGATTTTTCTTGTTGTGTGTTACAAAATTTTGGGTGCGAATTACAAAAAAAAAAAAAAAAACAGCAACAGCAACAATATTTTTTTTTATTATTTTTTTTTAGCAACTACAAATATTATTATAAGGGAGGAAGGAAAGAAAGGAAACAAAGAAAGAAAGAAAGAAAGAGATTCAATGAAATTTTTCCAATGGATATAATTACAAATCAATGAGTGAAAAAAAAAAAAAAAAAAAATGCACTTAAAAAAAAAAAAAATCAAACATGAATCTAAAAAACAACACAACACAACACAACTATTAAACTGTGAATTATTCTGTATTGCCCCCCAATTTTGATATTTCTTTATTTTTTTATTGTTAATGTTGACGAGGAGGAGGAGGAAGAGGAAGAGGAGGCAATAAATTCGAGGTGGGAAGAGATTTTATTTATTAGGTGATGGTTGGTTGGTTGGTTGGTTGGTGGATGGTTAGTGGAAATTAAAATCCGAGAATTCTCCTAACCTTAAACTCCCAATCCCAACCCCAATCCCAATCCTAATCCCAAAATTTCGTCCTTGGTTTGAAAACAAATTTTCCTTATTGTTCACAACCTATACTCCAAAAATCATTTTATTTTAGTTTTAGTTTTAGTTTTAGTTTTAGTTTTTTGTAATTCCAAAAAACAATAAAAAGTTCTAAACCATATTTTTAAATGTAGTTTAGTGTGAATTGTTTGGAATGTAAATTAAATTGAGTTGATTTTAAACAAGTTTTTTTTTTTTTTTTGGGGGGTAGGTAGGTAGATAAAATAGCTAATACTTTGCTATTGTATGTATATCCACACACATATAAAATATAATAGAGAAATTGGGCAAATAGGAAATGAATTCCATTAATGCCAAGTTTTACAAAAAAAAAAAAAAAAAAAAAGAAAAAAAGGTTTGTAAAATTGAATTCAACAATTATTCTGAAAATGATAGATTTTTTTTTTAATTATCCCGAGATTTATTCCGAACCTGATTAATTTTTCAATCTATATATGTACATTACACTACACTACACTACACTACACTACACTACACTACACCTCAAATAACAGGAGGCATATATTAGTTTTCTTGGTTGGTTGGTTGGTTGCTTTTTTTTTTTTTTATTACAAGGCAGCATACATATTCGCCTGAATCGGATCCATAAAAGTGCTTCAAAAACAAAAATGTAAAATGTAAAATGTTAAATGTAAAGTGTTTTAAACGTAAAACCAAACCAATTTTTATCCTAAATGAAATTTGAAATTCATGACACGGTTGTTATTGCTTTTGTTGTAAACCTGTTGTTGTAAATGTTGTAAAGTTGGCAAAAAAAAAAAAAAAAAAAAAAAAAAGAAAATCCCTTCAGGATTTTAAAGGGATAAAACAGAAAGAGGAGAGAGGAAGAGGAGAGAGAGACAGAGAAGGTAAAACCTATCATCATTATCATCATCATCATCATCATCATGGCTAAATTTTAATTCTAAAACTTTATTAACAAAAGTTTTCTCTTTTTTAAACTATTACTTTCGTCATCAAATAACAACTACTACTAGTACTATATATATATATATATATCTTTTGTATATGTTAAATGTAGGCTTTTTTTTATTTTTTTTTTTTAAAAAAAAAGTTACTCTTATTGTGATAGAAACAAATAAACATAGAAAAATAAAATAAAATTAACTTTTCGGGTAGTATTGCCACCACCACCACCACCACCACCACAACCATAACCATAACCAAAACTCATAACACGAAGAAGAATTCTAAACTTTATTTGATCCAAAAAAAAAAAAAACAGAAGCAAATGAAATATTGAATTGAAATATTGAATTGAAATATTTTAATTTTGTTTCCAAAATTTCTTGATCCCTTTTTATTGTTGATTCTTTTGCATTTTTTTAACAAAATATACATAAATCAAATACAAGTCATTGTTAATTAAAAAACAATTCAATTCAATTCAATTCAATTTAATTCAATTCAAATAATGTATCTCTTTCTCTTTCCTCTTGTTGTCTTTGTTATTTTTTTTTTTTTTTTTTTTTTTTTCACTTTTAGAAAACAGAGGAAGGTATCTTGTAAAATATTAGTTTATATATGTTTTTTTCTATAATATGATATAATGAGGAACCGGGAAAAGAAAAACTTAATCCAAAGGAATTGGGAAAATATACCATACATAGATAGATACATAATTTAATTTAATTTATTATTAGAAGAAATGGTTTGAATAATCTCTATAGATATTATTTAATACAAACCCAATAACTTTTTTTTTTGAGAATAGAAACACTAACAACAACAACAACAACATCATCATCATCAATAATGATAATGATAATGATAGTAGTACTACGGGTTTAGTAAAACCATAAATAAGTTCGGTAAACAATGTAAAAACTTACACCTAAAAAGAAAAGAAAAGAAAAGAAATAACATTATTTGATTTTGATTTTGATTTTGATTTTGATTCAATTGGATAATTCTTTATAGTAATTATATATATATATAATAAACGGGACGGATGTATGTATGCATTTATTTTATCAATTTAACCTACTGCTTGTTGAAGTGACTATCCTTTTTAAATAAACAATTCAGAAATTGAAAATAATAAATAATAAATAATAAATAATAATAAATAATAACAGTAATAACAGAAATATAAGGGATTGAAATTATCTCATAATAATATAACTCTTTTCTTAGTAATATTATAATTTAGGTCTATGAATGAATAAGTTAATTGATATTTCTATTCCCTTGAAAACACGGAGTTATCATCATCATCATTATTAGTATTATTAGTATTATTAGTATTATTAGTATTATTATAACATCTTTTCAATTTGGTGGAAATTCATTTTGAACTTCATTTGGAGATATTGAATTGTAAAACCAAACCAATCCAAACCAATCCAAACCAATCCAAAGCAAGGAATTGTTAACAAAAAAAAAAACAACAAAATAAAAACCAACCACATGAGGAGAATTAGAATTAAGTTTCAATGAACTCCTTATTGTTGATTCAAAGTTTAAATAATCTCTTGAATTGAATTTGGAAATTGAGGGATATTCTTCTTCTTCTTCTTCTTCTTCTTCTTCTTCTTCTTCTTCTTCTTCTTCTTCTCTCTCTTTCTAGGAGATTGATAAACTATTACTACTACTACTACTACTACTTTACTTTTTTGTTAATAAGTATTCGCCTCCATTGTCTCTCCTTACTTGATCCAATACCATCAATCCACCCACCCACTCACCCCTTTGTTGTAATGACAGATGATACCAAAAAAAAAGCTAAACTTGGGATCTTTTTTATTATTATTATTTTTATTTTATTTTTCTCCTAACAATAGCTGATTAGTCAAATCCCATCATTCTAGCCTCTCTCCTCTGATTATTAATAATAATAATTGATCAAAAATTCAATTTAATTTAGTAAACCCATCAACAAAAGACTTTAATTTTCAATTTTTTTTTAGACTTTATGAATTGAATTAAATTGAATTGAATTGAATTGAATTGAATTAAGATTTTCTTTAAATTACTTCTTCTCGTTAATTGTTTCTTTGTTTGATAAGTCTTATTCTTCTTCTTATTATTATTTGGGAAATTGCAAAAATAAAAAAATCAACTATTAATCCTTTTCTTCATCATATAATCCATATCTACATCTAGATTCTTTATTATGAAACTGATCTTTAATAATAAAATTTAACTTCAACTTTAACTTTTGTGATGAATTCTCTTATATTCTTATATTGGAGAAATCCAAAAAAAAAAAAAAAAAAAAAGAAAATGCAAGCTTTATATAAGTACTTGTTGTTGTTGTTGTTGATACTTTAGTTTCTCTTCTTTTTCCTCTTCTTACTCTTCATTTCTCTCTAAGTCTCTAACTCTCAATTCCAAATGATTTAATGCCTTATTTTGTTTTGTTTTGATCTTTTTGTGTGTGTATGTGTATGTGTTCTCTCACCATATTATATTATATTTAATTCTGGACCCATTATTAAGAGTAATGGCTGAAGTCTTTTTTTTGTTTCTTTGTTTGTTGGTCTGTTTGTGTGATATTATTATTATTATTTTTTTTAATTTAATTTGATTTGATTTGACTTGATTTGACTTGTTTCGGTTTCGGTTTCGCTTGTGATTTATTTTTAATCGATACAACAAAAACAACAACAACAAACTCAACAACAAACTCAACTTAAGCTAAAGCTAAGCTAAACTCTGTTTCATCATTGTTGATGGATTATGCAGGATAATGTCAAACTTTTGATAATGGTGGCGATACAAAATAAACACGATAATAGAATTATCCTCCCTCCCTCCCCCTCGCCTCCCCTCCTTCCTAACATTATTGTTGATTGTTGATTGTTGACTGTTTTTTGGTTTTTGGTTTTGTTTCAATTGATTGATTGTTAAATTATTTGGACCAAAAATATTATCACTATTCTTAATTGTGGATTGACAAAATTCATCAAGATATCTCAAAAAAAACAAATAAAAATAAAAAAAAAAGGGGCAATTTCATTATATTAATCATTCGATCTTTATGGGAGATTATTATAATGAATTTACAAATATTATTATTTTATTTAATTTTTCATGTCGTCGTCGTCGTCGTCGGAATGAATGAATGAATGAATGGAGAAGATCACCCACCCCCACCCCCACCGCACCGGCAACTGAGAAAAAAAAAAAAAAAAAAGGAGGAGGACAGCAGCAACACCAGCAGTAGTAGTAATAGTAGTAATAGTAGTAGTAGTAAAAAATAAACTCTAAAACTTGGCATTAATTTTCTCTCGCAAAAAAAAAAAAAAAAAAAAAAAAAAACGAACATTCTTATTATCATCATTTAAACATCAAAATTAATCAATATATGAATATTATATATTTGGATTTATATATATATATAGATATATATACATTTTAAATTACTAATATTTTTTATTTAAGTAAATCAGCTACTGAAACTCTATTAATAACAGAACCACCACCTACACCAGAACCACCAATACTTGAATTTGCTGTTGTTGCAGTAGTAGTAGTAGTACTAACTCTATTAGTACTGTTATAACAATTGATGATTGGTGGAGGAAGCATATTATTATTATTATTATTATTGATCAGATTTTTAAAAGTTTGAGGAATCATCATTTCAAGATTTCTTGAAGAATTACAAATAGAATTAACTTGTTGTCGTTCTTGTTGTTCTTGTTGTGGTGGTGGTTGTTGTTGTTTTTCATTTGATAAATTTAAATTATTATTATTATTATTATTATTATTATTATTAATATCATCACGATTTTTTTTCCTTGATGGTAATTTCAGTAAATCTTGATATCCAAGACATATTTTTTTACTTCTTTCACAATTTTCACAATATGGTTTCCTTTCATCACATTTTATACGTCTTTTTCTACAAGTAAGACAACCAGTACGTGTACGTCTTTTAATTATTCGACGTTTATTAAAAAGAGCTTTATTTGCTTCTTCTGATTGAACGATTTCTTGTAAGTAAAATTGTGGTGATGTATAAAATGGATGAACGTTAGGAATGAAATTGTGATTGTGATTGTGATTGTTGTGATAAATATATTGAATATTTTCTGGTGGTGGTGGATGATGATGATGAGGATGAGGATGAGGATGAGGATGATGAAGTTGTTGTTGTTCTTGTTGTTGTTGTTGTTGTTGTTGTTGTTGAAATTGTGAGATTGATTCTGATGGTTGATGGTAGTAGTACTGTGGTAGATAATTAGTTGTATATATAGGTGGTGATACAAAATTATTGAAATGAATGTAATTTGGCTGTGATGGTGGTTGTACTTGTTGTTGTGATGGTGGTGGTGGTGGTTGTACTTGTGGTGGTTGAATGAATGTTTGTTGTATAGAACCTGTTGATCTTGGTGTTGGTACTGATGACATTGTTTGAACAATACTTGATCTTGGTGAAGTATTACTAGATAAATAAACTCCAGATGGTTGTGATTGTTTTTGTTGTTGTTGTTGTGGTTGTTGTTGTGGTTGTTGTTGAAAATAATCTCCATTACTAGATTGTGAAGATGTTGAATTATGTTTACTTCCATAAGGACTTGATTGTGAAAATTTGTAGGAAGATGATGATGTAACACTTGGTGAATCAGGTGAATTTAAATGTTCACTTTTTGGAGTAGTAGCAGTAGTAGCACTAGTAGTGTTGGTTATTGTTGTTGTTGTTGTTGTTATTGGTGGGATTCTAGTAATTGATGAACCTAAATTTATTGATCCAGTATAATTGATCAATTCTGACACTGAAGGTAATTGTGTCATGATGTTATGAGTCAAGTAATGTGGTGGTAGTGGTGGTAGTGGTGGTGGTGATGGTGGTGTAGAATTCTATTTTGGTAGTAAATTGCAAAATCCAAAATCCAATTATTATAATGATTGCAAAGTCAGTTCACAATTGAAATTATAAACTGATAAATAAAGTAAAGTAAAGTAAAGTAAAGTAAAGTGATATGTGTGATATGAGAATGTAGATAAAGTAGGTTGATTTAATGAATTGAGATGAAAAAAAAAAAAAAAAAGAATTGGTGACAGTAAATATATATATATATATATATGTATATCAGATAATAGATAATAGATAATAATAATAATAATAATGAAAGGGGAACCGAAACGGAACAAGAAGACAAGAAGACAAGAAAGTAGGAACCGAAAAAAAAAAAAAAAAAAAAAAGGGGGCACCAGAGAATTTATGGAATTTAATCGAGTTTATATATAATAACGGTAATGATAATGATAATGATAATTGTTTTAATTTTTTTTTTTTTTAAATACACAAGAACAACAAGAACAACAACAACCCTCTTACATCAAATACAAACAATCTATACATATATACATATATATATAATATGGTTTTGTATCTCTGTCTTTAATAAACTAAACAAAAAACTCCCCAAAAAATGAATTTGAAAAGAAATTTTTTTTTTTTTTCTTTTTTCATTTCAAATAAGACTAACACTAAGACTAACACTAAGACTAAGACTAAAATTTTTAAAAAATTCAAATTCAAATTCAAATTCAAATTCAAATCATAAGAAGGAAGGAAGGATAAGTCTTACAGATTTTAAAAATAATATTATAACAAAACCCTAAAAGAAAAGAATAATAGACTTACATACATATGCCATGCGTTTTCTCTCTCTCTCTTTTTTTTTTTTGTTTTTTTTAGAGAAATCGGAAATCAAGAGATCATTATAAACCAAATAATAATAATCATAATAATAATAATAATACTTTCCTTTGAAAGTACATTTTTTTAAAAACCAAGTATTGCCAAAAAAAATTTAGAATGAAGAATGAAATTGGGGGAAAAAAAAAAACCGTAACAAAATATCTTATCTTGACACAAAACCATGACTGTGGATAAAAAATCTGATATCTATATATATCTATATATATATATATATACAAATAAGACACCGTATTCGAAAAAAAAAAAAAAAAGGGAAACTTGAAATGAGAGCTAATCTGTATTTAGTATGTATGCATATGTATATGTATATGTATATATTGTATGTAGATAAAGTACACATGTATGTATGTATGTATGTATGTATGTGGGTTAGCATTTTTTATTTTTTGCTTTTGCGTTAAATGGTTTATATATTAGTACTACATGTAATTCTCTGTACAATCCATTTTTAGATTTTTTTTAGTTTTAAGTCAAATTACTTTTAAGTGTCTAATCTCTAATCATACATTTATTCATGTACCTTTGCTTTTCTTTGCTTTTTTTTTTTTTGGAATTTTAGATTTATTTATTTATTTAATAAACAATACACAATACACAATACACAATAAGTGAAATCTAAATTAGTGGTGCTACCTATATACGTCTGTCCCGTCCCGTCTGTCTGTCTCATCTCATCTTGTTTAGACATTTTCTCTTGTTTTGCCCTTTTTTTTGTTTTTTTGTGGTCCTTTTAGTTAAGATTTTATTACTATTACTATTACTATTACTACTACTGCTCAGCCCTTAACGAAACAATCAACAACAATCAACAACAATCAATAATAATAATGATAATAATAATGTGGTAGAGTTGACGACATTTTTTTAAAGGAAATAAAAAAAAAGAGTTTCATTCATGCATCGGTGTTATTAATATTCTTGCATAATATGTGCCACCTGAATAATGATTATTCTTATTATTATTATTATTATTATCTCCTCTCGGATGTTTTTTTCTTCCTTTTGTATTATTTACTTATTATACTTATATATACATTGTTAGAAACTGAAAACTCCTTTTTTTTTTTTTCCTTTTCCTTTCTTTCCTTTCCTTTCAAAATAGCCGAATCCTTAAAACAGAAATCTGTTAATGTAAGTACATGTATGGGTGGGTGGGTGGCTGGGTGACGACGACAACGACGACTATTACTACTTTACATGACATTACTAAGGATATCCGATAACCGGATTGTACATTATTTTTATTATTTTTTTTGCTTTCCTTTCCTTTCCGGATGCGCTGTTATCTTTATCCTTATTGTCAATGCTTCTTCTTCTTTAAGGTTGAGTTTTAATTAATAAAGAGGCTCCAAGTTGCATATGGTTATATAATGCCTTGTCAATCTCAGTAAAACGTAAAATTACGCACTAAATCGCCTCCACCAAATCACTCACTCACTCACCAAATAAATAAATAAAATAGAATAAAATAGAATAGAATTGTTCATCATCACGTGCCACCCATGCTAATCCAATTGTTCACTAAAAAAAATGGAACAATTGTAACAAACAATACAATACAAAAAAAAAAAGAATAACCAGATGAAAATATCTTGTTTTAGTAATAATCGGTAATTGATACCTTACTTGATCCTCCTGCTCCTGCTCATGTTTCTCCTCTATTAAAAGAAAAAGAAACATCTATATAGATGAACAACATTGTTTCCATCATCAACACCATCATAAAATTTCTTGAAAATGTTGTTATCATCCCTCCCCCCCCCGCCCCTCGCCCCTTCCTTTTTTTTTTTTTTCTTCTGTATTGTTGTTGTTGTTGCTGGTGGTGGTTCTGTGTTTCTTGCTACCACCACCACCACCATTACCACCAACTAATGGTATTTGTTTTACAAAATCTAACAATTCTAAAGATTATAAAAAATTTCATTATTCAAGTTTAATTTCTTTTTGTTTTTGTTTTTTTTTTTTTTTTGGTTTTTTTTTTGTTTTGTCAATTCAAAGTATCTGTATCATGGCTTAAAATTATCGGAAATGTAGATCTGGCTAATTTATCTTGTACTTATGATGGTGATGATGGTAGTGATGGTGGTGGTGGTAGTGGTGGTAACTACAGGATAAGGCTAATTTTATTAATATATCAAATTTTGATTTAATTTTTGCAAAACTTTTTCTATTTTTGTTTCTTGAACACTATAACTCTTATCAACCACTTGCTGCTACTGCTACTACTGCTGCTGCCGTTGCTACTGCTGTTGCTATTGTGGTTATTATTGTTACGATTTAGTCGAAATGTCGGGAGGTTATTCCATTACTACTACCTCAATATTGTATTTTTCTTTTTGTTTTTCTTTTGTTGTGTAATTTTCTTTTTGTTTTTTTGGCAACTATTACCATCATCAAGAAGTATTTATTTCTTTCTTTGGTTGGTTAGGGCAAAAAAGTTTATTTAGAAAAAGTCTACAAAAAAAAAAAAAAAAATGAATGATTGAACTGTATGAATCAACTTGCATTAACATTATCATCATTATTATTCTTTTTCCTTTCCTTTTCTTTCCTTCTCTTTTCTTTGCTTGCTTGTTCTAGGTTTTTTAGAGAATTGGTTAAGAGCACCAAATTCTTCCTCTACTTCTTCTTCTTTTCTTCTTTTTTTTTTTTTTTTTAGTTCAGGTTTCCAAATAATAATAATAATTAGTATGTTAAGAACCAACTCTATTTAAATTCTTGATTTCTTGAATTCTTGAATTCTTTCGTTGGATGATGATGATGATGATGATATAACCGTTAAAAGGTGAAAACACCCGAAGAAGGGGGAAGGGGGGAGGGGAGGCGGGTACTGGTTTCGAGATAACACATTAATAAACCAATCTAACAATTCTTCTTCCCCAAAAAAAACAAATTGTTGTTACTGTAACTGTTGTTGCTAATTAAGTAATTGATTCCGTAAAAGGGGCAAAAAAAAAAAAAAAAAAAAAACAAAGGTATATAATCTATTTTACAAGAAAGTTGAACCATGATGTTCTTTATTTAAACAAAAAAAAAAAAGTTGTTCTTGATTTACTACTCCTCCTCCTCCTCTCCTTCCTCTTCCTTCCTTCCTCTTGTTCTTCTTCTTCTCCCACTTTGTTGTTATCATTAAAGGAGAAACAAAAAACAATACTGTTCAAGAAAGATTAATATAACATGGTGCCACCACCACCATCACCACCACCATCACTACCACCACGTTTAGCGATGTTCTTCTTTTGTGACTGTTTTTCATTTTTTTTTTGTACCTGTTATTGTTACAAATGAAAACAGGCTAGTAATAAGGAATGATAACAGCCACAGTATTGTGTTATATTTTTTACACTAAAACAAGAATAGTATATAATACCAATAAAGATAAAAAGGAAGCAGCAACAACAACAGTAACAACAACAGTAACAACAACAGCAATATATAAAATATGTGTGGTGATTGAGATATGATATTTGTGTTCCTGTTGTTGAGTATATATGTATCGGATATAATTGAAATTTCTCACAAAAAGGAAAAAACTTTTTTTTTTCCTGCCGCAGATTGTTTTCCGCTAAAATTCTTTTCTCGATACGTTGTTATTTCATTTCATTTTCATTTCTTCAGTATCTGCATGCAAAATCAAGCCCTAAAAAAAAAATTATGCCTTGGTTAAAAGAGAATTGCCAATTTGGAATTAGAAAACTGTAAAACTGTAAAACAACAACAACAACAACAAGAAGAAGAAGAAGCACAATAATTTATTTCATATGGAATGTTATAAAGAAAAAAAAAAAAAAAAAAAAAAAAAAAACCACGGACAAAACCGATATATACCCAGTAATCATTGTGTGATATTCTTAAGCTTTTCAAAACCATATATTAGTTAGTTAGTTAGTAGATAAATACGGGGACGGGGACGGGGGAGGGAGAGGGAGAGGCGACAAGAAATTTTTTTTTTAAAAAAAAAGAAAAATGGTGGAGATTATTTCTAAAAATGATATCTTTCTAGTATTAATATGTTAATAAACCATTCTAATAAACCATTCTAATAATAATGATAATAATGAAAAAAAAAAAAAATTCAAGATGAAATTTCGTAGTTGATTTTGATTCGTAATCTTTTACTTTCTTATTGTCCCTCCTTTTCCTCCTCGATTCAAAAATATCTAAATTTCATCTTGAAATTTGTAACAGCAACAGCAGTAGTGGTAGTAAGGATTCTTGATGAATAATGAATGGAATCTATCTATCTATCTATCTATCTAACCACAAAAACAAGCCGTAACATCAATTTTTTATTTCATTTAACAAAACAGTTCTTCTCTTCCCCCCCTTTTTTTTTTTTTCTTATGTTCTATGAACCTTACATATAGAGATTTAAACGATAATACTAAAATACTAAAATAATAATAATAATAATAATAATAATAATAATAATAATTGTAACTGTTTGTTTATTGTTTCCAAAAAAAAAAAAAGGATCTGGAATCTCGAATATCTGACATATATATATATATATATACATATATATGTTTTTTTTTTTTTTGGTCGATATATGAGCGTGTATGAGTGTCAGTTTATATATGTGGTTTGTGCAAAACTGTTCTTTAGAAAGAGAGAGAAAAGAGATATATATATTTTATGATTTTATTTTACTAAATACATATTACCCATTCAACACATGTACTGAATTTTGGTTTTTTTTTTTTAAGATTTTATACATAATATATATTCAATTGAGAGAAACACGTTTTCCAATGGATTTAATGTGAAAGGTACAATAGGTTGGGAGGAATGGGGGAGGGAGGGAAAGAGGGAAGGAGGAAGTATAGTCCAAATAGTTTTCATATTTCGAACTAAACACAAAGGGAAGTCCGAAACAGAAACAAGAAAACCATGTTAAGCCTTATTTATTTATTTATTATTATTATTGGATTGTGATTTGTTTCAAATCTTGTAACACAAACAAACAAACAAACACACACACACATACATTTATACACACACTAATTATCTTCTTCTTCACCAAAAAGTTAGAGTTTGTACATATACGATAGAAATATTATTATGACTATAATTTATGAATGGCATCAATTGTACCTGGTTTGATGTTTGGTTTGATACTGTCATTATCATAACAGATACACAACAACAACAACAACAACAAAAACAACAACAATAATATATATATTTTTGTTCTTTATTTTTGTTTCAATTCTGAGCAATCAAATCAGAAATTTTGTGAAATTTCAATTTACAAAAAAAAAAAATAGATTATATTAGAACTTATAATAATATCCCATATTACAATTGTATTGTATTGATGTTATTGATGTTATTGATAAGTTTAGAAAAAGAGAAAAAAAAAAAAAAAATTTTTTAATAGATAGATTGTTTGCTACGATTATCAATTTGATCAAAAAAGAAACGCTTTCGTTTGTACTAAAAACTAAAAATTAGAAATTAGAAACTAGAAACTAGATACTAAATTTTGCATATCATACCAAAAAAAGCAATTCATTCTAATCTTATTTAGAGTCATCTCCTTCTTCATCTAAGATCATCTTGTCTAAAATATATATATATATATATTATAGATTTGAATTGTAGTTAGTTAATTGGTTAGTTACTAACTAACTAAATAAAACTTCTTGTAAATCTGTAAGAACTAAGAATTGAGTACACAGAAAGGTGGTAGAAACTTACAAATTAAATAAAATTAGACCACGTAGATAGTTGGTTGGTTAATTTCAAAACAAACTAAAAAATTGAATGATAATAATAATAATAATAATAATGAATGACCCCATAACGAAAGTCTAGACAAAAAGAACTGAACTGAACTGAACTGAACTAAACTAAACAAACAAACGAACGAACGAACGAACGAATAATGTGGGAAGGTCTTTTTTCTTATTTCTTTTTTTTTTTATTAAGGACTCTATTGTCTAATATTCTCTGTTTCATTGACTTATGATCAACAATAATAATTACTTTCATTAACTATATGACAACAACAACAACATCAACAACAACATCATCATCATCATCATCATCATCATTAAAAATAATAATAATAATAATAATAATAATAATAATAATAAAGGCTGGTGGTATGAGGTAGAGACGATGAAAGAACAATCACAATCAAATACTTTTCTTTGTCTTTGTTGGACAATAAAATGTGTATGTATAGATGACGACAAGGCCCACGACAAGGTCCAGAACGACATTGACGTTTAACTTAGGGGTACAGAATGATTTACATAAATTTAGAGATTGTTTTAGATTAGAATGTTTTAGAGATGCATGCATAATATTATTATAGTTAACCACCACCACTACTACTCTCCATCATCACCACCGCATCGATTAATCAATCGATCAATCAATCAATCAACAAGAAAACTAAAGAGTATTAGTGACGAAAGCAAACTTGCAGATGATTAAAAACTTTAGCGGGACCAATGTGCATTTACGAAACCATAATAATAATAGTAATAGTAATAATAATAATTAGTTCTTTCTTCCGCCCCCCCCTCCCCCTCTCCCCGTCCATGATTAATTTAATTCCTTCTTTTAAGAACTAAATTTTTTTTTTATGAAATTTCAAGTACTAGTAGTACTACATTTACTAAGTGTAACTAATATAAACTATAAAACATACGTTTGCTCGATTGAAGTTATATAACACTTTGTTTTCTTTTTTTTTTTATTTGAAATTGGGGGAGGTGGGTGGGAGGGGGGCTTAATCTATTGTTTCAAATTTTTTTTTTTTTTTTTTTTTTTCAGGCACAAACAATAGAACAATTCGTCTTATTCATTTTAGGCGAGAAGAAAAAATGGACTCGACTCGACTAAGACAACAACAAATACAACAACAACAACAGGAGCAGGAACATGAACATGAACAGGAACAGGAGCAGGAACAACTATAACAATGTGGCGAATCCAACTCGTCTGAAATTTTCTGGTTTATACTTTTTTTTTTTTTTTAACGATAGGTAAAAGAATCCTGTAACATGGGAGCTTGCTTTTTTTTTTTCTTTTTTTTTTTAAAAGACACAAACTGACTATTAAAATGTTGTTGTTGAAAAGACCATTTTTGTTTTTATCGTCCCTTGAAGAACAAGAAGAACAAGAACAAGAACAAGTTTTTCTTTTTGTAACTCTAATTTATTTGTTTGGTAAGAACTAAATATTGTATAGGTTATTATACTTGAAATTTACTTACTATAACTACTGTTACATAAACATGGGATGGATGGATGGATGGATGGATGCCAGGATGGATGGTAACATCATTGTCATCCCAAAAAAACTTTTTTTGTTGTTGGTATCTTTATTATCCTAATAGTTTAAAAAACTTGAACATGGGAATATAAATTTAAAGTTTCATTAAGATCATCGTTTACTAATTTGTTTTGTTTTGTATTGTATTGTTTTGTCAGCCATCACTAATACTTTATTATTAATACACACAAGTACAAGTTTTTTTTTTTTTGTTGTTGTTGGTATCAGAAAAGAATAAAAATGTCGTCCTTGTCGTCGTCCTTGTCGTTGTTGTTGTTGTTGTTGTTAAAATGGCCTTATTTCCTTCAAATTAATTTTCGCTCACTTTTACGCTTACAATGATTTCCAATAGGCTATAGACTATTGGAATATATAAAGTTTCGTCTAAATTTTTAAAATTCCTTGGCTTACGTTGTACTACTTAAAAAAAAAAAAAAGTTTCTTATTCAGAACAAACAAAAATCAGAGTTTCTTTCTTTCTTTCTAAGTTTTTTTTTTTTTTTGAGAGAGAGAGAGGAACAGACAACACCCCAAACAACAACATGTATTAGGCTTTTTGGTTAGTGGTTAGTGGTTAGTGGTTAGTGGTTGATTCCCCCCATTTGACATGAATATGGCTTAAAATGAGATTTGATTAAAAATTTATCATTTGGTACATATACGGTATTTTCAACGGAATTCATGCATTCCTTCAAATAGAAATAGAAGGAATTTAATTTGCATTTTTTTTTTTTTTACTAGCCCTTGAGATAACCATGTCTGGTGTACACTTTTAAATTAAGAATTGTACCCATAATATTAAAAAATTGAAGGGGGGGGAATAACGGAAAAAAAGCGGAGAAATATTTTGAATTCAAATAATATTCAAATATTCAAATATTCAAATAATATCTAAAATTTCTAATTCTGTGTTACTAAAACCAGAGAAAACTCAATTTGTTATTATTGTTAGGAGAAGAGAGTAGGGGGAAAACAAAAACAAAAAACAAAAAAAAAAATGGACAATGTAATTTTTATTTTGCAACAACAATTGTGATTTACAATTATAGACTGAAATGCGTTTGCTACTGTTACTGTTACCGTTACTGTTACTGTTACTGTTTGTTGTTCACCATTATTTTCTGGGTGGGTCTTTGACTATCAAATGTATGATCCATAAGCATAAGTAGTAGTTACCTTGGTAAGATGAAACGTCTATTCACATAAATACATATATACATACATACTTACACATACACACACAAACAAACACAAAACTAATTATTTCCAAGAGAAAAAGAATAATAATCATTTTAAAGACAAAATGATATATAGAACTTGATTTAAGTTTTAAGTTTACCCCCCCATCACTCTTTTCCCAGTCAACCTTTTTTTTTTTTTTTTGAAACTACTAAATAAAAGTATAAAATAACCGTTATTGATTTAAGAAATTCATTTTTAAAATTTATGTTCTTAACGAAACTTTAAACTTTAAACTTATTCCCACTTTCTATTATTTGAAAGTTGCTTGTGTGTGGTGGCATTGTGGAGTTATGACATTTGTTGGTTTCATTGGTTGAAGATAATAATAATAATAATAATAATAAGAATAATACAATAATCACAGAGTCATAATCTGTTTGGCTTTGCTTTGCTTTGTTTTTTGCAAACTTTGAACCAATTTCCTAAGGAAAACCCATGTATTGGTCAAATCTAAACTTCAAGTCAACCTAGCTTTTTTTTTGTGTGTGTGGAATAAAAAGAATAGTTTCAATTTAATTCATCATCATCATCATCATTGTTGGTTCTTTGATGTAACATAATCACAAGGACAACGTGTCATATTCGAAACTAGATATTAGTGGTAGTAACCATATGTATCTGTACAAAAGGCTTAAAATAAGCATTATCACTACAAAGTGTACAAAAACATATATATATATATATATATATACGTAGGACAAATTGATTTCAATATTATTGTATATTTAACAGAAGTTGTTACAATTTTTTTTTTAAAAAAAAGTCCGAAATGGAACCAAAACCAAATCACACTTGATCTACAAAAAAAAAAACCCATTTGCATTTGCATTTGCATTTGCATTTACATTTGAATAATAATATACTGGATTATCTCTTAATGTCATTATGGAATTTAGTCCCAGAATCAAATTAGTTTAAAGAAATTTTAAATATATATGAAGAATAATAATTAAAATCATAACTATAAATTCATTAATACAAGAAATTGTTTTTTTTTTTTTTGTTTTTTCTGTGAACAATACATTACTGGGGAAAATGTAGTAAATCTTTTTTGCCAATACAGTGCTTCAATTACATTAATGTACAAAAGAATAAGACAAGGAAATGGAAAATGGAAAATGGAAAATGGAAAATGGAAATACAAAAGATTATTTAAATCATTTTAAGGGGGCGGGCGGGGGGTGGGGGAGGGGGAGGGGAGGGGAGGGGGGAGGTGGATAGAAATGGACTCAATACCTCCCCCCTGTGCGTGTATAATCAAAAAAAAAATAAAAAAAAAAAAGATTTTCAATGAATCTAATTTTTGTTTCGTTTTGGCGTTTTGGCTTCTTAATTCTTCCAAAAATGACAATTCGTTTAAATCGATTCTAAAAATTTTTTTTTTTTTATTTTAGAAATTGTAATAATCAAAGTCAAAAAAAAAAAAAAAAAGAGTCTATTTGTTTGTTTGTTTGTCTATCTATCCTATCGAAAGATTGTAATTAACAATAATTTACCAATTAGCCCAATATTAAGTATAAAAATATTGATATAATATGGTGGTTGATTTTTTACTCTAGTACACACAAAGAAAAAAAAAAAAAAAAAAAACTTCTACATATATAAGCTCTTCTTCTTCTTCTGCTTCTTCTGCTTCTTCAGCTTCTACTTCTGCTTCTGCTTCTTCTTCTGATGTCTATAACTTGATTTTGTGTACTTCTTCTATTGTTTTTTCATACAAGGCGAAATCATGCATATACATACAAGTTTTTAAGTCTAATAAAATTTAGTTTCTGTATTATCTAATTCTGGCAAAAATGTTAAAAAAAAAAAAAAAAAAAAAAAAAAAAAGGCCTACAGATGAAGAATAATAATAATAATAATAATAATAATAATAGTAACGCTTAAAGAGTTAATATATTATTATTATAATTATTGGAGATATCCCCAATTATTGACGTGATCGACGATTTTATTCTCTCGCCAAAAAATTAAGCCAAGTCAAAAGAATCAATACACAAAGAGTTTGCAGCTTTGTTGTTATTGTTGTTGTTTTATTGGATAATGCTGATTATTTTTTATTGTACGGTTGCAAAAAAAAAAAAAAAACACACACACTCACTCACACACTCACTCACTCACACACGCTATCAACATTTACTTATGTTAACATTTTGACTATTATATTTAAACAGGAGTTCAGGAGTTCAGGTAATAGATTAATAAATTCAGATGCCAAGATTTAAATTCATTTGCCTAAATTCGTCAACATTAAACGAATTATGTGACCTTGTTTAGTTTTATTCTAATTTCAAATTATTATTATTATTATTATTATTATTGTTTTTTTTTTTTGTTTCCTTAAAAGTGGGTTTTTTAGTTTGCCGTGAAACAACTAAAGTAGTAGTAGTAGTAGTAGTAGTAGTAGTAGTTTTGTTATTAGAGTACTTATATGCACCACATGGGAAATTCCTAATTTTTTTTGTTTCATAACAATCATATTTAGTTTCCAATAATTCAAATATTCGGAAATGCTAGTATTGTTGTTGATGAGATTCTTTAGAATTAAAGAAATCTTACATTGAAATTTGAATTATTTGTTAGTTATTTGTTTGTTATTTGTTTGTTTGTTTGTTTGTTTGGATTGTAAAATTATTCCTCTGTTGTCAACACAATATTGGAAGTTTGCTTGCGCTTTTTTTTTGCGCAGTTAAATTTATTCTAATTTTGCGTTGTTTCATCTTTCTTTTTTTTTTTTTTTATAGTAATTCCCCCCCACCCCACCCCTATATCTTTCTTTCCTTCTTGATTAACCTTCTATACTTCTTTCCTTTTAATCTGTGAAAATCCCAACAATTCCTATCCTATCTTATCCTATTAATAGAACATGTAATAATAATAATAATAATAATAATATTGAATTATAATTGTTTTTTTTACTCTTAAGCACGACTAGTAACAACAACAACAACAACAACAACAACAAAATTGACACATTTTTTTTTTTTTTTTTTCCCCTTTCATGGATGACATCATTAAATTTGCATTTATGGATTATCAATTGTAAACCCGTTTGGTTTCATTCATTCATTCTGATACAAACCAAATTCCCGTTTTTCTTTTTCTTTTTCTTTTTCTTCTTTTTTTTAGGACTATTATTTCCCCCATTTATTAACAACTTGGCCATGGGTGGTACAAAAAAACCTTACTGTAATAAGTTCAGGCGTGCTTACCTTTCATTACTATATTTGAACAACCTGTAAAATCAGGAATAATAATAATAATACTCAGGCGTCGTCGTTATCTTCTTTATTTTTTTTTTTTTTTTTTTTTTTTTTTAGGATGTATCTGCAAGCCTTCTGCAATAGTAACTACGGGATACTACGTATTCACGCAAGACACATCAATCAATCAATCAATGCCTTGGCTATTTCACAATTTTTTTTTTTGCAGTTTTCTTCTTCTGGTATTTGGATAACTGAATAAAAAAAAAAAAGTGGTGTAATTATCACGATTCACTTTCAGGTTTAGGTTTAGGTTTAATAAGCACATGCAAGCACGCAAGAACCAGTGCACCTAATGTTATTACTAAACAAGTACATATTACACTAAACACCTCGGGAAAGAAATCGTTATGATTCAATTCTAGAACTGAGAAAGATTATTACACTCAACATATGCAATAAATTATTATTTTCTTGAAGGTTTTTATTGGTTTTGGTTTGATTGTGGTTTTGGGTTTGATTGAATAATACATATATGCCGCGGAATAATGGTAATAAATGTAAATGTGGTATTACATGTGCTGAAATTATTTAGAAATAATAGAGTGGCTGCTGTTACTAATTACAACTGAAGTATTATTTGAATTCTGGTACTTGTAGGCTGTATAGACACTATTTACGGCAAAAAGTACATCTATTTGAGTGGCAAACACAGTCTGTGCAACGATCAAATTTGAAAGTCGAGTTTTTTTTTCCTTTTCCTGTTTGCAGAATAAAACCTTTCTAAAGAGCTTCTTTTTTTTTATTATTATTTATTTATTTATTTATTTATTTATAATTTTAATCGATCATTCTTAAGACGCTCTCACAAAGGCTTGAATATTTATCAATTTACGAAACTACTAGTAAAACTTCTTGACACATAATGTCCAACTTTATTAACATTTGACGACATTTCAAAATTTTGCGACTTTAAATTTGAATTCATTTTTTTTTTTTTTTTTTTTTTCTGGTTCTGGTTCTGGTTCTGGTTCTCGCTTCATCTTCCTCAGATGAGGTTGAAATTGTTTTCTTAAAAAAAAAAAAAAAAAACTTACAGATTATCTGAGATGAGATACAATTACTATCACAATTCCAAACAATGTCAGACGATGAAACTTATGATATTGCAGGATCACTTGCATTGAAAGATGAAGATGATTATTCTGATAGTTCTTCTAATGAAGATGAAGGTTTCCAAGACGAAATAATATCTCTGGATGATGATGATGATGATGATGAAAAAGAATCTTCACCACCACCAAAAAAGAAATCTAAACCAAATCCACAAGCTTTCCCATCTTTAGAACTTTCTGACAACGAAAATAACAATGATGATGATGATGATGATGATGATGATGATTCTCATATTAATAGTTATTTTATCAACAATAATCCTACTGCTAAAAAGGCTAAAGCAGGTTCATTTGCCTCATTTGGTTTGACAAAATTTATATTGACAAATATTGCTAAAAAAGGGTATAAACAACCAACTCCAATTCAAAGGAAAACAATCCCACTTATTATGGAAGGAAGAGATGTTGTTGGTATGGCACGTACTGGTTCTGGTAAGACTGCAGCATTTGTATTACCTTTAATAGAAAGATTAAAACTGCGTCAACTTGGTGGTGTTAGAGCGGTAATCTTATCTCCATCAAGAGAATTGGCATTACAAACTTATAAACAAGTAAAAGAATTTAGTCATGGAACTAATTTACAATCAATTGTTTTAATTGGTGGGGATTCATTAGAAGAAGATTTTTCCAAAATGATGACAAAACCAGATATAATTGTTTGTACTCCAGGAAGATTTTTACATTTAAAAGTAGAAATGCAATATGATTTAATGACAATTCAATATATTGTATTTGATGAAGCAGATAGATTATTTGAAATGGGATTTGCTGAACAATTAAATGAATTATTGATATCATTACCAAGTAATCGTCAATCATTATTGTTTTCCGCTACTTTACCAAGATCATTAGTAGATTTTGCCAAAGCAGGATTAACCAATCCAGTTTTAGTTAGATTGGATTCTGAATCAAAAATATCAGATCAATTACAAATGGCATATTTTACTACTAAGAAAAATGAACGTGAAGCAAATTTATTATATATTTTACAAGAAGTTATCAAAATGCCATTAGGTACTCAAGAACAAATTCAAAAATTAAAAGATATGGATAAAAGAAAAGTTGATTCTGATGATGATTCAGATGATGATGATGACAACAACAACAATGAAAATGGTGAACGGAAAAAGGGTAAAAAAAGATACAAATTTAAAAAGGAAAGATTACCTCCAGCTAATCAATTACCATCACCACATTCTACTATTATATTTGTACCAACCAAACATCATGTTGAATACGTTACTAAATTGCTTAGAGATGCCGGATATTTGGTTTCTTACATTTATGGTACTTTAGATCAACATGCCAGAAAAAATCAATTATATCAATTTAGAATAGGATTAACTAATATATTGGTAGTCACTGATGTTGCTGCTAGAGGTATTGATATTCCTGTTTTGGCCAATGTAATAAATTTCACATTACCAGCATCATCGAAAATTTTCATTCATAGAGTTGGTAGAACTGCAAGAGCTGGTAATAAAGGTTGGGCATATTCAATAATTAATGAAAAAGAATTACCTTATTTATTGGATTTGGAATTATTTTTAGGTAAAAAAATTTTACTTACATCAATGCATGAAGCAAAATTAGAAATGTTGAAAAAAACTCTGATTAAAGGTAAATTTATACCACCAATTGTGAATTATACTGAAAGATTAGTTTTAGGTTCAATTCCTAGAATAGATCTTGAAATTTTCCAAGAACTTTATGAAAATTTATTAAGAAATAATTATGAAATTAAAGTTTTAAAAGATGTTGCCATAAAGGGGGAAAAACTTTATCATCGAACAAGACAACCTGCATCTCAAGAATCATTAAAAAGAAGTAAAGAAATTATAGATAATTCTTGGGATGATCAACATTTATTATTTGGAGAAAATTTAGAAAAACAAAAACATGAATTTTTAATCAAATTACAAGATAGAAATTTTAAACAAACTGTATTTGAACTTAAAGGTAATGATGAAAAACTTGTTGAATTTATGAATAAAAGAAGACGTCAATTAGCTCCTATTCAACGGAAAGCCAAAGAACGTAAAGAATTATTGGCTAAAGAAAGATTAGCTGGATTAACTCATGGTATTGAAGATGAAATATTACGAGCTGATGGTGAAAATGGTTATGGAGTTGATGAAGATGAATTACAAAAAACTTTTGAAGATATTGATAAAAAAAAAAAAAAATCATTTAGAGATCCACAATTTTTCCTTAATCATTATGCACCAGCTTCAATTATTCAAGATCAACAATTATCTCTTAATTCTTCTTTTGCTAATGAAGCTCAACAAGCTACATTTGATTTGGATAATGATGATAATAATAAATTACAAACCAATAAACAAATAATGAAATGGGATAAAAAGAAAAGTAAATATATTAATTCAAAATCTACTGATAAAAAATATATTATTTCTGAAAATGGAACAAAAATCCCTGCTTCATTTAGATCAGGGAAATTTGATGAATGGAAGAAACAAAGAAATCTTAAATCAACAAGTATTATTGAAAAAAACAATTCTAATAATTCTAATAATAAAAGATTCAAACATAATCAACAAAAAGCACCTAAATTACCAGATAAATTTAGAGATGATTATCATAAACAAAAGAAAAAAATTGAAAAAGCTATTGAATCAGGTATTAATGTTAAAGGTTTTTATAAACCTCAACAAGAAATTAAATCTACTGAACAAATTAGAAAGGATAGATTACTTAAAGAAAAGAGAAGAGCTAAAAATGCTCGTCCAAGTAAGAAAAGAAAATAGATATATATATATATATTATACTTTGTAATGTGCATATATATATACCTATTAATTTTACCCAAGTTTCGGACATTTTTTTTTTTTTTTTTTTTTGTTCTTTCATTCGTACGTTCTTTGGTTTTTTTCGTTTTTTGCTTATCTACGTCCACCTCTGCTATATGGATGATACCCTCTGCCTCTTCTGTAGCCACCTCTGCCACCGCCTCTGCCACCACCTCTATAAGAAGGACCAGTTGGTGGAGCTCTCTTTGGACCAGTTGGAATGGCAGGTCTAGGAGGTTCCTCTGATTTTTCAGACTCTTCTTCTGCTGCTTGTTGTTGTGGATTCAATGGCTGTGCCGGTTGTGCCTCTGGAGATGCCAGAGTTGCCAGTTGTTGCTGTTGTTGTTGTTGTTGTTGTTGTGCAGCTTGGGCTTGTTGATACATAAACCATTGATAATATCTCATATATTCTTGACTCATAGCTGGGTTCATGGTACCAGCATTCATTTGTTGAAACCCATAAGAACCATATGGGTACATTGCTTGTTGTTGTGCTTGTTGCTGTTGTGCTTGTTGTGCTTGTTGTTGTTGTTGTTGTTGCATCATAACTTGTTGATTATGTTGTCCTCTTGGAGCAGCACGTTTAACTTCCATAGCTTTACCCTTTAATGTTAAATATTTATTAACACAAACTTTATCAACAGCAGCAGGTGAATCATAAGTGACAAATCCAAATCCACGAGATCTACCAGTATCTTTATCAATCATCAATTGACAATCAATAATTTTCCCAAATTGTGAAAAGAAATTGTCAAATTCTTCTTCAGTAACCATAGGATCAATACCACCAACAAATATTTTACCAACTTTTTCTTGATCTTCTTTTGAAATGGCTCTCTTGGGATCAATTAACTTCCCATCTAAAACGTGTCTGTCTTTAAGCAATGCATCCACAGATTTAGCGTCTTCAAATGTCAAAAATCCAAATCCACGGGAACGACCTGTTGCACTATCTTTCATAATCGTGTAATCAACAATATTACCATATTTTTGGAAATGGGATACCAATGCTTCCTCTGTCGTATCCCAGGAAAGACCACCAATAAAACATTTTCTTGAAGGTCCTCCAGCTGTCTCTGTAGATGCAGCCGGTCCTGGTGCTGGTGCTGGCACTGGTGCTGGCACTGGTGGTGGTGGTGGGACGCCTCCAGTTGTATCAAAGTTTTGTTGACTAGTAGTGTTTCCTGGAAATTGGAGACCATTTGCAGCAGCATATTGTTGAAATTGAGCAGGATCGAAAGGAAATTGAGGCATTCCAGCAGGAACTGACGTTGGTGCTGTTGGGGTAGCGTTAGAAACATCTTGAGTTGTATTATATTGAGCATTGACATCACCATTAGATGGGACTGGTTGTGATGGTGGTGGTGGTGGTGGAGGTGGCGGTGGAACTGTTTCTGATTCACCTTCAGTAGTGGTTTTATTTTGAGCAGAACTATCATTCTCAGTAGCAGGAGCAGGACCAGAAGCAGAAGCAGGAGCAGAAGCAGGAGCAGTTTCGGAAACAGTAGTTTCTTTTTCTACCTCTTTTTGAATTGTATCCTGCTTTTCCTCTTGTTTTTCGTCGTCTCCATATAAATCTTCGAAAAGGGCTTCGTCGTCTTCAAGTGACATTATTTATATACTCTACTTTTAACGAATAATACAAACTTTTTTTTTAAAAAAAAAAAAGAAATAAACTAATCCTTTTATTGATTATAAAAAACAACACACCCTAATGCTATATAACTTCTAAGGACGTATGTTATTTTGATCAAACACTTGGTTGTTAATAAATGACTAATGACCAATGGTTGTTATTCTCTTCCTTTTTTTTTTCTTCGCCTCATGCTGGTTTCTTTTGAAGGAAAAAAAAAAAAAAAATGTTTGCCTGTCTGTCTGTCTCCTTTTTTCCAGTCAAACAAGTAGTTTTGACAAAAGAGCACGACTTATAAGTAATTGTGGCAAACAATTCTCCATTTAACACGCACATCTAGAAGAGCCTAATCAGGATGCTTTACAGCAGCTGTTTATTTATTTTCAGAAGTTACTATATTCTTGTTGTGACAACGCATTGAGTTGCCTTGGTTGATTTGTGTAAATATTAGTTTGAGGTGTAAATTGCTGTTACTCTATATAGAAAAGGAACTGACTAGAACAATTAAGATTAAAAATTTACCCAGTAAAAACAATCAAAATTTATAGAAAAAGTTTTACACAACTGGTAGCATCAAATGACTATTCACTCAAATTTACCATTCATGTAGTTATAATTGATTTAAAAATAAGAGGACCCTATATTTGCTTATTAATAATAAACAATGATAAGAATTTCGACCCTAAAAGTCTTATGAAGAACCAATATTGGAAACATATCTGCAACATTTTTTGTTGATGTTTGCGACACAAAAAAAAAAAAAAAAACTGTATCAATTAAAAAAAAAAAAATTAAAAAATTGAAGAATCTATGCGATGGATGGATCTGACCTTGGCCAACCCCAAAAATGAAAGATTACCTTATACATCTTGCTCTGACATTTCCCAAGTTCAGGATAGCGGAGTTGGAAGCATTAGCAGATTTATACAATATAGATGTGGATTTGTCTAATCATAATGAAGATTCTACATTTTTAGTGGTTTCATTGGAAAACGATGAACAAGCTCGTCAATTGATTTCAAGATCTATCATGTCGTTTGGAATCTATGAGTTGTGGGGTTACGGAGAAACTTACGATAAACTTCATGAAGATGTCCGAGCAAAGTCAGCTGACAAATTTGAAAATTACAAGGATGTTTCGTTCAAATTTGATTTCAAAAACTTTCGAGGAAGACCCAGCAACAAGGCAAAAGTCAAGATTATTGAGTCCTTTTCATATTTGCCATTTGAAGGAAAAATAGATTTGAAAAATCCAGACGAGATATTTACCGTAGTGGAAGAATATAAATATAATGATAGGGCTAAAAGTGAAACTCCAATTCACATTTGGTTTACAAGACAACTTCAATTGAGTGAAAGATCAAACGGGTTAGTAGAAAAGTATGACTTGAAAAAACGAAATTACATAGGAACAACGTCTTTTGAAGCCGAATTATCATTGGTTACTTGCAATCTAGCACAAATAGCACCAGGCAAAATCACATATGACCCATTTACAGGAACCGGTTCATTTCTAGTGGCAGCAGCACATTTTGGTGGATATCCTATTGGATCTGATATTGATGTTAGAATGCTCAATGGTAAAGGTAAAGATAAAAATGTGAAATCAAATTTCAAACAATATGGTACTTCTGGCAATTTCATCGATGTATTGACAATGGATTTTACTCATAATGCCCTTCGTAAAGATTTCCAAATAGATTCAATTGTTTGTGATCCACCATATGGTGTAAGAGAGGGACTTCGTGTGTTGGGTGCTAAGAACGAAGAAAAAGCAGCTGGGCGTGAACATGACATCTTTGATGGAGAAATTGCATATCTTAGACGTGAGTTTATTCCACCTAAGAAACCGTACCTGTTGGCCAATTTATTGGAAGATTTGTTGCAATTTGCCAGCGAGAGATTACCAGTCGGTGGTAGATTGGCATTTTGGATGCCTACAGCAAATGACAACTTTGAAGAAACACAAATACCTCAACACGAGCGATTAGAGTTGTTACATTGTTTAGAACAACTGTTTAATCAGTGGTCGAGAAGGTTATTAGTGTACGTTAAAAGAGACGAATCTTATAAAGGCATAACCAGCAATGGGTTGAAAGAGAAAAACATCCGCGATTTTAGAGTAAGATACTTTAAGAGGTTTATTGATAAAAATGAATAATCTCCATTCTTCTCTCTTATAGAGCATAATAGTACATAGACTGATAATGACTTCTACTTGCAATTATAACTCAACATTTTAAGCGAATATGCTTTAAGGGATATTCTTTTACAGGACCTTTAACTGTTAATCGTTTTTCTCTTCTTTGTTTTTTTTTTTTTTTTTCTTTTCTTCCGATCTTGCCAATTCTACTACTCCTCAGTATTATGCACTTAGATCACCATCACATTACGATTTGGGACTACAAAGGGGGAGGGGATAGTATGAAAAACATCACCTTCTATTGACTGCCCGGTTTATTTATTGAATATGCCTTTACAAAACAGCACAAGCCATGAACCAAATAGTTTTATTCAACTATAAATACAGCCTCTATTGCTTTTTTTTTTTTTTTTCGATATTTTTTGATTATGTTTAAATCCAATCAAAAATGACACCTCCAACAATGTTACAAACTGCTCCTGTTGAAAGCTTTAGCTTGAATCCAAAATTTACTCAACAAGTTATTAACTTAAAATCTGACGCTAAAAACGGTAAGGTTAGTTTTGCTAACTGGGATGAATTTAAGTTTGCACCCATTAGGGAATCAACAGTTTCACGTGCCATGACTAGAAGGTACTTTGCTGATTTAGATAAGTTTGCTGAATCTGATATTGTTATTATTGGTGCCGGCTCTGCAGGGTTATCTGCTGCTTACACTCTAGGCAAAAACAGACCCGATTTGAAAATTGCTATCATTGAAGCTTCAGTTTCCCCAGGTGGTGGGTGTTGGTTGGGTGGTCAATTGTTTTCAGCTATGGTGCTTAGAAAACCTGCCCATTTGTTTTTGAATGATATGGGTCTTGATTATGAAGATGAAGGTGACTATGTTGTTGTTAAACATGCGGCTTTGTTTATGTCAACTTTGATGTCCAAGGTTTTGCAATTCCCAAACATCAAGTTATTCAATGCCACTGCTGTTGAAGATTTAATCACAAGAAAAGACCCAGCTACAAATTTACAAAGAATTGCTGGTGTAGTTGTTAATTGGGCCCAATTGGATCACGATACTCAATCTTGCATGGACCCAAACACTATTAATTGCAACGTTGTTTTGTCAACCTCTGGTCACGATGGACCTTTTGGTGCCTTTACTGCCAAAAGATTAGAACAATTGGGTAGAGCTCCAAGAGATGTAACTGCCGGATTCACCAAGCCATCTAATACCACGTCCAAGTTGCAAGAGCCAGAACCGATTTCCAATTTCCAATTGGGGGGTATGAAAGGTCTTGACATGAACAAAGCAGAAGATGCTATTGTTAAAGGTACAAGAGAAGTTGTTCCTGGTTTAGTCATTGCTGGTATGGAATTGGCTGAAGTTGATGGGTCCAACAGAATGGGACCAACTTTTGGAGCCATGGCTCTTTCAGGTGTCAAGGCAGCCGAATCTGTATTGAACGTTCTTGAATTGAGAAAGCAACAAAATGAAGCTTGCTATGGGGCATACAAAGGTTAGCCTGAATTATATAGTTCTGCAGTTTAAAATGTAATAATTGAGTTTATGTACTGAGTATACGTTTTTCTGTTAGGTAAATCATTATTATTATCGTTTGTAAATTGATCCAATGGAAAAAAAAAAAAATTGCTGCCCAAAAATTTCTTGCATCAAAAACACACTTTAAAGAGTACTTGAAACAGAATAAAGAGCTGAAGTAAACCAGCAAAACAACATAAAATGGCCGAATTTTTAGCGTATGTATAAAATATGCAATTGCTTATCATTTACATATCTATAATACTAACACAACTTAGACCCAAGAAAACCAATCCTCGTGGTATTCCAGAAGCCCCTTTCATAGAGAAAGTAGAAACTGTTATCAAAGATCCAGAAACAGAATTTGATTCTACCATGTCAATGTTTCAGCAAAGATTACAACAATATAAGTATATGGAGACATCCAAAAGGCAACAGTTGGCTGACTTGCAAATAAAAATCCCTGATATAGAAAAGAACTTAGATGTGATCAAACATATAAAGCAAAGTAAAGAGCAGGGTGATACTAAAATGGTCACAAACTACGAGCTTAATGATACATTATACAGTAAAGCCACCGTTGATATTGAGAATCTAAATTCAGTGTATTTGTGGCTTGGTGCCGAGGTCATGCTAGAATACAACTTAGAAGATGCCACTGAGTTGCTTAATGAGAGATTGAAAAAGAACCAAGAGCAATTACAAATTGTTAAAGAAGATTTAGAGTTTTTGAAAGAGAATATAACTACAATGGAAGTCAATACTGCCAGATTGTATAATTGGGACGTTGAAAGAAGAAAAAAAGCCAAAGCAAATTAGGTTAGATAAGTAATTTGTATTCTGTATTTGTGTTGTTACTACTTAGGATTAATAGTACTAATGAGTGCATTTGCGTCATGTTCTGAAGGTATCGAGAAATTGACTACCCAAGGGTCTAACTGGGGTTTCTGCTCTAATTTGATTCTCTTGTTGTCTTGTCTCATCCAAAATTTCATCATTATCATCAGGCTCGTCGTTGTTTTCATTAAGTTCCTCTTCTTCAACTGCTTCTTGCGATTCGCTACCACTCAATCTTTCATATCTAATCGAGAGTCTTCTCCTACCGGCTTCTAACCATATACCTGCTCTTTTAATTGGGTTTATAAATAACCGGAACACTGTATTTGATAACAACCACGATGATCCTCCAGGGAGCAATTCGTAAACGTACAACTTACCGATCAATAAACCAACTAGACATGGAATGATTGAACGCAACCCGTTGTTTAGTATCAAAATAGTGTATAATATATGTATAGGGAAAAGGTTTGTCAAATTTAGCTCTTTACTAGGGGAACTAGTTTCAGTCTGATCTGCATTTCTTGGATCCTTCAATAATATTTTAAAATAGTACGATACCGGGATGTTTGCTCCATAGCACACATACAAAGACGAAAGTATACCCAATGGTCCTGGTATTATCTCATTTAGAAAAGTTACATTATAATGAATGCTATCTTGATCATACCCCATGATAAAAACTTTGACAACAAATAATATGTAATAAAGCAACAACTGTCCTAGACTCATGATAAATAGACATGCAATTGCATTATAAACAGTGAACAATGTTATAATACTTAAATACTTTCGTGATCCATAAAATCTCTCTAAAACTTTAAACTGAAACCATAATAATACCGTAATTAAATAGTCTGATTCATTGACTACTGATAACTGATAGGTCACCACTCTCCAGAATTGATTGTATTGAATGATATAAGGATCGATAGCAAACTTGACTACATATTTTATAGCCAACACCGATAACATTATCGGTACCACAGTGGATATCATACATATCGATCGTGTTACAGGAGTGTTGGTAAATCCTCTTATAGGAGTTAGCTGAGCCATTGATCTTATCGTGAGATAGTGGTTGTTGTTTCTGGAATGGCAAATACGGATAGTAGCCTAGATTTGTTTTGTTCTTAAATTGTGTCATGCGGGACAATATCGAGAACAATCAACATATTTCCCGTTTTGTAATATCTGCGGCTTAACCATTTTAGGGCTATAGCCCTAAAGATATGGTGCGAATAATTGAGTGCATTTTTTCTTTTCATGTTTTCGCACTTTGAGACTATCACGCATCGGGCACTGGCTCTTAGAGAACAAAAAATTTTCACTAGCATTTCAATCTATTCCTATACACTTTTTTCTTACCATCATCAACATCAAGAACAACAATGGGTAGAGATCACACCAGTAAACAACACGTTAGATCCGGTCACAGAACCGCTCCAAAATCAGACAACGTCTACTTGCAATTGTTAGTCAAATTGTACTCCTTCTTGGCTCGTATGTAACTCAGTCTAGAAATTTCCAACTACAAGAAGACAAATGATATTTATTGTAATATTTCCCTTGGTACATGGGAGGCATTCCATATTGAAAAGAAAAAAAAAAGGACAAAGAAAGCTCAATGCTTTACGCAATGAGTGACTGGTTTCAGCAAATTGTTCAAGTCCTAGGCAGAAGACATTGTGTATACTTGTTTTAAAGTCACTATTAAGATAGTAGAGAGACTATCGCAAAAACATAGAGACTCGAGCAGCACTAATGTAGTGTATTATTCATTTACACCAAGTATGCCTTGGGAGTTGCATTTTGAGAAAAGAAAAAGTGGATGTGTGTGTGAAATCATTACCCACAGATTCTACTATCTACTATCATTTATTGATAGTCTGAAACCATTCTGCGAGTACTTTATCACTTTTCAAAAGTGAATATTGTGCGTCTTCTGAGCAGAAGTGATATGGAATAACGTACTAACATTATCTTTTTATTTTAGGTCGTACTGATGCTCCATTCAACAAAGTCATCTTGAAATCTTTGTTCTTGTCTAAAATCAACAGACCACCAGTTTCTGTTTCTAGAATTTCTAGAGCTTTGAAACAAAAAGGTGCTGCTGACAAGACCATTGTCGTTGTTGGTACCGTTACCGATGACAACAGATTATTGGAATTCCCAAAGGCCACTATTGCTGCTTTGAGATTCACTGCCGGTGCTAAAGACAGAATCTTGAAGAATGGTGGTGAAGCCATTACTTTGGATCAATTAGCTTTAAGAGCTCCAAAGGGTCAAAACACTTTGATTGTCAGAGGTCCAAGAAACGCCAGAGAAGCCGTCAGACACTTTGGTTTCGGTCCACACAAAGGTAAAGCTCCAAGAATCTTATCTAAAGGTAGAAAATTCGAAAGAGCTAGAGGTAGAAGAAGATCTAGAGGTTTCAAAGTTTAAGGTGGTTAACATGCTTTATTCTTTTGTACAATATTTCCCTTTTTTTAATGAATTTCGGCTTTTCTTCTTTTCAATTTATTAAATAGATTTATATATCTCAATGTAAATTGGAAACAACTTAATTTTTATTAATTTATAATTGAAGGGGTATTTTTTGTTTATATTTCTTTTTGTATATGTCTATTAAATGTTATTCGGGTAATTAAGTCTTTTACTTGTCTCTTATTGTTCCATGTTTCGGAACCGCATCAAAGGATTCTGGTACAGCAATCAAACACTAGCTTTTCGCAAAACAAATATACACTTGTACTCTTCTTCCTCCTTGCTGCTGACCCATTAATGTTGGTTTATAGACTATGACTGAGAAAACTTCACCAGTCAATGAACCGACACCACCACTTATTCTGAGTTTAACAGATCTCCCTGACGATATCTTAAACAAAATCATTGATTATTTGTACATTGATCATGTGCCTCCATTGTCTGACAATAATAGCAAATCATTAATTGGTTTCCCCAAATATTTCTATATTTTGAACCATAATAGAATGGGGCCTGTTTATAAAGACGTTTTGGCATTATCTTCTACATGTACATTTTTGCGTAAAAAGTTAGCTCCAATACTATTTCAATCATTGAGTTTAGTTCGAACAAATCAGGTTGATGCCGTGTTGGCAACTCCGAAATCACAGGAAATGTTTAGCAATACCAAAGCAATCCAACACCATTTTGTGAATGAATTGATTGTTAGTAATATCGAACTTTGTGAAAAGGCAGATTTAACTGGAGCCAATGATAAATTATTCAAATCTAGATATGAAAACAGCTTAATGATGACAAATTTTATAAGTTATTTGGAATGTGACAATTCATTCTTAAATGGAGGAAGAATAAGTTTGTTCCCGAACTTAAAAGCTTTGAAAGTGTTAGATATCGGAGAAAGCAAGACTCTTGTTGGTAGTTTTGAATCTGCCAATCTTCGTTATTTAGCAATCAATATCCATACTTTAATCAATTCACCGCAGTTATTAAAAATTGTTTCTAAATTGAACCGATTAGACTTGTTTCTTGATTATGGGAATCTTCCATCTCAAGTAGGGATTCTTCCACTCATTGAACAATTTAAAATTCCGTCACAATTAACTGAGTTGGTGTTATTGTTAAATAACTCTTTTACAATAGCATATTTGGATACAATAAAACTATTGGAAAACATTTCTGAAAATGCCTTGAATTTTGCTAAACTTACAATCAGAAGCAAACGAAGGAAAAGTGAATCGACAGTTGATCAAAGTAAATGGGAGTTGTATCAAGGCTATGTTGGTGAAAAATTGTTAAAAATCTGTAAGAAATTGACTGATTTGGTTGTTGATATTTCTATATTGGATGTCATAAAGTTTGATCCAGAAACATATACTTCACCGGTATTGCATAATGATCATTTGGTGGCTGAAAAACGAATCACCTTAGTTGATCAGGCAGTAGTGGGACCCAATATTGCATCCACTACCCGTGAAAAGGCTGGCGTTATTATTCGTCATTGTCAATTTACCAATCTATTCTTCCAATATGGCGAATCAATAGAAGAATCACATATACATGTCTTGAAATTATTAACAGACTTTGTGGGATGGTTGAGTAGTGGCCATTTAGACCGGAATCTCAATTACTTAGGAATTAAAAGAATTTCTTTGGAAAAGTGCTGGTCAATGACAGATGATTCATTAGTTCGTGATATGATTGGTGGTTTGATCAACTCCACATTAAAAAGTGATTTGTGTACTTTACAAAAAGTGTATCCTTGGACAACGACGATTTATAATTCTCCAAGATATAAAGATATTGATAGTTACTATGTTAATTATGTCAAGGAGACTGGAGCACCTATTATTGACTCACGTGGATATTTTATAGGTGTATCAGACCAGATTGCTGATAGACCCGTGTTTACTACAGTAGATAAACAAGGAGGAATTCAAACCATCAATATGGAGTTTTGGAGTGGTGAATGTTCATTATTAGATTTTGAACAATACTCGATCCGACAGAGACGAAGTTTATTATGGGGGTAATACAAAACATATCAGGGCATGTTATAATAAATAAATGAATAAAGTTAATGAATATATACTTATAGAAAATTATACACTAACAACGTACTTTTCGCCATTTGCACCAATTTTCTCCAAATCTTTTAGAGCGTCGTCAATGATGTGAAGACCACCTTTATACTGTTTAAATCTGACCGGTTCAATGACTTTGTTATTTAATAATTCACTAGTGACCTCAATGAATTTTTCACCAAATGATACATCTTCATGGAATCGTTTGATAACAACGTTTCTAATATCAACACTTTCCGGGTATTCTTTAGGTACGCCAACAATTCCAGAGAATTTTGGTTTGACAATTTGTTCATCATTGGTTTCGGATTGTGATTGCTGTGATTTCAAATCAAGAATTTCCAATACTATTTTAGAAGTTTCTTTACCAACACAATCAACTCCATATTCAATTGATTCAATACCATCAATACTATTTATTTTGTCAATAATCTCCTTTTCAGATAAATGACGATCAATCAAATGGTCAACACCTAATTGTTTCAAATATGTTTCGTGTTTAGTACTAGCTACAGCAATGACATTCAATCCATATATTTTGGCTAACTGGGCCACATAAAGTCCAACAACAGTAGCCCCACCCCAGATCAAAATTGTCTTATTGTTAGTAGTGGTTTGTTTAGTTGGAGTTGCACTTAATTCAAATTCAAATGAATTATATAAAATAATCCCAGCAGTAACTAATCCAACTCCAATTGTAGCACCATCTTCGTAACTGAAACTATCAGGGAGTTTCCAAACTAATCTTGAATCAATTGCAGTGTATTGTTGGAAAGTTGAAGTTCTATTATCACGATAGCTAGTGGAACTAACAATTACTTTATCACCAATAGAGAATTTATCAACTTGATCACCTAATTTCACCACATCACCACTTGATTCACGACCATTGATCCAAGGGAAATGATAGATCCCAAATCCATATTTTTTACCTTTCCAATCGATTGGATTTAGTCCTATTGCCTTGTTATTAACTAGGATTTCAAATGGTTGCAACTCAGGAATTGGATACCTACTTTGCACTTTTAATGGATCTTTAAAATGAGTGATCAGTAGGATTGACTGATGTTTTTTGTCAAAGGAAATTTCTGCTGGTGGTTCATTAGCGATATCTTCTTGTTCGTCATTGGTAGTTTTTTCTTGATACAGTTCTTTAAAGATTATTTCTGAGGTGTTAGTTTTCAATCTTTTACGAGTACGTTCTTGTGTTTTAATTACGGTGGTAGTCATAATTAAGTGAGGTAGTGTTTGTTCTTGTGATGTCTATAAGGTTTGAATAGTTAAATCAGTTGAGTTACAATCAGTATATGATTTATACTAAATATATATATCAAAGCCAAAACCATGGTATAAGTAAAACTACATTGTGTCAATCAATCAATCAATCAATTAATCTAGAGATCTGCCACAATGATCTGGATGAAGCGAAACGAAAGTGTGGCGTTTTTGGCTGCTTTGATATTGCGAGATTGATAATTATTTTTTGCAATCACCACAACAAAGAAATAGGAATTTCATTTTTTGGGTGCTAGTTGGTAGTTTTACCTTCGGGGACACTACCCATTGATTATCCGAAACATCTTTCACAATATCTATTTTAACCACAGTTTCTATTGTTCAAACCGATATACAGATAAATAAATCACTCATTAGTAGTAATTGCTAGCGGTTGACTGGTGCTGTCTAAAACCACAACTTTATTGCTTTTATTAGTCTTGTATATTAACGGTCTTTTATTTTTTTTTTTTTTTTTTTAACCCAACTGGTACCCGTGTTGTCCCTCTAGTAACCACATTTGCGTATCTTATCAATTGTGGTATTTTGCAAAACATAGACTGCTATTAACACCACCAAACCCAAAAGAATTGCATATTGCATAATTAACATCCATGCTAATACTCTTATTAGCAACATAATCAAATTTAAACTGTGATTGGTCATCTCCTTCATGTTGTCCCACATTATCGATATTTAAAGTTGCCGGTACTTGACCTGTTTTGATGGCATTTAATGTAAAAATTGATTCTACAGCACCAGCAGCACCTAATAAATGTCCAATGGATGATTTTGTCGATGATACTTTTGTTTTCTGTGGATTAAATAATCTCATCATGGCATTATTTTCCGCCCGATCACCAATCACCGTTGATGTAGCATGAGCATTTACATAATCTACCTGTTCTGGATCTATCCCACTTCTTTCAATTGCTTGATTCATGGCACTATAGGCACCTGTACCGTCTTCATGTGGTGCTGTTATATGATATGCATCACCGGAAACACCGTACCCGAGAATTTCTCCATAAATTTGATCAGGTGTAACTCCTCTTTCTAAAGCATGAGATAAAGTTTCCAAAACCAAAATCCCACATCCTTCACTTAAAACAAATCCATTTCTTGATTTATCAAATGGTCGACTAGCTTTCGTTGGATTAGAATTAAATTCAGAATCAGTAACTACTGATCTTGCTCTAGCAAAACCAGCTAATGCTAATGGATGAATTGAACTTTCAGTACCACCACAAATCATTGCTTGAGCGTACCCCATTTTCAAAAAATTAAACCCATCACCAATAGCTTGTAATCCTGTTGCACAAGCAGTTGATACCGAATGTAAAGGACCTTTGGTTTGATATTTAATTGAAATGTTCCCCGCTGCCATATTGTTTAGTAATTTGGGAATAAATAATGGTTGAACTTTTTTATACCCAGATGCATTATAAGCAATTGAATTATTATAAATATCTTCAAATGATCCAATCCCACTCCCTACTGCCACCCCAATTTTATAGGTATCCATGTTTAAAGTGTTATTATTAGTTAATAATTGGGCATCTGTTAGAGCTTCTTGAGTAGATGCCAAGGCGTAATGACTAAAAGTGGCCATTCTTCGAGCTTCATTTGCCGGTAAATGATCCCCTACTTGCCAATTACCTTCCAGTATAGACCCATGAGGTACTTTACCAATTACTTTTGACGGGATTTTGTCCCATCCGGCTGATTCATAATCGGCTAATGTTGTTGTTGATATTAATCCTGATTTATTAGCAATCAATTGTTTCCAATTATGTGATAATCCAACACCAAGAGGACTAATCATTCCCATTCCTGTCACTACTACGCGTGTCATGGCTAATGCAAAATAAACCAAAAAAAAAAGGGGGTCGTGGGCAAAACGATGTTATTTATTTGGTGGTTCTTAGTTGATCTATATAACTATTTAATCTTTTTTCATCACCAACAAGAAAATTTATTTCATTTTCCGCGATGTTTGTGGGGATATCATATTGATTTAACAAATTTATCCAATTTTCAAGATTCGATAATTTTGAATCAACAATGAATGAACCTGAATTGACAGTGTTGTTTATATCACCATGGAGTTTGTTTTGTAAAAATTCATTTAATTTCATCACTTTTAAATTTCGATTATCTCCAACATTCAATTTCTTATATTTCTTAGCAAATTCTGTGAAATCATTAAGCATAAGTTTATAATTTCGGAAAATAGTTTCTTTAATCAGCGACGAAAGATTAAATCCATTCAATTGTTGATAATGTGAATTATAAAATGATTGATAAAATGATTGTTTAATTTCTTGTTTGAAATCTTGTAAAAATATTAAATAGTTTAATTTGACAGTGGGAAAGACACCTCCTTCTTCAATGTCAGGTTGTGATGACTTTTGTTGTTCTTGTTGGGTGCACCATTTTTGAAATACTTTCTGTCTTTCCAGTTTTGAAGATATAGCATAAAATTCAGGATAAGTAGTGAATTCTTGTAATAATTCTTCTTCAACTAAATCCCAACTTTCGTATATTGATATCCGTCTAACAAATTGGTTCAACAAGTTGATGAAGTCTTGTTCGGCAGAAGAGGTGTCTGTTTCTGGGTTTTCGGGTTCACTTAGAGATAAATCAAGAGACCCATTGTCGTTGTCACCATCTTCATCAGACTCTATTCCAGTAGATTTTTGATGTTGGGCAAGTGCTTGGGAAGTCAATTCGTCAATATGTATCGATTGCGATGCTTCTTGTTCTTGATCTGTTTCTTTGTTATCTTCTTCTTCCTCTTCTTCGTCACTCGATAAATATCCTTGTATTATAGAATTCGTTTGTTTTACCTTTGGTTGTTCTTTTTCTTCTTGTTTTCTTGTATTTACTTTACTAGGAATATTCTCCACAACAATCTCTTCTTCTTCTTCTTCTTCAACAGCCTGTTTCTGTTCATTTTGTTGTTGATCAACATCCCCTTGTATCTCTTCTGCCTTATCATAAATTATTTCAAACTGAGCTCCTCGTGATTTCGCAAATAAAATTGCCAATTCATCAAAATTAATTGATTTGATCAATTGTTGTTGAATATCAATACCATTTTTGTAGTGGTTCTGTATATCACTTAATTGCCAATATGATGATTTATCTTGATTATTGAAATAAAAATGATGAGAAGTATCGGTGATAACTATATACCAATAAGGTGAATCGGGTATTTGATATGTGAATAATGGTTTCATATTGAAATAAGTAGGCAAGTGTAATATTCAGTGTATAACTACTATAGAGATTTTCTGATGGCATTAGTTTTACGTCATTGCATCTTCGCAAAACCAAAAAAAAAAAAAAAAAAAAAACTTCCGTATTCTATTTTTACGCTTGATGAATCTTAATTCCTATTAAGTAGTAGTTACGATAGTTCATAGTAGAACTCTTGGACCAGTTCATAGTTCTAGTGGTTTATGGTACTTGAGTTTTGATAGTTTTGGATTCCATATCTCGTTACACACCAACCCGGTGCACTTCCCTTTCGCCGACGTTCCGGTGTTGGTTGCTTGTGAGATTATAAAACCGCTCTCTTACCCCACCCCCCTCCTTTTTTTTTTTCTTGGTCGCCGGGGATTTTGGTGTCTGTCTGTCTGTTTGTCTGTTTAACTGTGAATTTAATAGTTAGGATTCAATGATTGAATGAGGGTTCCAACGACGATGAAGGTCCGAGAAAGTATAATATAAGGGGTTTAGAATTATTGTGCAAGGGTGGGGAAAGGAGAGTTTATGACGAAGTATTGTCGTTTCTGATTTAGAGACTCCGGGAGCAAAAAGAGAGGGGAGGAAAGAGAGGCTAAGTTAGTTTGACTATGTAAAAGAAAATAAATTGTACACATTTTTTGATTGATTTGAATAAATTTATTGTATGACATCAATTATTCCAGTTAAAGTGGGGAGACAGGAAGTACAAATCAGTAATGGTAATAGTAAAATATACATCAAATGATTGGAGTATTGGATTAGGACGATGATGATGAGTTTTAAAATCCAACGATTATTAGTATTATTATAACTGTCTACGAAGGTGTAAATTTTAACCCCATGCGGCAAAAATATACTGAATAGTTGCTACCGTCTTTCTTTTTCTTCTTCCTCCCCCCACCATCACTTTATATTGGTATCAAATGTTATATCACAAAAATTAACAAACGTTTTATTACATATGATAACCATCAAGAGGTTAATCTTTGGTTATGAGATAATTTACTATTCCTCTTCTACTAAGCAATATACTATTAAGAGATATTTCCGATTTATACTCTGTATACTTTAGTAAGCAGTAGCAGTAAATTATATTCCATATAAAAAATAAAACAACACACAAATGACAAAAACTTATATCATATAAGACAACTATTTGTTGTGAATAGATCATCTTCCAACCATCAGCATCATCAACATAAATCATAAACTAATAAAGAAATGAAAATAACCCCTAGAAGAAGGAGGAGAAAACAGCCAAATCATATAAACTGAAAAAACAATAAGCAATATATCCGATATACCCCCCCCAAAAAATATATAAATCAATCAACAAATCATAAAATTAAAAATAAATTATTACTTCTCATAGAAGTTTAATTATTGTTAGCTCACCAACATATTGACCGACATTTTCAATCTTTTCTTCTCCGGGGTATCATAATCTTCAACATTTAAAGGACGTTGTCGGATATGACTAGATGATGATTTTGATATTGAAGTAGTATTATTATTAGTAGAAATAGGAATGGTGGTGTTTATAGTAGTATTAGTAGTAGACAGTGCAGACCCATTAGTCATGTTTCTTTTGAGTTGAGGATTATTATTAACAAATCGCTTGTTTCCATTACTAATAGCATGATAATTAGAACCACCACCGTTGCTGGAATTACTATCTTCGTCATCAGCTCCACTGCTAGTATCACTTTTCACTTCTTCTTCTTCGTCTTCTTCAACTTCTTGTTTCTTACCATACTTAGTTGTCTTGTTACTAATTGAATTAGAATCAGAACTATTCTTACTATCATTATCTTTATTGCAATGTTTATAACTTTTTCTAATTCTACTGACGGCAACTTCACTTCCTTGGTGTAGATTTTTAGCGTGTCGTAATAATAAATCTCTTCGAGAAAATGGTCGACTACAAATACCACAAGTAAATGGTTTCAATTTATTATGAGTCGATAAAGTGTGTCGAGTAAGATGTTCTTCTCTAGTGAATGCTCGTTGGCATAATTTACAGTTGAAAATTCGAGCATTTCCTGATGGAGTTTTGGTTCCATAATTGGTGGTTGTGCTAGTGGCAGATGTATCACTATCTAGAGATGAATCACTCGCGATGGAATTATTTGATATTGATGATGTTAATGGATGTGAAGAGTGTTCAATCAGTGATGGTGGTGATGGAGGTGTTGTAGTTTTAGTTTTAGTTGTGGAACTAGGTGTGCTGGTATTTATTGGTGAAACAGGTGACATTGGTAAAGACATGGTGGAATGAGCTCGGATATTTTATTTTATATTTGTAAAAGTATTGAATAGATAAGTTATGAATAATTATATTAAGTAGGGTCAGGAATATCAGTAGTATGTGAAACTACTAAATGGAGAGAAAACTAAAAAAAGAAAAAGAGGTGGAATTAGGATTGGATATATATATATATATATTAATACATGGGGATATTTAAAGGAATGTGGGTGGGTAATTTCAATTTATAAAGATTAAGAGGAAACCAATTTCTGTGTGATTATGTAACAATTTAAATTTCATTTTGTAAAGAAGAATCTTTCAATTTATTGTTTATGCTGTTGCTTCGGTAATAGTTGTTAAAAAAATATTACTGGCAAGTTTGTGGGGAGGGAGCGCGCAAATTATTGCCATTACATAATTACAATGGGTAAGCAAAAAAAAAAACAGAGAAGGTGGGGAGGGAGGGAAGGAATAAAAAAAAAAAGGCGGGGCGGGGGGAGAGGGAGCAAGTAGGAAGAACAAGGGAAGGGAAGAATGGAAGAAAGGAACTTTTTTTTTTCTACCAACCAACCAATCAACACACCAACAACAACAACAACAACAGTAGTAAAGTTCTAATCCATTTATTATATAAGTCTATCATTACACAAAATTACCGAACTCCCTATTATTATTATTCTCAGTATCCCACTATTTAAAAAAAGAATTTAACAATTTTAACAAATACTAAATAATTATCAAATTGGTTAGAACACCATCCCTCTTTATTCAATCTTATCTCCTGTACTCTCTTCCCCCTCTTTCTCCCCTCCTCTTCTTACTCTCTCTCCCCCCCCCTCCTTATTTCTCTTTAGACTTTACTGATCAAGTCGTCATTCCTATTATATGTATATAAATAGAACACTTTCTTGTTCATGTATAATAACGACTACTAAAAGAGATGGCATTCGCTCTTTTGGTTCAAATAACTTCAAGGTCAACCGATAGATCATTATACTCAAAATTAGAGCCAAGAAAGAATTTCAATAGAGTAGACTGACAGTCTTTTTTTTTTTTTAGGCTCTCTTCTATTGTTATTATTATTGATAAATCCGAGAGATGACCATGATTATGATAAATTTCATATTACTTCTATATATATATATCTATTTCTGTTTAGTCAGTTAAGTCCGTTAGAATCATAATAGGAAAAAGACTCTCGATGCATATATAACAATAGGACCACGAGAAGTATCACGAAAACGTTTAATTCGACAAGTCTATATTGTTTAGTTGAGAGGTGGGGGTGGAAGGAGGGGAAGAAGTATTTATGCGTGTATGTATGAGTGATAAGAATGGCGGGGAAGAACAACAACAACAGCAATAAGGAGACGACCATTCGAGTAATCAGCTATTGTTAATGTTGTTGTAGTAAAATCTATACTAAATACACTGAATAAATAAAAAAAAAAGCACAAGATAAATTTAGCAATCATTTGAATAACCACACACAAGGAAAGAGAGGGGTGGGACTCAGTTGATTAATAATGGAGCCATCTCCCTGTTTTCCCAAATCCGAATCTATTTATTCTCAAGTATTGGCCAACTTCAACGTATAGTTTCTATCTATAGGGAGAGTTATCACCAATAATTCTGTTTGTAACATTAATATGATGATGGTTAATTCCGTTTGTTGTTACGAACCCTAAAAGAATTGTCACGGAAATTCATTAAAATAGTGAAGGAAATATACATAACAATATCTTTCTTTTTGTTTTGATTATTCTTCTTTTGACGATTGGTTTTTATGTAAGATCTCCGATTGTTTTTTCGATGTTCCCCTCCATGCCGGAATTACATATGGTTGACTTTCTTGTTATTATTATTTTACATGACTTCTACCTTCACTATTACATTATCATATTGTAACTAATCACCCAAATGATACATATTATTATTTTGATATATGTTCTAATTCTCCCCCCTCATTCAACATTGCATTACCCTAATGACACTGTAGTTTTACTTATCATTGACCTGCTTATTCTTTTGTATTTCCTTCTATTCAACAAACACCCATATCACACCAACTAGAATAGAAACAAACAACCATCAATTGGTAGCGTTTTGCCTCTCACGTGCTGATAAGATAATGATTGAGAAAGTCACAGTCGTGCGCCATACCAATATGCGTGTTAATGAGAGAACATTTAGGGTGACAGAAAAAAAAAAAAAAAGAAAGAACATAAAGTGCAAGCCACAAAGATTAAGAAGTACATCACAACAACGATTGGGTACACTTTATCTCGTTATCAAATAAAGCCATTGCATTAGGCATTAACAACAACTCAATAATCCGAAATCAAATTACTACCATAAAAGTACCCATTTCTTCCATTCATCTTTTCTGTTTTTGGGAGCACAGGTTAGCTTGTTGGATGATAAGATATGTCTTCTTCATCTTATAATCCATACAAAGATAATATTAACGATCGATTAATCAACAACTCGACCGATTCATTTCAGGACAATTATCAAGGGATTCCTAACAACAATGATACATTTTTATCGAGAATATTTGGATTAAACTCAATTTACAATCAACTTCAAGATAATTATCAATATTATGATCCTGAATTTGATAGTTCATTGAATCAACAACTCCAAAAAAGTATTCAAGAAGAAGATGATGCTGATGCTGAAGACGAATCTTTATTACCACAACTGCAGCAACAAGTGGCAGCAGTGGATATGGCCATGCAAGACAAGTCTACCAAACAAAAGAGTAAATCTAGTAGTTTGTTGAATTCGGATTCTGATTCTGACTTGTCATCTTCAGAAGATTCATATGTGCGACCTAATATACCCAAAATCCCTTCAACCCCAATTGAAACTGATAAACAAGGCCTGTCCTCAAAAATAAAGTTTCTGATTCCACAAAGGGCAAAGAATCTAGTTGGGAAATTTCAACCACATCATGAGCCAACTCTACCAGTTTATCAAACTCCGCAACAGTTTCGAAGAAATTTACCACAACAACAACAACAGCAGCAACAGCAAAGAGCACTGGCCACTGGGAATAATAATTATCAAAGAACTAGGAATAACAATAGAAAGTTTATTATCCCACCCAAAGAACGAGCATTGTATCTTTGGGCAAACATTACTAATATGGATGAATTTTTGAGTGATGTTTATTATTATTATCGAGGTAAAGGATTATTAAATATTGTTTTATCAAGAGGATTTGATTTAATTATTCTTATATTTATTTTAATTTTCACGGTATTTTTGAAATGGGGTATTGATTATTCGATTTTTTTCGATAATTTACATCAAGAAGAATCCAAACATATTACTTTGAATGATATGATAATTCCTAATTATTTTGCCACGATACCTTTATCAATCAAATTTATATTATTTGGATTTAGTATATATATATTGTTGCGTCTGGTTCAATTATATCTCGATTATAATTATAAATTAAAAGAACTTAAGAATTTTTATCATTATTTACTTGATGTTACTGATGATGAATTGATGACGATTAGTTGGAAAACTATTGTTGAAAAATTAATGTTATTAAAAGATTATAATATTTTAACATCAACCGCCACCAAATCAAATAATTTCCTGGATAATCATTATGTCAATGATTTATCATCTAAAGTACGATTAAATGCTCATGATATTGCTAATAGAATCATGAGACGAGAAAATTATATGATTGCTTTGATTAATAAAGATATTCTTGATTTATCAGTTTTATTTATGAATGAAAAATCTTTACTAACGAAAACTTTAGAATGGAATTTGAAATTATGCATTGATAATTTTATTTATAATCAACAAGGACAAATCAATGGGAAAATTTTGAAAGAATATAATCGAAATCAATTAGCTCGAGAATTAACTTCGAGATTTAAATTGGCCGCCATTATAAATCTTATATTATCACCATTTATTGTGATTTATTTTGTTTTATTATATTTTTTCCGATATTTCAATGAATATAAATCAAATCCTGCTTCAATTTTGGGTTTAAGACAATATACTCCCTATGCTGAATGGAAATTACGAGAATATAATGAACTTTCTCATTTATTTAATAAACGATTAATCATGTCAATGGGACCAGCCAATACTTATATTGATCAATTCCCTAAAGGGTTTCTTGTGGTTAATTTGATGCGATTAATAAATTTTATTTCTGGTTCAATATTAGCTGTGCTTGTAATTATGGGGATTTTATTAGAAGATGAAAATCATTCATTTTGGTCATTTGAAATCACTGATGGTAGATCAGCATTATTTTATATTCTGATTTTTGGGACAATTTGGGCCATAACTGCCAGTTCTGCTACTGGTACTACTCATGAACTGACAATAAGCACAACAAGTCAATCTTCCAATTCAAATTCAAATTCAAATGCAGCATCGACATTTGTTTATGATCCAGAGGCAAGTTTACGATACGTGGCACAATTTACTCATTATTTACCTAGTTCATGGAATAAGAAATTACATACAATACAAGTTAAAAATGAATTTTGTCAATTGTATTGTTTAAAAATTATCATTATTATTAATGAAATCTTAAGTCTGGTATTAACTCCGTTTATCTTATGGTTTAAAATATCTCATAATAGTGGGAACATTATTGATTTTTATCGAGAATATAGTATTCATGTTGATGGATTAGGATATGTTTGTTATTTTGCCATGTTTAATTTTGAAGAAAAAGATAAAAATATGATGAATGATTTGAATAAATCCAAGAAAAGAACAAGAAAGAAACTCAGAATGAATAAACATGGTAAAAAAACTATAATTAATCCAATTCAGAGTCAAAAGATTAACAATAATAATAATGAAATTGAAATGACAAAGATTTCCAAAAGTGATCTGGAAAAAAGTAGTGATGATGATAATGACAATGAAAGTACTTATGGCACCGATGAAGAATTGGATTATTTATCGTATAAAAAAGATGACAAGATGATTAAATCATATATGTATTTCTTAGAAAGTTATGGTGGATCCAAACAACAACAACCGCAACAACAACAACAACAAAATCAAACAGTTAATGGATTAAGGAACCGAAATCCAATTCAACCTATTGATCCAACAATAATGACTGGGAATTATTATGATCAACAAAGTTTGAATTCATCAATTTATAATATAAATTATAAATTTGATGATAGTGGATTATTACAAGATGAAACATTGAATTCTAGTTCAAGGAAGAAAGGAGGTGTTTTTGGTATGTTAAATCAGTTTTATAAACAAGATATCAATAGGTAAATAGTATCACCATATATTATATATATATATATATATATTGGTTTATTCACTATATACAAAACAAAAGCACATACACTTTAACAGCCAGAGTTAATCTTATTTTCTATTATCAGTGACAGTATTTAATAACAATGTATCATTATCCAAGATAATTCTATTAGGGGAAGCAGCCAAAATATTGGCAATTTCTCTGGCAGTATCCAATCTTTTCAATTCAACATAATCTTTAGATTTTTTAATGGCTTCACCAATCAATTCTGCAGATTTGGCTTCCCCTTGAGCTTTAACCACCAATTGTTGTTTTTCTTGAATGGCCTTATCAACAATAAAAGCAGCTCTTTGAGCATCTTGTTGAGCAATTTGTTTGGCTTCCACAGCTTGACTAAATTCTGGTGAAAATGTCATATAGGTAATAGAAACATCATCTAATAAAATATTAAATTTTGAGGCACGACGAACTAAATTTTCTCTTACTAATCGTGATACTTTTTCTCTTTGAGTGATTAATTGTGATGCATTAAATTGTGCCACCACCGATTTTAAAACTTCATTAACAATTGAAGGTAAAACTTTTTCTTCATATTTTAATCCTAAAGTTCGATAAATTGTCGGTAATTGCCAAATATCCGGTTTATATAAAACTCTACAAGTTATATTAACCATTTGTAAATCTTTAGTCCCGGTTAATGATGCCAATTCTTTAGGTTTGGCCCTAACATCATAAATAATTGGTCGTTGAAACCATGGAATAACAAAATGGGTACCTTCCGGATATATCTTTGATTGTACACCATCAAGTCTTGAATATAATATTGCTCTTTGACCACCATCAACATTAAATAAAGCATTCTGAATAAACATAGTGGCACCTCCAAGAAGAAGTAAACCACCAATTCCTCCAAAAATACCTAAGGGTGATTTTGGTGATTTCATATTTGAAGAAGACCTTGCTTGTTCAGCTCTACGTCTCAATTCATTTGATAAATTCTTCCAATTCTGATCATTCATTTTTGAATAAGTATCCTTCTAATCAAGTTGAAGTGGGGGAGGGTGGTGGTGGAGAGTTAGCAGGAAATCAGTTTTTTTTTTTTTTACACTGGTTTTTTTCATTGCTTCTCTGTCTCTCTCTCTCCTTCTCCGTGATTTTTGTATGTGTGTGTACTTTCTTACAATTTATCATCATTCTAATTAATCCTTTTTTACTGCAAAACAAGACTATATACATTTATGACGGCACACCTTCATAATCATTCTTAGCATAATATTCTTGTATTGCCTTTTTCCAATATCGTTTCCTATTAGTTTGGATTGGTGTTTTACGAAACACTTTTTCAAGAAATATTAAAACTAAAACCACCATTGCCACAACAAAACTAGGAGCAATCATACGGACAAATTTATCAGTAGTTACAGTTTCTTGGTAAGGACATTGAGCGTAAGGTCCACCAGAAACAAAACAATTTTCCACAGTAATATCATTCAAATCAATCCAAATTGGATAACTCACATTTTCTTGTTTAACAGTCGTCATTAATGAAAGCATCTCAATATTCAGTCGAGGTAAGCTGAAAAAATATCCTTCAGGACAATCATCATCATCAAGATCAAAATAATTTCTCTTGGTGTAATTATCTAATTTCCATTCATTTCTTGACAATTTATTCTGACATGCAAATAAATATTTTTCATAACAATTAGAAACTTCCCAACCATTTTCTGTCAATGCAACACATTTATATGCAATATTATTGCTATGCTCTTCTTCATCACTGCCACCATTACTGGCTTCACTATACTTGGAGGTGTAGTTGGTTACAGGGCGTGTGCAATTTGTACAGTTATCGGGACCAGAAGGTTGTCCTGGTGCCCACGACCAAAAAAGATTAGATGTAAATTCTTGACTGATAATCAGACTATTACCTTCCGTTACTTTCTGTGATGAGTACTGGGTGCTGTTGAATACAGGACAATATCCACATCTCACGTATTTTGATAAACTATCTGTTGTGAACGGAGTTTTATCATTGTCGATAATAAGTCTTAGGGTTGAATTCAACAGTACTCTATTGAATTCCATAATATTTACATCCGTCCCATTGTATGCATGAGTTAACTCATAGCAAAAGTCATCTGCCAGAGCATTATTTGTGTGGCCAATCATAGCTGGAAATACGTTATTGAAAAATATCGTTTCTTTATCACTAAAACTGATTTGATAAGATCGACTAGATTCTGCCATATCATTGGATATGACATGAACCATTAATCTCTTGTATTGTGTTAATAAAGTGGTTTGTAAAGAAGGCATAAGTATCGTCGATTGATTATAGAACTTTTGTATAGCTTGTGTTTCATTAAGACTATCAATGTAACGAATACTTGAACTTGAATTGGCATTTTTACTTGACGAGCTTTGATACTGTTCTAAGAGTAAAGGGGTGAAAATATATGAACTTAATAAGCTCACAGTATCATTTAAAGTGTCCATTCCAACATTGAAATTTGAATTCTTTTCCTTATATGCGTTTTCCAAATTAATCGTTTGATTTGATTTTTTATAATGAATCGACTTTAAATTATACATGACATGCATGAAATTGGCTTCGACATCAGTATTGGTATCACGAATGAAATTATTAAGAATTGACATGATGTCATCAGTTGAAAGATTAGGATCACATTTATATGTTCTATTGTTCCACAGCACATCAACAACTCGATTACTACTAGTGTATGTTATATTGTTGGGGAATGGAGCTGGACATAGTTGCCATTTTGAAGTGAATTCATTCCAATATAAATCAATCATCACTCCAGCGATGTTTTCTTTTAGCAAACCATATAAATTGGATAATGAATCACTACTGTATCCTTCAGACTCAAAAAATGAACTCAAAGAAACTCCGGAAAACTCAACTCGATCTATTGGAATCGGTTTAGATACATCACGTTGCGATCGGATGGCATGTTGTAAAGTGTCATTCACCGTAGGTCCGTTTGACGTTGAAAATGGAAAAATATACCCAACAGAAAATGACAATAATACACTAAAAACAAACAATAAACCTATCATGGTATTTCTTTCATTTGATATTGGGATATAACTTTGTATTTAGATGGCAAGGAGTTGAGGACTTCTGGTGTATGTTGTGTGTGTGTTCTATCTTTGTATGCAAGAAAAAATCACGTCTGGTTAGTTGCTTGTTGTTTGTGTGTGTTTCTGTGTGATATGTTTTTTTTTTTTTTATGTTTATACATTAACCATATAAACCTTCTTTCTTTCGGCGTTAGTTTAATTGACTCAATTCAATATCCATATTATCCACCATGCTGATGAGTAATCAAGTCTTGGGCAAAATTCTTGAATCTTTAAATGCAAATCAAAGAAAAGCCGTTACTGCTCCATTTAATGGGAGATTGCAAATCATTGCAGGGCCTGGTACTGGTAAAACCAAAGTTTTGATATCTCGAGTTGCTTATTTGTTAATAGCAGAAAATATTCGACCAGATAATTTGATTGTTACTACATTTACTAAAAGAGCAGCTAATGAAATGATAGAAAGATTAACCAAATTAGTAGAAGGCACCGATGTAAACATTGATAAATTGATTATTGGTACATTCCATAGTATATGTTATCGAATAATTAGAAAATATGGGAAATTAATAGATTTGGAAGATTATACCATTGCTGACGAAAGAGATAAATCACAAATATTGAAAACTGTATTGACCAATTTATCGGGTGAAGAAGTTGTGACATTGAATAGTTTCAGTGAAGTGGCATTACAAAAACTTCGTTCTCATAAAGCTAATGAAAATTATTATGGTCTTGATTTAGCAGTTATTTCGAAAAAAATTTCTAGTTTAAAATCAAATGGTATTTCTCATGACCTGTATTCTGTAAATACCAAAAGAAATCTAGCCCTTGCGTTTTTATATAACAAATATCAAGCATCATTGGCTGATCTCAAAAAATTGGATTTTGATGATTGTTTACTTGAATGTCATAAATTAGTCAAGAATTTCCCGGTGTTGAATTATATCAAACATGTTTTAGTCGATGAATTTCAAGATACTAATGAAATCCAATTACAATTGATGTATCATTTCGCCAAGGGAAACATTAATGGCGATCCAAAGTATCAAAATAACGTTACTATAGTTGGAGACCCTGATCAAGGTATTTATGCCTTTAGAGATGCTCAATCAATTAATTTTGAGAAAATGTCAAATCATTATAAAAGCATGAAATTAAGTTTACATAAAATATCTTTAAATGAAAATTATCGATCAACATCTGGTATTTTAAACATATCTGAAACACTTATGAACCAACAAAAGGGTAGAACGCCCAAATTGTTGAAATCCCAATTGGATTTTTCTATTAAACCAGTTTATTCTTGTTTAAAATCAGCACAGGAAGAAGCTAAATGGATTGTGTATCAAATTTCCCATTTGTTATCGTTACCAAACTCAGCAGTACAGGGGAAAGACATTGCTGTATTATATCGTGCTGCATATCAAAGTAGAGCTTTAGAAGATGAATTGGTTAAGAAAGGACTTCCATATAAAATGATCCGTGGGAGGGCCTTTTGGGATAGACAAGAAGTTATAGCAATAATGGATTATTTGAAAGTATGTTCTGATGAGAATGAACAAGCTGCCGTTATAAGAACTTTGAATTACCCCAAAAGAGGATTAGGTCCAAAAACGGTAGAAAGTTTAGGGAAAATTATTGAGAAACAAGCAAACCAAGGCAAATCAGTTCATCAATGTTTATTGGCAATGACCAAAAAGTCAGGGGAACCAAAGATAAAATTAACTATAAAGCAGCTACAAAGTGTAGAAGAATATTATTCAATGGTGACAAAAGTCAAAAGCAAATTAGATGAGATGAAAAATTGTCCAGACGAAGACATAAGCAACCACGCAAAAGAATTGTTTGATTTGATTTATGAAAAATCAAAATTGAAACAAGAATTTGAAAATGATGAAGATCTGAGTAAAAGGTTGAACGTTGAAGAAGTGGGGAATTTATTAGTTCAATTTAAACCTAAAGATGAAATTTTGCCAGATTATATTGACGGTAGTGGTGATGTTGAAGAGGAAGAATCTGTTGATGATCGTAATTTCCTTGCTCGATTTATTGAATCAGTGGGATTGTATGAGACAAATGATGAAGTTGAAAATAATAAATCTGACAGCAATGGGAATGATAAAGCCAAGGAAGAGAAGCTGTGTATTTCTTTGAGTACGATTCATGGATCCAAGGGGCTTGAATGGCCTGTGGTTTTCGTACAGGGGTTAAGCGAAGGGTTGTTACCAGCTGGTTTCCTGATGAGAAATAGTTTTAATGATAATGATGAAAATTTGAATGAAGAGAGAAGATGTTTTTATGTGGCTGTCACTAGAACCAAAGTTTTGTTGTACATTTCATCCTACACTGAAAGTCAATCGAAAGCATTTTATAGACAGGCATTGGATCAAGAGTCCCGGTTTATTGAGCCATTGAAAAAGAGCTTGGCTCATTCTCAATTGGCATTTTCCGAGGAGAAAAACTTGCGAGCTTTGTATGAACTATTGAGTAAACCCTTTCCAACTGAAAATCTCGATTGGACTCAGTTTTATGAAACCTACAAAAAGAGTTTCAGGCGGTTTGCCAGTGGAGAACCAATGGTTTTTTCAGTTGGTACAGAAGATAAACCAGCTAAAAGTATGAATAATTTTGGGTTTCTGAGTGCGCAATCTTTAATGAATGATTTCCTGAATGTACAATCAATTAAGAATAGTACTCACAATAAGAATAACAACGTTGGTCCCATTATCTCAAATTCTAAAAATGTCAAGCGTGCTCCTCCTTATATTCCTGAGAGACGTCTAAAAAAACCCAAGAAGATAATGTAGAAGCGGTAGTTGCAAACAACCAAAATGTTGTATTGAATAGGTTTATATTGATCGACCTGGCCTTATTTCAAGCATATCAACCTAGTTTTTAAAGTAATTAGAATTAGATACAGAGAGTAATATATGCAGATATATGTAAAGTTATAAGATTCATAATATTACTTACCTTTATAGAAGAGGCTGTTTCTCGGTCGTTTCAATGCTAATGGCTGACAACGTCTAACCTTTTACTAATATACCAATTCAATGTCTTGGTCTCTACATGTCTGAATCCAAAAACACTTGTATGTTTCATTTTATTATCACAAATAATTAAAAAAAAAAAAAATTAAAATCTTATTTTCATTAAATTATGCACAAAGTCAACCTTCTTTCATCTACTTCATTCAAATTAATATTGTGATCTATTTAGTAATGGAAAAACTCCAAGGAACTGTTAAATGCACATTATCATCATCATCAATGAATTTACTGATTGCACTGTAGGTACCTCTTGCAATCATACCACTTGGTGCTTCAACTTCAGCAAATTTTCTTTCATAAAATGGTTTATCAATAGTGTTTGGAGCATAAGATCCTAATGGTTCTTCAACTTTTTCAACTCTTATGCCACCACGTTTGACCAGATGTAAATATTTCAACCCAGTAATAATTTCATGTTGAACTCTAAATTTAACAACTAATTGATAAATTGATTTTTCTTTAATATTGAATTTTATTTCTTTATCAACAATAGTGTTCCCATCACTATCTTCTAAATTGATTCTAATTGGTTGTAAATCTGGTTGTTCAGGAAATTCCAAGGCCAACTCAGTAACAACAACTTTTCTATTGTCGCCTGGTTTAACTGGATATGGTTTGGTATCAGCAGTTAATCCTAATGATGCTTTCCATTTAGCTAAACTTTCATCTTCAGCATCTAAGTTTTTGTATTCATCAATTGTTTTCTTCTCCCCAACAGTGTATCCTTCTACTTTTTCAGGAACTAAATCGTCATCAATGTTAGGCTTAGACATCTTTTCTTTTTCAATTTAGCAATATTAAAACAAGAAATATAGAAAAATAATAAAGTAAAAATATGGTTGTAAAGAAGTTTGTTTGAAAAAAAAAAAAAAAAAAAAAAGAAAAAGAAAACAAGGAGGAGGATATATTTTAGAAATGGATGTAAAATCTCAACACGATAAAAGGACAAGTAACAATTTTAGTTTTGAATTGTAAGCTTTTTTTTTTCTTCCTCGAAAGTGTGAGAACCAGAGAGAGAAAAAGACTAAATCGACCCAGACAATAACAACAGCAACAGTAAGAGTAAGAGAAACACAGAGTTACAGAGACTGATCAAAATCTCAACTATATGTTCTGCATGTCATGTCTGTGTCTGTGTGTGTATACAAATTATTAAATTCCAACAAGAGGTGTCAATAATGATTTCCCATTATTCGTTGATTTATTGTTTGATTATTTTGTGTTATTGTTATTCTTCACTAAGAATTATTTTTGAATTCCCTCTTGACGAGCTTATAAGGTCCTTTGTTTAACCTGAAGGAATGATGAAATCCCTGTTCAACAACAATGCACGAAATTATCTTTCAAATTTTATTATTGGTTTTTGGTTTTTACTACAAAGCCTACTTATCTATAATAACAAGAAAGAAGAAAATCAACTTTATTCACTCATGTATTAGTATTGGCAAATTGCTTCTTATGTTTAGTATGTTTGTTACTATAGTTGTTACTTTTACCATTCTTAGTGTCATCCGGTAATATGATATAAGGATTATTCAATATTCTTCTCTCAGTTTCCTTGTCGTATTTAGGAGTTGGAACAACATTATTGTTGTTGGCTCCAGTATAGTTTGGTGGATACCCATACATCATTGGTTGATAGTAAGGACTGTAAACCATCCCTGGAATTGGTGGCCCCTGTGAATTTGGATTAAATTGATAAGGAACCGGTATCGGTATAGTGTTATACATAGGTGGGTGAGGTTGTAGTTGTTGTTGTTGATATGGAGTGGTCTTGTAGCCACTGTAATTACCATGATTTCGTCCCTTATTGAAATTGTTATGAGTTTTATAACCTCGATTGTTATTTTCTTGAGGATCGATTGTACCATATTCATTGTCATCATCATCATCGTCCTCTTCTTCTTCTTCTTCCTCCTCCTCTTCTTCGTTATTATTTTCAAATATCTCTTCCCTTAGTTTCATGTATAGTGCTTCTTTCGACGCCCTTTGAGACTCGATATTATTAGTAGTGTTCTCTGAAGATTCAGAAATCGGTGTGCTCAGACCCGTGTCTTCCAGTATCAATTTACTTTCATCTAGTTCTTTCGTTAGATCACTGACCTCACTTTCAGGTGTACCTGGTGTTTGTCCTGATGCTGGATCACTCATAGGTGGTTTATTGATAATCTTTCTAACCATTAGTTTCTTTATTGGGGCTGATTTATTTAGTTGTTCTTGGGCATCAGCGTTGGTGGTTGCACTGGTGGTTGCATTTTCCGATTTATATTTATGGGCGACACTGGCGATTTTGATAAAATCTCCTTGATTGTTATCTGAACTTTCGATTGCCTTGATAAACTGTTGATAATCAAAATCTGGGATGGGTGTGACGATTATTTCATTAAAAGTGTTGTTCCAATGCTGTAAATTGTAATATTGACATAATTGATGACTCAATAATCTGTAATAACTATTCTTCAAATATTGGGCTTGAATAATATACTCAGGTTGTTTTATATTCCCCAACACAGAATTCTTGATGAACTTTATCAAGTCTTTCTCCAAGTGCAATATATAAAGCTTATCCTGTTGTTTTGAAAGGGCGGTAAGAAGTGAAGATGGGATCGCCGTGTGGGTTTTGTCCAGACCCTGAGCTGGCACTGTTGAATTTTGGTTTGGCATTGCAAATCGTAAGAAAGTTTATAGCTAAATCAGAGCAACCACAGGATAAATACAATGAAAGTAAACCCAAGTAGGTGTAAATGTTGTATTTTGAAAACCCTTTGAAGACGTGAACAAAAGGAAAAGAAAGAAAAAAAAAAACTAATTGAACAAATGAACTTTGGTGTCGGTATATACTGTGGTAGTAGATAGACGAGTGTGGGAGCTTTGAGGTTATACAAATTCAAATCTCAAAACAATGTAATCAAATAGAATATATAAAGTCTAAGTCCAGTGAAGCAAAGTGTGGAAATCGTGAAATTCTACTCCGATTGGATTCTCTTTTTCAAAATAATAAAAAAAACCAATCAAAGGATCCAATATGATTTCAAATGTGAATGATATATCAAATACTCTATAAGATTGACTTGGTATCGACCATGCAAAAGATTATTTGGAAAGATTGAAGATATTTTTTTCTTCTTTGTAGGAGGGAATTTTTTTTTTTTTCCTTTGGTGTGTACTTATTTTGGGTGTTAAATAACAATAGTAATTTGTTAAGGTAATGAATATATCCGGAAGTAAGGGTTGTTAAGATTTTCTGTATTATTTTTCGTGGTGAAATAATTTTTTTCTTTTTTTTATCCTTCGCATTCCATTCCGTGTTCAAAATTCTCGGATGGTATGATAGGCCCAGACGTTTTTAAAAGAGCTAGTGGTGCTGGTGGTATTGATGGTGGTGCTGCTTCGCTGGTGTTGGTGTTGGTGCTGTATATAACACCACAATTGATTTATTCTGGTTTTTTTTTTTTTTTCTTGGGTGTGTCTTTCTGCACACGAACAACACGTTTAACAGATTTTGAGATTCGTAAGCTGAACTTAGAACATTCCATTAACCTTATCATTTTAATTTTTTAATTTTACACTTGGAAAGAAAGGAATCATGTCGAGTGCAGATGATGTAAGAGCTAAAAGATTGGCAAAGTTAGCAAGTTCTGCAAACACCAATTCAAATCGCCAACAATCGCCGACCGTGGAAACTTCAACGACCAATGTTGCCACCACCAATGTTGCCAGCAAAGACAACAATTCAGAAACTGAAAAAACAACAACCGCACCTAAACCAATACTGGAACCTCCCACTAAACCAACCGTGTCTGATCGTACTCCTGTAGATCAAACATTACCGAAAGAAGATCAAATTTCATCATGGATTAGATTGGAATTGGAATACATATTTCACGCAACAACAGTAAAACTGTCCGATAATTCCAAGGGATTGATTTTTTTACCTGATTTGGCCTATAATGTAAATGACACTAATGTTAAATTAAATGAAGATCACATTGAATCGATTTTTATGGAAATTTTAACTGAATTGGGTGTTCCAAAACAATACAAAACACCAATGGAATATTTGTACACAGTTTACCACATTGCATTCAAAACTAAAAGAACACTTCCTGTGAAATCTACATTCTATGAAGATAAGATGGCAATTCTAAATAGGATCATTAGCCTTGTGACTGCTTATGGTAATATGAGTTTCCAAATGCCAGACATGTTTGTTAATAATGATCTACGTAAATCACTTGATTTGTTTATTGACAGATTTGGTGATTTATCGTCATTTTTGAGTGATATTATTCAAGTCAGTATAGAAGAAGAATCATTGCTGGAATTGATGAGTTTGTTTTTCACATATTTGAGTACTCGATTATATCAAGCAAATTTAAATGAAAGGAAATATTTGAATTATATCTCTGTTTTCCAATTTTTGGTTTCTATTAAACCTGTTGCAGCTATTTTTTCACAAATTGACGGGTTTCAACCTCCAGACAAAACCAAGGCTTTGGATTATGAACATAGAACATTGTTGGGTCCATTATTAAGGATTTCTCCATTGTTAGATAATATGGCTAGTTTTTATTTTGGTCAAGAAACTAGCACTATGACACCATTACAAATCGATAATCTTTATGGGTCAATGCAAACAGAATATAAGGTGGTCATTGATCATTTGTTTACCATAATTGATAAGTTAATCAGAGGCTCAACCAAAACCAGAGAAGACTTGTTACAGTGGTTAGGTAGTTTAATCAACTTGAGTCATTTAAGAAGAGGTAGTCATGCTGATTTCAGAAAATTGCCTAGTGACGGGATAATGTATAATATATCGGTTATTTTGATCAGATTAAGTTTACCATTTTTAGATTATCCAACGTTTAGTAAAATCGATAAAATCGATGTTGATTATTTTTTGAAAAGTGATTTAATTGACATCAAAGAAGAATCTCGAGTGAATTCCACTATTGAAGAATCAAATGAATACTATGCAAAAAGAAAACAGGAAACTTCAAGTGATAATTTAACTCCTCCTAATTTTATATCTGATTGTTTCAACTTAACTTTAGCTTATTTGCATTATGGTGTTGGTGGTATTTTTGTCAAGCATGATCGTTTAAAACGTCAACTTGACCAAATGGAGCAAAGACTTGAAGCTATTGAATCTGAAAGTTCAATGCCTAATCCGATGATGCAACAATTGATGAGAAGGGAATTGCCAGGTTTAAAAAATGCCATTATCAATATGAGAGCTTCAAGGCATGTCATTAAAGCTATTTTTAGTGATCGTAATCACCAATTGGAAATCTTTGATTTTGTTGTTGGTGCTACCACCTTCATTACGAGATTAATTGATCCACAACACAAATATCCTCAAGTTAAACTTTCTATACCAATTTTCAAGATTTCTAGTGTTTCTCAGTTGGATGATCATGATTTTTTGAAAACGAAAACACCAGAACCTTGGAAGTATTATCCTGAATTTATATTAGAAGGTATTATTAATTATTGTAAATTCTCCACTAAATTTATTGGATGTCCTTTGGTTTCTAATGAGGATAAATTAAATGTTTTCGTTGAATTTCTGACAATTTTGTTGAGATGTCCCGAATTAATTGGTAATCCTCATATGAAGGCAAATTTGGTTGAGTTGTTATTTATGGGAGCTTTGCCTATGCAAAATGGATCACCAGGTTTTATTTCCAATATTTTCAACGGTAACCAATTAGTAATGGATAACCTTTTGTACTCTTTACTTGATTTTTATGTCATGGTAGAGAAAACGGGGGCATCATCTCAATTCTATGATAAATTCAATAGTCGTTATTATATCTCGGTGATATTGGAAGAATTATGGCAGAATCCCCGTTATCGTTCTCAATTAACTGATTATTCCAAGAACAATGTTGATTTTTTCATTCGATTTATTGCTCGGATGTTGAATGATACTACATATTTGTTGGATGAAACGTTTAATTTGTTGAATTCCATTCATGATTATCAACAAGAAATCAAAAAAAGGGAATCCGGAGGTGAAGAAAATGAAAGTATGGGTACAAATGAAGAATTAGCCAATCATTTGGAAGAAGATGAACTTCGAGTTAAATCTTATATGGGGTTATCAAATAAAACAATGGAATTATTCAAATTATTTACTAAAGAGGTTCCACGAGGGTTTGTTTTACCTGAAATTGTTGATCGATTAGCTGGTATGTTGGATTATAATTTATCAATATTGGTAGGTCCAAGATGTTCAAATTTAAAAGTTGCTGAACCAGAAAAATATCAATTTGAACCTAAAAAAATATTGAGTGATTTATGTGAAATATATGTTAATTTATCAGCTCAACCAGAATTTGTTACTGCTGTTGCTAGAGATGGTCGATCATTCAATGTTGTTTATTTCCAAAAAGCCGAGAAAATCTTGACTACAAGAACATTTATTAAAAATGAAATCATTAATGGATTGATTGAATTCGCCAATAGGGCAGAAAAGGCTCGATTGGATGAAGAGACTGAAGAACTTGAATTGGGTGAAATACCTGATGAGTTCTTAGATCCATTGATGTTTACATTGATGGAAGATCCAGTCATTTTGCCATCGTCTAGAATCAGTATTGATAGGTCGACTATCAAAGCGCATTTGTTAAGTGATGCTACTGATCCATTCAATCGTGTACCATTAAAACTTGAAGATGTGATTGATGATGTGGAATTGAAACAAAAAATCCAAGATTTCAAACAAGAAAAGAAAAACTTACAAAAACAGAATAGTAATGTTGATCAAGAAGAAGAAGATGTAGTCATGAAAGAATAAAGATGATATGAATTGTATTTAGTTTAAATAGGCAAAAAGCATTATAAGTACAAACGCAAAACTATTATTTTGAAAGTAGAATAGGTTTTACAAATCTTTAGTGTGTCAAGTATTTGTTTTATAAACGTTACTTTATAATATTAAGACTATTTATATTTCTCTTTCTTTATGCTAAAATTATACAATAAAAAAACTTTCTCCCCCTGTTTGTTTTGCTTAAGCTTTAATAGCAAATTTTCTTTGTGGAAAAGCAATTCTTTGTTTTCTAGCCTTTTCAGTTTCTTTAGAAGCTTCAAATTTAGTTAATTTTCTTCTTAAAGCTCTAGTTTTTTTAGCTCTCAAATCTTTTGGAATATATTTTTTACCAGCATAAAAGGCACGAACATTTTCTCTTTGATTCAAGTTAATAACAGTCAATACTCTAGCAATGTTTTTACGAACAGTATGAATTCTTGGTAAACTTGGTCTTTGTAATTTTTGAACTTTTAAAGTGGCCAATTCTTGTTTCAATTCAACCAATTGAGATTCTAATTGTTCCTTAGATTTAGTTCTTAATTCGAAAGTTTTAACACCGGCCTAAATAATAAGATAAATATGTTAGTATTTATTTATTCGGTTTTTCAAATAATTTTCCTCTGTGATTTATACATGATCCTGTGTTTATAATAGTTTCTTGATTGTCTGAAAGAGTCGTTGTGAATTGTGTATCATTTCATAAAATCATCATCTCGTAAAATATAGTAATGAAAACAAAAACATGGGATGTTACTGTTCATCTCCCAACGATAATCAATCATTATTACATGGTTTATAACCTCTGTTGAACTTTCCATTATTCTTGAATAAATTAATTAGGGGCACAAAAAGGGTGGATATATCTCTTGTGGGTTTTATCTTCAATACTTCAAATGCTTATTCCATTCTTTGATTAATAAAATAACTCTTCATAACCATAATTATTCAGATTAATAAAACCTCTAGGATGCATGTACATTACATGTATAATATCGATATTAAACATACCATTGTTGATAGATTTGAACTTTGTTGGTTTAAACGTCTCTTCTAATTCTTTGATACTGAAAAATTTTTGTATGGGTTTTTTTTTCCTCCTGGTTTTCCCAGCAGAGAATCAACTTGAGATTTTCTTGTTCGTGTACAAATTACAAAAACTGTACTGTGTCAAAGTATTAATTGATGCCAATAGAAAAAAGAAAAAAGATGGCGAGAAAACAACACACAAACTTCGCATATATTGTTATTACAGAAAAATGAGTTCCTTATGTTTCGCACTACAAATAATGCCTGCACTATATACAGTATTTCACGTGATAGGGCTAAAGCCCTAATCAAAGACTTATACACTGCAAGAGAGATTTGAATTTTATTCCCTACAACAATGGTCGATTGTTAATAATAGTTGCATACGACAATAGAATAAACAGTAGAGGTTACGTACGATTCTGTACTGAATCAGATAATGGGTGGGTGTTCAAACTTGATACCTACCTAAGAACTACAAGTAGAATCAAATAGTTTTAACTGCTTTTCTTTATATCTTTGTATTAATTTTGATTTTTTTTTTTTTTGTATGTACTGTCACTTGTTTGCTTCTCTTTATAGCTAAAAGATAACACGTAAAGGGTTTTTTTTTTATGTATTGTGGTGTATGTCTCCTTCCTTACAATTCTCTCTAGCCTGGACGAATCAAACAACGCGTTCGAAAAAAAAAAAACCCACCCTCTTTTTACGAATCTTGATTCCAAATACCCAACTTAAATACTTCTCTCGCAAACATATTTTTAATACTGTTTTTTTTGAATACATTGTTCTTATATAATTTAGAGAAATGAAATGTTGCCCTTTAGCAGTAGTTGATATCTTGTGCAAAAAAAAACTAGAGGTGGAGAATAATACTAGAGAAGACAAATAAAAATAAAAAAAAAACGTAATAGTTAACAAAACATCCCGATAACTAATAATTACAAATTGTCCTTGTAAGATTTGTGGCTAAAGTTATAATGTGATTTCTGTAATTCGTTTTCTTTTTTTTTTTTTTTTTTTTCCAAAAATAATCTTTATTATTCTAAAAAAGAAAGACAACAAAAGAACAAAACTTAATTTACTTTAACTTAACTTAACTTAATTTAATCCGTTTATGAAGAGTTTTTCAAGTTTGTAGATAACCATTCCAAACCTTCATATAAACCATCCCCAGTAGTGGCACAAGTAGCTTGGATGTACCATGGTCTTTGTCTGATTGAATGTAAACCTAATTTTTCAGTTATTTCAGCGGCGTTCATAGCATTTGGCAAATCTTGTTTGTTAGCAAACACTAATAACAATGCATCTCTTAATTCGTCTTCATTCAACATTTGTTGTAATTCTTCTCTAGCTTCAGCGATACGATCTCTATCGTTGGAATCAACCACGAAAATGATACCTTGAGTGTTTTGGAAATAATATCTCCATAATGGTCTGATTTTGTCTTGACCACCGACATCCCATACGGTGAATGAAATATTCTTGTATTCAACGGTTTCAACATTGAAACCAATGGTTGGAATAGTGGTGACAATTTCACCCAATTTCAACTTATATAATATAGTGGTTTTACCAGCAGCATCTAAACCAACCATTAAAATTCTCATTTCTTTGTTACCAAAGAGATTAGCAAATAATTTGGAAAATGATAAACCCATGACTAATTACAACAATATTTTTCTTTCGTTTTAAAATAAATGACAAGTGGAACTGATAACAGTGATAAAATACAGTTTTTATCTAAAAATCTAGTAATGCTAAAAAAAAATTAAAGATATATGATTCTTGTAATGATTAATTATATTTCTTATTAATGGATTTGATAAAGTATGGTACCCAAACAAAAAAAAAAATATAATAACAAAGACTATTCTGTAGTTAGTGGTAATAAGATATCAATTAATCTTTAATCGTAGTTTTGTTTGTTTGTTTGTTTTTCCTTATTCTTTTAGATCAACTGATTCCTTTAAAATATCAATTAGATTTGATAGATTGATTAAAAGTTGGGTTGTTTTCGTTGGAAAAGATTTGATAAATGGACAAAAAAAAAAAGGCAAAAGAAAAGAACTGAAAATAACAACAAATCAAATTTTTCTCTCGATTTTTCTTTGATTTTTTTTTTTTTTGGTTTGTTAGACACACACACATTATTGTTCGTTGAACAATCTTTAGGACAGCAAATAATTTCACCATTAAAAAAATGTGACCCACAAGACAACACTAAAAATAAACCTTCCTTCCAACTGGACACGGAAATACAAATACGCGCGTACTACGGCATATAAACTGTAACGTTGTTGTCCCGTGTCGTGTCAACTTCATACACACACAGGTTACAACTCAGCATTGACGTATTAATATACATATTTATGGTTGTAATATTTAATCATTACTTGTAGATATAAAGATATTAAATAAAAGCTAAAGTAACGGAGAAGAAATACTAAACTTTTTTTTAAAGATAATATAAGGTAATAATAGTATTTCCGATAAAAAACAACAACAACAACAACAACAACAGCAGTAGCCATTATCCACCACCATTAGAACAACAACGTTAAAAGGTTTGAATCAATAGGAAAAAAACACCAAGAGAAAACAGCTCCCATATAAATTTCTTTACCTTATTTCCCTATGTTGATTTTACAATTGGAAAATTGTTGCAAGCCCCGGAGAAAAACTGCATAATTAACATCCTTGTTATCTGGTTCCCAATATATTTCACTTAACCTAATATGCCACGGCGGATAATCTTCCAAATTCAACGATGGGGCAAAGCTAATTAATAGATCGGGTTCTGGTCCCACTAGTTCATGCAATTCTTCGTCAATCAAATCAATGGTGATATCTCTTATCAGTAATTCTCGATTGACAGCTAACTCACTCATAGTTTTAGTCAATTCCACCAATGTCGGCTTCCCATCAATACGACTGATTAAGTCAATCTCTAAATCGACTGTATTACCTTCGATATGGTTGTCACTATAGATGATCAAATTCTTATGTGGGACTCTAATGGAAAATGTTGGAATTGCTTCTGTTCCGAAATATAACACCAATGTTTTCGTGATATACTTACGCAAATCAACAATACAACCACTATTTTCTATTAATGCTCCAGTGAATTCATAAATAATCAATTTGGTTAACCCTGCACTCATTGACCATGCTGTCAACTCACTAATTGAATTGATTAATCCATCTTTACCACCATTTTCGTCTTCATCATCTTGTAAATCTAATATACAACTAACAATTTTGGGGATTTTTTCCAATTTATTAATGTCCTCCCTAATCACTTGCGGTGACTTGCTTGGATAATAAGTGACGGCCAAATATTTCAAATAAACTCGGCGATAAAGATATTGGAAATTCTTATATATGGCAATCATAAAGAATAAACTTAGTAGGATAAAATGATTAATATAAAACATCGACATTTGCAACACTGAGTTAGTGGTTTTACTAGTAGTTTTGATCATACTACGGAATAACGCCAAAATTATAGTAAAGATGTTATATATACGATAAGAATTTGGCGGTGCCTTGGTCTCTGAATCTTCATTTGATTCATTGTCGTTATTATTCATCTCACGAGTTATGTTCTTTAATTGAGTGTTTCCATTGTTACGTAACCGAACATTTTCAGATATCTTGGGTGAAGTTACATTCATGTTAGCCGCTGTGGGGGGAAAGGTTTTGATAAACTTAATGATCTCTATACTCAAAAGAGTTGAAACATATTTTTTTTTTTTACAACTCATTGAATTGTAAAGATTGCAAGAATTCAGTTTTTTTTTTCTTCTCTCCCGCTCGCCTCACACACCACAATATTCTGACTCGCTACCAAATGATACTGGTACTTGTTATTATACATTTAAATAAAAACAAACTCATTGAATGTTGATGTAGTAATTCTATTATTGTTTGTAAATATTGTAAGAATGTTTTGGTATTATTTAGGGAAGGACTAGTTAAAAAACTAGAGGTATAATTTAACAAAAGTTAGGAATTGATAATCTTCCTGAGAGTATTTTGCCAAAAAGAGGCAAAATTACATGTCAACTATTGATTTACAATTTTCACTTTAGATACCATAGTTCTTGTAAGAAATAATACAGAAAACAGCTAACCAATAGAGATGAAGTTGAACTTTAGAGATGTTTTTCCCCATGAACATTCGGTCAGATTGGTTAATTTTGCTAATACATATCTCGGCTACCCCTGTCGGTGTAGTTTTGTTGCGGGGAAGCTAAACATTAGCAGTTCTTTTTTTTTTTTTCTTTTGACCCCATTTGCACTAACGAGATCAAATCCCACTCATACGAGCAAATTGTCCTTTAATTGTTTGGAGACGGATCTTAGATCTTATTCCCACTCCTAAATACTCTCCTATATACTGATATTATAGATAAATAAGATGAAACCAATAAAAAATACTATAATAATTAACTATACTTGTGTTAATGCTAATTATTTTCTTATATGTAAAAGTTCCCCCAACTTGCCCCCCTCCCCCTCTGATTTTTCTTGGTCGATTTTTATTCGGATATTAATTAATTAATTATCAAATACACACGCTCACATACAATACACAACACAGGCAAAAAGAAAAAGCGAGACAAGAAGAGAAAAAAATAATTTGATGATCAGGAACTTTATATTTTATTTTATAGCCTTCTTTAATCACATTCAACTGTTAATTACAAACCCTCATATATATATATATACACATTATTTTTTATTTATTCTTATTTTAGTTTTCAAATAACTAGCTAGGTACCCCATATGTATTTTGCCCTATAATATCGTATTCAAAGATATGAAAAATTTATCTGTGTTTCCATTTTTAACACGTATAATGTACGATGCTTCAGTGGAAGACGAATATTATCGTCAAATGAGACAGAAATCATCCTCGATATCGGCATTCAAAGTAGGGTTAGTGGCAGCCATGGGTGGGTTTCTTTATGGGTACGATACTGGTTTAATCAATGACCTATTAGAAATGGAATATGTTTACACACATTTCCCCAGCAACAACAAAAGTTTCACTTCTCATGAACGATCTATTCTTGTGGCAATTTTATCTTTAGGTACTTTTATTGGTGCATTGATTGCACCTTTGGCATCCGACAGATATGGCAGAAGATTTTCTATTATGATGTCATCAGGGCTAATATTCACTATTGGGAACATTCTACAAATTGCATCGGCCAGCATTGCTCTAATGTGTGTGGGGAGATTTGTTTCTGGGGTATCAGTAGGGATTCTTTCTGCTATTGTTCCATTATATCAAGCTGAAGTGTCGCCGAAATGGCTGAGAGGTTCAGTGGTGTTTACTTATCAATGGAGTATAACAGCCGGACTTTTAGTTTCGAGTGCTGTATGTCAAGGCACCAGGAAAATAAATAATTCAGGATCATATCGAATACCTATAGGCTTGCAATTTTTATGGGCATTTATTTTATTTTTCGGAATGTATTTTCTACCGGAATCCCCACGGTATTATGTTCAAAAAGAGAATTTACAACTGGCATTGGATTCATTATGTAAATTACGGAAATTACCGCCTGATGACGATGATCTAATAGAAGAATTGGTTGATATAAAAGCTAATTATGATTATGAATTGTCTTATGGGAAAACAACGGTTTTGGATTGTTTTAAAAGTGGAGGTGGTCGACATAAACAAGGTTTAAGGATGCTAACTGGTATTGGTGTCCAATTTTTCCAACAATGTTCGGGGATAAATTTTATTTTTTATTATGGAGTCAATTTTTTTTCATCTACAGGGATAGATAATTATTATATCATGTCATTCATTACTTATTTGGTCAATGTTATTTTCACAGTACCTGGGATCATGATGATTGATGTCGTTGGTAGACGACCGTTGTTGTTCTGGGGAGGAGTTGGAATGGCAGTGTGTAATTTCATTATTGCTATTGCTGGTGTTAGTGTCAAGAATAATGAAATTAATGGGATTTTATGTGTTTCATTTGCTTGTGTATTTATTGTATTTTTTGCCAGTACTTGGGGTGGTTGTACTTGGGCCCTTTGTTCAGATATATATGGTATATCTATTAGACAAAAAGCAGTTGCCCTAACTGCAGCGACAAATTGGCTCGTCAATTTCATTTTTGCATATATTACTCCATATTTGATTGATACTGGTCAACACACTGCTGCTATTGGTAGTAAGATTTTTTTCATTTGGGGTAGTTTTAATGCTTGTGGAGCCATATTTGTCTTTTTCACAGTTTATGAAACTAAAGGATTAAAATTAGAAGAAGTTGATTATATGTATGTTCATTGTGCTAATGCTAGAGTTTCTACTAAATTCATATCTACCAAAATCGACTTTGCTCATTTGGATGAAAATTATGATCCAATACCAATGACACAATTACCAGATTCAACATCATCTAATGAAATGTATCACGATAAAGGATCAGATGAATATTCATCACCTCAACAACAGCAACAACAAAATCGTCTGCAACAGCCTTTGTATAATGGTGATGATCAGAATAATTTGACTATAATTCCATATGACAACTCCCTGACAATATCTAGTGTCAATTCTATTGAAGAAAGGCGAGATTCCATCCCATCAACTAACGGGTTATCTTTCACATCATCATCACAATCACATCCACATTCAAATTCACAGTCACAATCACATTCACAGTCAGCAACGTATCGATCGAAAAGTCATAATTCAACGATATCCAATGATTATCAACTGTATTTAGAGTCGATCCAACGAGAATATTCTCAACATTATCAGAATTCTTCAGCAATGATAAAACAATTATCTCGAAATAGTCGTAATAATGGTTCTGATCAAGAAGAAAATCATGAACCGATACAAAAACAAGAAACCATTAATGTTCCATTGAATATCAATAATATTAACCAAATCAATAACATCCCCACTACAGTAATAGCAACACCATTTTTCGATCATCCTCCAAGTGATTCAGATTCAAGTGATGAAGATGAAGAGGGGGAAGAACAGCAAGAAGAAGAAGAAGATGGAAAATCAAGTGATATTGGAAATGTTAAATAACAGTGTCATTTAGAGGATTTTTTCCAAAAATATGAGATAAATAGTTTGATTCAATTCTTTTAATTACAATAGGATTTTGTTTGTATTTTAAAAAATAATAATGAAGAGAATAGATATATAAGTATATATATATTGAATGATAGTTAAGGGAATTCCAGTAGATTCGTAGATATATCACAATTGGGGGTAGGAAAAAAAATTAACATAACCAAACAAAATCTGGAGAAAGCTAACTAATAACCGAGAAAAAAAAAAAGGTTCAGAAACATTCAATTCAAATCCCGCCACTGACAATATTATACCTACTGAACTAACAAATATTAATCAATAACAATGGGTGATGTTAAACAAGGCAACAAATTTGCCATTCATGATGCTATTAAAGAAGGAAATACTTTATTAGCCAAGAAATTAATTGATGCACAACCTACGAATCAATTATATATATCAGATGATGATGAAAGAACTCCATTACATTGGGCAGTTTCATTTAATAATCTGGACTTGGTCCAATATATCTTACTGAAAACTCCTAATGATTTAGATATTGATGAATATGTTGATGGTAGTGGATGGACACCATTACACATTGCTGCCTCATTAGGTAATTCTACCATATTCAATCAATTAATGAGAAGAGCAACCACCACTACCACTAACAATAATACTTCTGAACCAGAACTTGATGTTAATTTACAAACTAATTCTGGAACTACTTGTTTACATTTAGCAATTAGTAAGAATAATTATGATATAGTCAAAGAATTAATTGAGACCTATAAAGCCAATTGTCGAATCAAAGATAAAAAGGGTTATACACCATTACATCGAGCTGCAAGTATTGGATCAATACCAATAATTAAATTATTAGTAGATAAGGGGAAAATCAATATTAATGCTCAAGATAATGATGGATGGACTAGTTTACATCATGCATTGGCTGAAGGACATGGTGATGTTGCGGTACTATTGGTTAAATTGGGAGCTGATCCAAATATTGTTAATAATGATGGTGAAACTCCGGTGAAAGTGGCAGTTGATGATAAAGTGGCTAAATATTTTACTGAAAATATATAAAGAGAAGAAAGATTTGAGGGAATGGAGTAGATTATACTTTATAATGGAAGTGTTTCTCCTTTCGATCTACTAGCATATTATATTTAATATCTATAGTGGTGGCTTTTTTTCATGAATAGTTTTAAATTAACAAGAGAGTCATAAAAGTGTTCTTTGAAAATCATTAGGAAGTAAATAATATTAGTGTCAATTTTGTAGAGATTATAATTGAACAATTTGAATATCTGTTTCAAATCAAACTTCAAACTTCGTTTCAAAAACTTTAATCCAGAATAGAATGATCTGGGGGGGGAGTGCGGCTTTGGTATTCCTATTGTTTGATATGTAACTCATCTCCGAAACAACAATTGAATTCGACCCCATTCTCAATAGATTCTAAAGTAATTGCGGATTACAAAACAATCTCTGTGTGATTAAAAGACACTAAATCAAACTTATCATGACATTTAGAATCATTGATTGCTGATGATAAGAAATCATGATTTTTTTTTTTGACTTCCTCATAACAATAGTGATGTCATGCGCTTTTAATAAAGAGCAAGGCGGAGAAAAGGGAAGGAACCGCTAGGGAAAACTAATGACCGATCTACACACCCAATATGAATGAGTTATGCTCTAAAAAAACGACACATATTTAAACAGTATCAACAATTGTTCTTGGTTAAAGTGGCTCAGAATGTTTTTAAATTCTTCAACCCCTGCAGGGCTTTGTCGGGTTCTAATTGACGATAAGAATGACTAGATCCGATCGTATAGACTATAATACTGGCAAACTTGGCACAAGGTTTTTAATCTAATGACCTCCTACTACTACAGACAAACCTTAGAGTTTGTTTTAAACTTACCAATCTAAAGGGTGCAATCTTCTGTGGGTAGAAATAATAAAATAACTTCAAACAGATCAGTCGAGGCTTTTTACTTGTTGTTGTCACTTTGTTTTGTTTGTGTCTAAGAACAATTGGAAAACTCTTCTCCATACTTTAATTGTTAACTATTTCACAAAATACAACAGAAACAACAACAATGAGATTTACATTGATAATGTAATGGCATATACATAGAAACACCATTCATCCACATCACCATGTAGGGCAGAAACCAAAACAACAAACGGTGATGAGGTGATTTCTTCAATTGAAGCAGAGGAGACTAAATTGAAGCGGACCGGAAATCGCACATATTATAAGGTATATATGAGCCATTTATTTGGAAAAGCGAAGAATGACGATGATAAAAGTTGAGAGAGATCTGGGACAAATAGTCGAAATTAGCTTGACATGGAACTTAGTTAGTTGACTAATTGATCATCATTAAGAAAAGTTACACGGGGTTTTTTCTTTTCCATATTGTGTCATTTTGTCACATTTTTTATTTTTTATTTTTTTAGCTAATTTGAAAATTTCAGATTAGATGTTTCCTAATTAGGACGAATATTACCCGAATGGACCGAATCCAAAACAAACATTCTATCAATATAGAAGAGGTAGGTGATTAAGTGACCGGATAAGACAGAGAGAAAGAAAGAAAGAAAAAGTGTGTACAAAACTACAAAATTACAGGAGTTTAGCAATGAACAAAAAAGCAAAACCCTTATCAACAGGAATTCACATACCACAAAATAATATGAATTTTTATTTCTAGATTAGATAGAAAGATTAAGAGAGACAAGTACAGACTTTTTCGTCCAATTGAAAGAGATAAAATTTAGCAACTAAGAAACATATCTTACTTTGCCTTCTGTTAAAACATATATGTAACAAGCCATCAAACAACACTGTTGTAGTACAGTAGTAGTTAATTGGAGAGCAATATATTATGTATGGGGGGAGGATTTTTGGAGTGTCTACCAACCAAATTGGCATCTGTACACTACTTAGAAATAAACCCCTTTCATAACAGGAACGCAAATACGCTACTAAACATTCGGGTTTTTTTTTTTTAACTAAAGAATCTTTTTTTGCTGTTTTGGTTTATTGTTGTTGTGACTTTAATTGGTAAAAGAAAGAAAGAAAGAAAGAAAGAAGCAGGCCTAACAACAACACTAATAAATTAATAATAGAGGAGAGGAATATAATTGCTTTCCACTTTCCTTAAAATTTTCTTTTTCTTTTTTTCTTACTTCTTCTTTTATATTAAAATATATTTATAACTTCTTTCCGTTCCCTTTTCTTCTTCTTTCTTCCTTTTCACTTCCTCCCCTTTTTTTTTTCCTATTTCTTTTCTTTCTTTCTTTCCTTCTTGCCTTTCATATATCAAAACAATCAATTCATAATGTTAGCTATTGGAGACGTTATTTTAAGAGCATTCAACTTTGTCTTTTTAGTCATTGCCTTGGGGTTGACTGGTTCCCTTGCTGCCACCACCATTACTCAACATAATCCACAAGTCAATTTTGCTGTATTTGCTGCAGCTTTTGGTCTTTTGACTTCATCCATATACGGGGTGTTTGCTTATTTCATTGCAGCATTTGCCTGGCCAGTAGTTTTATTTTTGTTTGACTTCTTAAACTTTGTTTTCACTTTTGCTGCTGCTACAGCCATTGCTGCTGGTATTAGAGCTCATAGTTGTTCTAACGAAGATTACGTTTTTGACAACAATATTACTCAAGGTTCTAGTGCAAGATGTAGAAAAGCTCAAGCTTCAACTGCTTTCTTGTACTTTTCCACATTTATCTTTATTGCTTCTGCTATTTTCAGTGCCATTTCTCTTTCCAAAGGTGGTTTATTTGGTCACTCTTCTAGACCAGCTCCAAGAACTGGTGTCCCAACCATGTCCCAAGTTTAAGATTTGGTTTTGAAAATCCCTATACCAATACTAATTTATTTGTTTTAAAAAGATTCCCCCAAAAAAAAATTTTAAAGAAAAGCTATATACAAATATAAACAGCAAAGGTGTTATAAGTATTATACACCAAGAGTTAAATGTTTGACTTATTTTCAATTACAAATCATTACTTAGTCCTACAATTAAATCATCACAACCATTAACAACATCCATTGCCATCATAATTATTTGTTTTTTTTTTATATCTTCATTTTTATTTTGTAATTTCTATCATTTTTTCGACCATTTTATGTTTTTATGGGATAATTAATCTACAACAAAAGATACAGAACTTCAATATGGTTAAAAAGTTTTAAAGGAAATTCTTTTTTTTTTTTTATGGAAGTTATCTTTACAACTTAACAAATATGATAATTGTGAAGAGTATCTTGCTGTGCTGAGGTACCTTTTTAAAAATTATTTGTTTACTTGTGTGTGTTCAGTTTATTTGTCTTCATAATTGCAATGGTTTTTTGAAAGAGTATTCCCCGTTATTTTTTTTTTTCCAATTTTTGTTTTAACATTATATATTTAATCTTTACTCCATCGATTTTCACATCATTTTAATCCTCATTGGGGTTTTTATCCTTATTGTAACTTATTCTTCCGTTGCTGTTTTTTTTTTTATTTTTATAATTATAATTATAATAATTATTATTCTTTTACTAATATATATAAATATATATAAATATATCGTTGTCAGTAATTTCTCGAGATTTTATTGTTTTACATGTATTGTTGAGATTGACGTTTGATGTAGTAATATATTATTATTGCAGAAGTTGCTATTACTAATCTTCGGGTAAGGAATTGTCTTATTGTGTCTCTTGTTTTCTTAAGATTGCTATTACATGAAGAGATTATTTAAACACACTCATTTTGTGTGTGTGTAATTCTCTCATTACTTTTTGTTAGGGGGCAACCGACAAATAAGGGATGTGTTAACCAAAGTTGCATAAATGCCCCACCACCACCACCACCCCCTCCATTTCTCGAGGTCACTAACATGGTCAGATTCTTCATTCCACACTATTTTGATTTTTCCAATCTATAGAACTGGTAATAACAACAAAAGATGATCGGGTTTGGAACTGTACAACCCACTCTTCACAAATTGGAACATACATAGCTTAAACAAAATACAGTTATAATTATAAATCTATATATATATCCCTATTGCAACTATTTATCTTCTTTTCCTTTGTTTTCTTTCTCTTTCATATTGATTTTTTTCAGCGCCTTCTTCTGATTGAATTGAATTAACAATATTGGCCATCTTTTTATGATAATCTTCATACATTCTCTTCTTTTCTGATATTTGTTCACGAGCAATGAATTTATTTTCTTGACGAATATCTTTAAGTGCTGCCTTCTTTTCTTTTTTCAATTCATGTTTAACTTTATTTAATTCTTGACGTTCTCTATTAATATCATAAGATTTCTTATCAGGGTTGAAATTTTCTTCAAATTTAGGTGCATAAGTGGCAATAGCAATGGCTTTATGATGTTGTAATGTCAATGGTTTACGATCTTTGACTAAATTAGCATATAATCTTGTGAATTTAGTTAATATTGGACCAGTCACAATGGCATTATATTTGGTGATATGTTTTAAGATACTAATAAATGATTCAAGAATTTCAATTAAACTGGATTTTTCCTTCCATAATGTAACACATTTATCCATTAACTGAATCAATTTACTGATTAAACAAGATTTATTTAAATTTTCTTCATCATATAATTGTTTAATTGATAACGTTGATTCTTCTAATGAACATATTTTTTCTGATTTGTTCATTGCAAATTGTAGGGTTATATTCCCTGCTGTAGGGGAAATCGACAATAATTTTGAAGTATTCATTTTATCAATTTCTGGAATCATCATAAATAATGCATGTTCTATAAAATTAATGATTTCAGGATCAAATCTTTTAGCAAAACGTTGATACATTAATAAAACATCGATTAAATAAACACCATGAGCAATATCAGTCACAGTTTTCGGATGATAAATTATATTACTTAGTATTTGATTCATTAAAATCAAACTTGGTGTGATAACAATATGATAATGATCTGAAGAAGAAAATAAATACGCAATTATGGCAAAAAACACTAAATCTCCTGGAGTCAATTGTTTATCAATCCTTGATTGAATGTGTTTAATATGTTCACGAACTCGTTGAACTAATGATTCATTGTAGTTTGTAGCTGTTTTGGACGTTGATGATTCTGCTAATTTTCTTAATATTTTCACAAATGGTTCAAAATCTTGATATTGATTGGCAACATGTAAAATATATTCAAATAAAACACCAACAAAATTACTCATTTTCTCTTTATTCCCTTCAGCTAAACTTGGTTTATAAGTTTCACATATTCTCTTAACATATTCTGGTTGTTTAATTGGATCAACATTCGACATTTCTTGTATAAATTCTTCAATTGTAAATGGCATGATTACATTAGTGATTTTTTGAGATTTAACTTCTCTTTTATGAGATTCGTCTTGGTTTTGGTCTTGTTCTTCTTTTTCACTATCACTTTCATGGTGGTCAGAGTTCTTAATTGTAAATCCATCAGCTTCATTTCCATCACTATCATTATCACTACCAGCCCAAAAATCATTATCCAAATCATCACCTTGAGTTTCTCTATCATCATCAATAAATCCTTCCATTCTCTTTAATCTATCAGCTTCTAATTTTTTCATTTTATCTTCATGTTCTTTACGTATTTCTTCATCAGTTTTCGTTCTTTCAGCAGGAACAGCTCTTCTATCATAGGTTAATTCTCTTACTTTATTATCATATTCAATTTGTTCAGGTGTTTTAGTTGAAAAACCTCCATTAGTACTTCCTCCACTGCCACCATCCTTGGTATTGTTTTTGGAAATTTGCAGTTGAACATTTCTTAAATCATCCATAACATCACCAAAATCTTCATCTAATTCATCAATTTGATCCTGAGTTTTGGCAAATTCTTTTTGTCTTTGCTGTTTATAAAATTTCGATTTAGCAATAATTTCTTTCATAACTTCATTTTTACTTTTTTTCTTTGGTGGTTGTAATGAATCTTCGTCGACATAATTGATAGTTTCTTCATCATCTAAAGATAACGTATTCCCTCCATGAGTCAACATAAACCCACCATCATCATCTTCATCTTCTTCACTTTCATCTTGTTCATCATCACTTGCTAGACTGAAAACACTTCTTTTTTTACTTGATGCCGCCGATTGTCGTTCTTTAGTAAATCTTGCTAACATTTTCTCTTCTTTGGTTAAATGAGAATCATTTTCACCAAATCGTTTATCTAATATCCCTCCAGTTTTTCCATGTTGGAATTTTTCTAAATCATATTGCATTTTCATTTGTCTTTGAATATTACCATTTTTAATAGCCAGTGAATTATGTTGTTTTGATCCAACTTTAACAAATTTACCTTGATGAATAATTGAAATATCATGTTTTGATCGATTGATTTTTTGATCAAATTTATTAAATTGATCACGAATTTCTTTTAATTGTTGTAATTTTTCATCTCGATTAAAACTTTTATTATTATTGGTGGATTGTGAATTTTTCTTCTTTTGTTTCTTTTTCTGAGAAACATTGGTTTGACCAATTAATCCCTTGTCTTTAAGGGCGGCCTTAAGTTGTTTTAACTGTGACCCCGCCATGATAGTGTTGTTGTTATTATTGTTGATTGATAGATTAGAGAGAAGAAATTAAAACATTGGAGTTTTCTTTTTTTTTTTTTTTTTTTTTTTGAAGTTTTGGGTTTTTACAATGAGATGAGGTGGAGGTGCTACCAATATCCCAACACAAAAGACAAATGTATATCAATACTACAATTGATGGCTAACTACCAATACAGTTTATAAATGAATATGTATATATATATATATATATTTCTAAATAATGTATAACAATAAATCAATCACAAGTAACGTATAAATAAAATACACCCACACCTCCTCCTCCTGGTATGCCTTATTTTTTCAACTTCTTTTCTCTATTACCTTTTGGAACTTTGGCCAACCAGTAAAAGAAAATAGTAAGAATAATGTTGATAGCAATAAAGGCAACAAAAATACCAAAATTTCTCCATCTTTGACTAAACATAGCATTGATGGATTCCAAAAATTGATTGGTTGAATCGATTCTGCATACTGAACAAGTACCATCACTATTTGTTGAAAAATATCCACCAGCAGCTTTTGTATAAGGACCAATAAATGAAGAACAAGTTTCTCCCATTGGTGGTTTTAATGTAACCAATTCTCTTGGTGCACAAGTAACTTTTGCATTAGCTAATCCAGTAGAAAGAATGGCTTGAATCAAATAAGTGAATGGATTACATCTGTACATGAAAATCCAAAAACCAGGAATCACATCCGGACCAGCCAAAACCCCACAAAACATTAAACACAACGTGAATAAAGTTGTTGCCAAACTGGCAGCATTATCAATCAATTCATTAAAGGAGATTGCCAATTGTCCCATAGTTGATGTGTAAACATAAAATGCTGTCAATAACATCCACATTAAAACTCCACGAGAATTAACTGAATCAGTGGGCTCAGCATTAGCATATAACCCAACAGGGTAGTACCAACAGAAATATGAAATGGTACCAACAACAATTTGAAATGGAATTTCTGAAGTGATCTGACCGGCAATGAATGCAAACCAACTAAAAGTTCTTGATGGTGCTTCTCTTACTTCATAGACAGCTCTATGTTTAACAAAATAAGGTAACATTTGATCAATAAATGTAGTAAATGGAATAAAAAACATAAATACCGCCAACATTTGACTTTGTAAACCTTGAAGGTTATTCTTCGATTTGAAAAATGAAAACCCAATAAACAATGATGATGAAACAACCAAAAAAATCTTGGAATAAATATATCCTGGTGATCTCCAATCTTGAACAATAGTTCTCCAACTGACTAACAAGTATTGTTTCCAAAGTGGTGCAGCATATTTCAAAAGTGCCTCTGGATCATTATCTCTTGGTAATTTCGATAATTCAACTTCCATTCTACTGATTTCATCTTTAACAGCTTGATATTCACTGGAGTTTCTCCAAACTTCAAAATAATCTTGCTTAGAATGAGATCCTGGTGCAGCACCAACAACTTGTAACATCCATTCTGCTGGGTTGGCTTCTTCAGGACATGGATCAGCACCGTATTTTTCAAAATAATTGATCATAGTTTGACAATTTTCTCCTAATTCACCAAAATAAGCTGTTCTACCACCTTTTTGTAAAAACAAAAGTCTATCAAATTCAGCCATAATAAGTGCTGATGGTTGATGGATGGTACATAAAATGGCTTGTCCATGGTCAGCTAATTTTCTCATCAATTTACAAATTGACCATGCAGTTTGTGAATCTAACCCTGAAGTTGGTTCATCTAAAAATAATAACAATTTGGGTTTGGCAACTAATTCAACGCCAATAGTCAATCTTTTCCTTTGTTCAACATTCAAACCTTCACCAGCAACACCAACCAAGGCATCAGCATAATCAGTCATTTCCAATAAATCAATAACATAATCAACATAATCGTCTTTTTCCTTTTTAGAGATCTTCTTGGATTGTCTCAAGTAAGCAGAAAATTGTAATGCTTCTCTGACAGTGGTAGTTTCCAAATGAACATCTTGTTGTTGGACATAACCAATTGATCTTTGGAATGAAGAATCCAAAGCATGACCATTAACCAATCTTTCACCATCAGTAATAACACCAGTAGTGACTCTTTCTGATAAACAATTCAACAATGTGGTCTTACCAGCACCCGATGCTCCCATCAATGCAGTGATTTGACCAGGTTTGACCCATCCATCAACATGATCTAAAATAACACGATCTTCTTTCTTAATTTTCACTTGATAGGTCAAATCTTTCCAGAAAAATATTTCTCGATTTTCTGGGAAATCAACACTTCCAGTGCTGCCCTTTTCTGTAAACTTTTCATTACTAACAGCTTCAGCTTCATCTTGATAATCAAGTTTCCCAGAAACAGGACCAGCTTCAATATCTCCCTTGTTAGAAGCAGCTGTTTTTCTTTTATGTTTTTTCAACGACCCTCTAAGGAATAAAACAATTTCCCCCTTTTGCATGGCACCTTTATTGAATTCAGTTAAGGCAACATAAACTCCTAAAAAGAATACAGCAAATGCAACCGTAATCCCAAAGTTTCTCCATTTGTGTGAAGAATAAAATTGATAAGCCAATTTTATATATTCGGTACCTTGAACAACTGTACTCCCAGGAGTGGATCCAACTGTTGTACAAACTTTATTTTCAACAGAGAGACTTTCATAACCAGGTCCACTAGGAATATATTGTCCACATTTGAATTCACGACCATGGAATTCATTAACCATAAGTGATTCGAAAATATATGTCACGGGATTGATGTATCTTATCCATTTGGACCATCCTAATATGTAAGGAATAGGAAGAACGAACCCAGCATAAATGATCATGGCCAATAAAAATACTGTGGAAATTGACATGGCAGTAGCAATAGTAGTTGTGACAGCACCAATGGATCGGAACAAATGAGACATCACCAAAGTGCACAATGCACACATTAACCAATAAAAGAAGAAATTTCCTGGGGTTCTTCTAAGGTTGACCATGAAATAATAAACTATATTGAATGACATGGTCATGAGTAACTTGACAGGCAATTCACTGATGATACTAGCTAATGCATCAGCAGAAGGACGATAAAGGGCATATTTCCTATGTTTTTCCACAATTGGTCTAGCTTCATAAAGCGATAATATTTCCAAAAGTGAAGAAAAAGCATTAAACAATACTGAAAAGAAAAGTGCTCCACCTCGGAAATAAAAGGTGTCGGTACTTTTCCTAAGGTTGAAAAATACTGAGGCCAAAATAAGACCCATTACCAACTGTGTCAAAATTGAAACCAAGGGAATAGATGGATCACCTTTCATACGAAGAAAATTTCTAGCCATAACATATCTGACTTGCATGAAGAATGAAACAGTATATGGGGAACTAGGCCTTGTGTTGTTGGACTGTTTAGCAACATGAGTTTCATGGTAATAAGATTTAGTATTTGATTTTTCACATTCAATCAAATGGTTGTCGATTTCTCCTACTAATGCAGCATATTCTGGAGAGTTTTTCCAATAGACTTCAAATTCTTGGGCAGTTCTTGGTACTTTATCTTCATAACCTGGTAATGGTTCTCTTTCAGCTGGATTAGTTAATGAAGTCAAAAAATCAGCAGTGGTTTGTCTTTGAGGACATTTCCAACCCATTTTTTCAAAATATTCTTTGGCTTTGGAAGCCCTACCAAAGAAGATTTGGTGACCTTCGTATAAAACAACAACGTTATCAAACAAATCATAGGCATCTTGCGAACATTGATAAATAGCAATCAAGGGTGTTGTGTCTAAAATAACTGCTGATGTTTTCAAAGCTCTAATGAATTCCAAAGCAGTAGCAGAATCTAACCCTCTAGTGGCATTATCCCAACATTGGATATTAGCACCACTTAACGAAGCTTCAGCAATTGACACTCTTTTCCTTTCACCACCAGAAACACCACGGACAAAATCATTACCAACCTTAGTATTTCTTGTGTGGGATAACCCATAGGTGGCCATATAAACATTAGCCATATGTTTGGCATAAGTTTCCCTGTCGATACCTTCACCTCTATTTTGTGGGGTTCTCAATCTAGCGGCAAATTCCAAAGTATCTCCAACACTCAAATGAGGGAAATGATAATCGGTTTCAGCGGAATAAATAACGTCACCACGATAATTACTTTCGATATCTTTTGGAGTCAACCCATCATAGGTGATGTGAGATTCTTTACCAATGTTGAAACCATAAGTGTTGGCAGAAATAGTTTTTAATAAAGTCGAACAACCGGCGCCAGGTCTACCCAAAACAACAGTAAGTTCTCCAGGTCTCATGATAGCATCCATTGATTTCAAAATATCAAAATATTTTGAATCGTCTGGCTTTTTCAATTTGTTGATTGCTTCAGTGGTAAATTTCCAAAGAGCGTTAGTCACAGTCGGTTGATAATCAGAGTCATTAGCAACACCAAAAGCTCTTAAATTTCTATAGGCAACTCCTAATTTGGAAGGCTTATAATACTCAGAATCGGAATCAAATAATTTTTTCAAGTTTTTCACCCAATATTTGGCATTGAAGTTTTCGGAATCTGGATCCAATTGTTCATGATTTATATTGCCGTTAAATGGACTAACACCAGGAATGTCAGACATGTGACTCAAATATCTAGCTAAATTGTTTGCAGCATGGTGATCACCTTTTGTTGAATCATGTGTCAACTTTCTGGCTAAATCTTGAATATTGTGGCTAGCAGTAGCATCAAAACCTTGATATTCTTGAACTGATGAATCGTCCAGTACATCCACCCATGGTTTCTCGTCTAGCTGTTGCGATAAAGACGTGTTTGAAGTAGTACTCATATGCTTTGATTATGTGTGTTGATTAGTAAAATGTATTTGGATAAATAAATAAATTTGGTTTAATTGAATTATTGTCAGATAAGTTGTCTGGTTTATATAACATTTCCTTGTTTCATTATTTGCAATCATTTTTCAGTATACATCGGATATTTTTTTTTTTTAGTACTATTCACAGGGAAACGCTTAGAAGAAAAAAATATCCGATTTCCGTAAATTGAATAACACAAAGAAAACACGTAGAAATCAATACAGACCCATTGTTTGTACTTAAATTAATTTTAGTTTTCATATGTTTTTTTTTTTTTTTCTTTCAATACCATTGTTGTTGAAAGTAGAGGCTCTAACAGGTATTTGAAACAATTGTAAGTTATATTAATGTTTTCGGCTAAATAACTTGTAAGACGGATAATTTGAATAAAGCAAACAAAAAATATGACGAAATATAGAGATTTATGTGGATTGTCATTACTTGGTCACATCTTGTCAACAAAACTGTGGTTATATTTGAGAGTCTTATCTACAATTTCTTCTTATAGTTGCAGAGTATTTGATTCAATTCATTGAACACTTTTCTGTTTTTTGCAATGGATTTTGAGATTTGATTAAGATAGAGAGGCGCATCGGTTTGTGGATAAACATAACAGACAGAATTTCAAAATTAGGCTGTGCCTGGTCTAAATCGGATGTATGTTTTATCCGAACTAATTAACAGTCTTCATCTAGCATTGTAAGATGGACATCCTTGGATTATGCCTTTCTGAATGAGATCCGAAAAGTATTATCTTGTAGTCAGTGTCCCCCTTGATGGCCATATTGCAGATTCTGTTTTCTTTCTATGAAAATGGCTTATCTATCCTAAACAGCTTTGGTTTTGTACGATTGTTGGGGGTCTCGATAACTTTATGTTTTTGCTTAGAGGGAAAGCCATCAAAGACAGAATAAGTGTTGAATAAGAATAGCATAAAATCAATGCTGACTAATCCATCGGAATTAACAGCTGATTTGTGTTTGCTAGCATTTTCTCTAAGCCTTTCTTTATAGCATTTGATATTTCGTTGTTTTGCATGTCTTTCTATGACAAATGTTCAAATTTTTTTATTATATTTAATGAACTGAAAACAATAGCTTTTACGTTGTCTTCTGCCATTGAAAGTTACAGTTTTTTATTCAATGTTGGCAATATGTTGTATATGTCGTGTTGCTCAATATTTGTTCAAATTAGTCCTCTAATCTGATATAGTTTGCGGCAGAACTTCAAAAGTGTGTCAGCTCATTACTTTGCTAGTTTATTCTGCACTATTCTAAAGATTGTCATTTTTGGTCCCTGGTCATTGGATAGTAAGCTAATGGACTATTAAAAACCATATGTGTAACTCCTCTTAGAATAGCTAAGTGGTGTAAGCTAGCATGAGCGTTATCCAGGTTAATCCCCATTTCCCCTGTCTCGGTCACTTACGATATAAAGATCTCTATGAATTCAAGCGTTTCTTGGTCATATAACATTCCTCCTATATAAATATACTAAATCCAAACTATAAAACAAGCTTCAAATACTGTAACGTATTATTTGCTTAAAAAATAGAATTGACAATGTTACTACCTATCAGCGCACCAGCACCGAAAATGGCAGCATTACCTAACTTGCTTCCAAATTTCTTTACATGTTCACTTCCCAGTGAATGATGCTGTTCAGGCTGTTGCTCCACTACTTGTTGTGGTTGCTGTGGTTGTTGGTACTGTTGAGGTGGGTAGTAATTTGTCGATGGTGGTGGGTATTGTGCATACCCTCCGTAGGATGGTTGTTGTTGTAATTGTTGTGGTTGATAAGTTGCTGGTGGGCCATATGCAGAATATCCATTTTGATCATAAGATGGTGTTTGTGCTGGTGGGGCTGCTTTTCTTTCGTCTGCTTCAAATTCTAATTGGGAAATTATCTTAACATAATTGGATGGAAACACCCCAGTCTTTTCAGGGCTGGCATCACTCTTGTACCCTTTCCACCAATCTTCTGATAAATGTTCGACAACTGCCAACTTATCGCCCTTTGATAAATCTAAATCGCCAGCCTGTTGTGCCTTATAATCATAAGTGGCAATACAATAGCCAACTGGTTTTGGTGCAGCACTACGTGGAGGCTGTGCTGGTGGGTATGCTGGAGGAGGGACAGAAATGTTGGTTTTTGAGAAGTCATCTGCTAATACATCGGTTGCTGATTTGTTTTCTACTCTTCCTGGACCTGTAGAGCCTCCGGCGATTCTATCTACATCCCAAGGTGCAGAATCCTTTTGGTATTTTGTAGGTAACGACTGGAGTAATTTCTCGTATAACCCTTCTGTAATCACATCCGAATCTTTTAAAAACTCCAACTCTGTTCTGATTGTAGTCAAAGAACGATTAACTAATGCGGCAGACATTATATGTAGTGCTTGGAATTATGTGTTGTAAATGGTTTTTTCAAGTAAGTAAAAAGAAAATACTGAATCGTATAGGGGAAAAAAAAAAAAAAGTAACCGAAATTAGACAGCTGTTAAATAGGGACTAAAATCGGATATGAGAGACTTCTTATGATAGAGTTGAGTTAAGGACTTCTTTTTTCGGGAAGGACTAGACAATTGTAAGAAAAAGAAATGAATAGAAAAAAAAAAAAAACCGATGCGGTAATTCCTGTGTGCGTGTGTGTAAAGAATCAAAAAGTTGTCAAGACAAAGATCTACACATTCCGATTATTAAACATTGGCGGGGTGGTGGGTGACCCAAATCCACATTTTCACTATACAGACAGCACTTATATATCGGACCAGGCTTAGCCAACAATTCTTATCTAATCACGTCACCGGTTTTAGATATTCCTTCCAAGAGTTCAATTATGTCGCTACCAAACGCACCCATTATTCTTTGGGTTGCAGATGGCAAAATTTCCAATGACCCTTCCCATAGCTGATATATTCTAATGGTGGAATCGTTGGTTGCCACACATACTGAGCAATAATCCGGCAGCAAAGTAGCACTTAGTATTCTCAAGTTGCACGCTGCATTAACCTCTAAGATAGGCTGCATTTGAGGATATGTGTAAACACATAATAGATTGGACTTGCTGGTTCCACCAAACCCAAATGTAGCAACTATCTCTTTTCTAAATCGTGACCAAATTAGTGATGTTATTTGACCGTCGGTGTAGTATTCATTCAACAAGGTGCCACTGGATGTATGCCAAAACCTGATTTTTCTATCTTTGCTTCCGCCTCCCGTGGCTAATAGAGATACAGTCCATGGACAATAGCATAGGGCCTTTATAGCAGCATTGTGGGGCAATACAAATTTCAAAACAGGGGCACTAAAGTCTTTAATGTTCCAAATTGTGCAACAATTATCATTAGCTCCCACGGCGATTTCGTCATTTTTACCATTCAAAGCAAGACCTACATTTCAAAAATGAGTAAATCATAAGTGGTTAGTAAAAATGTGCTTTAAAAAAAAAAGCTAACAGCATCAATTGTCTACATACCACATATTTGTTGTTGATGGCATTTGAAAACTTTCACCAACTCAATTTGAACATTAAATAACTTGTGAATCTTGAATATATATACTTCTCCAAAGTCGTCACCAGCAATAAACATATTTGAGTTGTCAAACCAAGCAAAACAAAATATACATTTTCCCTCGCTGTTAGTATATTCGGAAACCACAGAATTACTTTGTTGGTCCATCAATATGATTTTTCCTCCTGCCGTGGCTACCAAAATCCAATACTCTTTCGAACAAGAAACTGCAGTCACCAAATCCTCATTAGAGTGGTTGATTTGCGTTACATTATTATCTACTCCCCAAAGATAAATTTTTGACCCTAACCCAACTGCAACACGGTTTGTTTTGAATGACCAACTTACTAAGTTTGAATAGTAATCGTTTCGCAACCCCGGTGCTTGTAAAATATCTGTGGCAATTATCGTTTTAATAGATGGAATTAAACGTGATTTTCCTGCATCGATTGAAACTTCTCTTTCAGCAGTAGTTAGTGATTCAACGAGTTTTGCATCGATTCTATTCTGGATTTTCTTAGATTTTGATCTATTGTCAAATTTCAATACTTTGGAGCTCAGGACAAAATTCAATGCTTCAGCAACAATCTTTTGATGTAAATCCGAAGGATTAGTGCTACCGACCGTCACACGTTTAGTTGGAGAAGAAGAACTTATGGAGCTTGAAGAAGATTGGAAATGAGTATTGGAAGAAGTACTTGAAGTTGAATGAGTGAACAAGGAATCGTCACGGATTGATAAATTAGCACGTTGGTTGTTGTTATCTAAATTTTCATGAGACTGATACGATATTTGCAATTCATTTTTGTGCCTTGTCTTGTACACCAGTGTTGATAAAGATGAAGGGATAAAACGATTACTTGTCTCAGTGATCAATGATCTTGATATTGCCATAACTTGAAAATAAAATTAGAAAAAAAAAAAAAAATTCAAGAATAATATCAAAGAAAACCCAGAAATGCAGCCAAATTCAATTCTGATCTGGCCAAGTAAAGGTAAATTATAAAGCTATCTTGGTGTTGAAAGTGCTGATGTGGGATGTTCTAGCAATTTATGTTTTAATTAAAAATATTATGCATTAATATTGATAAATTAGCGTTGAATTGAATCTAAAAGAAAGGTAATAGTAAAAGAAAAATGGTATGAATTAGGAAGTTTGGGATTTCTGATGTTTTTTTTTTTTTGCAACCAGGTGTATAGATTTTCGAAAGAGAAGTCCAACATCACCATGACAAAGAAAAAGACTAATTAATGTTAATCAAAATACTCTTAACAGAAGAATGAGCTGACCCTCTGACCCCTTTTTTATATGCAAAAGCATCAAGCTTTTATTAAGCTTTGAAAATCTGGAATGAACATATTGCTTTGATAATGAAGATATTGTAATTTTTTTTTTTTTTTTACTACTGATTGGTTAATAACAATGTTATCCATCATGGAAACAGAAACTACTTGCCTTTTAGGTGAAATCAGAACCAATAGATACTCTTCCTATTCAGACTTTATAGAAATATACTATAAATCTGAAGAAGAAGATCAAACTGGTATTAACTCTGTACTTTAAAGAACATTGACACTCATTCTATCGTTCATTTCTGAATCTAACTATATAATAAAACAACAGAGAAAAATATATACTAAAATATAATAAATACTAAACGAGAAGTAACAAAACAAAATAACATCAAAAACCAAATATACTTTGGTAATCCCAATTTTACACTGACATAAAAGTCAATTCAAAATAAAATACAAAATAATGCAAAATAATGAATGCAATGAAAAAAAAAAAAGCTCTCTTCCTTCATACACAGGTATGGAAAAACTCTCTCTTTAATGAGTGGTATGCCCACGATGATACTTCAACCCATTAAGATTCTTGTATCTCTTACCACATACCTCGCATCTATATGGTTTATCCTTTTCCAAAGCCGCATTGTCTAAATATGGGCAGTTGGAATCAGGGTCAATTATAGAAATCGTACCGTCCGGGTTCTCACGTAAATTTTGTCCTTGGTGTCCGTGTTGTCTATGATATTTCAATCCGTTTTGGTTCTTGTATGTTTTGTCACATCCGATAACTGGACACTTGAACGGCTTGTTCTCCTCATTTTCCATAACGTAAAGATGGCGAGCTGGGTCATCGATATACATATCATCCTCGTCCGTTTGCATTGGTGTTCCATCTCCTTGTGAACCGCTAGATGGTGATTGTTGTTGGGACCCAAAATGACTATTACTCTGTCCAAATTGTTGTCCTGGTTGTCGTGAAGTCAGTTGCAGTTGATGTTGATAATTATCGGAGTTGTGGTGTAGTTGGTTTTGGCTATGTTGCAGCTGTTGTTGTTGTTGTTGTTGTTGTTGTTGATTATCATGCTGCTGAAGCACTTGATGGGCTTGTTGGTTACCGAAACTGTTGTTTCCGTTATAATTGTTAGTGGTTGCGCTGGGATGCATAGTTGGGGTATGATGGTTGTTGTGATTGTTATTTAAAAACACATCGGTGGTGGATACAGTTTCCATTACATTATGTGCATTGTTGTAGTTATTCCGGTTACGACTGTTGTTTAGAACGAAATGGTTCTGGTCGGGTGGCGGCGATGCCAGTATATGCGCCTCCTCATAGTGTCTCAATAAATCATGCAATGTTGGTAATAACTCCCCACAACAGCTATAATCTTTACAATAATCGGCTTCTAACTCGGGTAGGTATGAAGTTTGTAAGTGTGGCGATAAATTTGGGTGATTAGATGTCCTAAATGAGCCTCTTCGTGGGTTGATTAGATTTTGTTGTTGCTGTTGTTGTTGTTGTGAATAGCTCAGATGCAGAGATTGGTTGTTATGGGACTGAGTCGGATGATAGTGTGGGTTAAGAAAATTGTTATTTCCTCCACTCGCCATCATCACCTCATCTTTTAGCCACGAACCGATGGTAACAGAACCCCACGATATACCACCCATCCCCTGAGAATGTGCCACGGACTCGCGTCTAAATCGTGAGTTATTAAAAACTGACGGACGATGGTTGAATGTAATATCTATTGGTTGTGGTTGCGCATTGCCTGTGTTTGACGGTTCTGATTGAACAGGAATATTCATTGCAGTTGTCGACCCTGATGAGCCTGTATTTTCAAATATTTTAGTATTAAACATTGTGCTCTAGTCTGCTGGTGTTTTTGAATTAATTTCTCCACTAGATAGGGTGGCGGTTGTAAAATAATAATAATAATAGAAAAAAACCAGGACTGTAATGGCTATCTTTAGTTGTATATATAATCGTTAGTTTTTTTTTTTTTTCCCTTCGTAACAAATTATTTTCTTTGCCCCCCCCTTCAATAATAGAACAAAAAGTAGCTAAAAAAAAATCTGGTGCTATTAAAACTAAAGTCTTGCACTAACTATTCTTATTAGCGAATAACCCTTGGTTTAATATGTGAAGGTTTCGATAGAATGTCAATCGAGATTAGTAATAACCCAAATATCTTTTTATCTGGTGTGGGTTTTTTTTTTGTTTTGCCCTTTAGGTAATCTCCCTTCAATTTCTCACACAATTACCTAAAAAAAAAAGAGTAACAAGTGATAATGTATGTGTGTTTGGATGCGACACTTATTGGCTGAGAATTATTTTGACAGTCAATTTAATTTTCTTGAGTGAGATTGATTTATTCAAGATTTGGATATTGGTGTGTAACTTATTCTTGACCACAAACACACTGCAAACTGCTAGTTACTAGGTCTTATGCGGTAGTAATGTCGATTGGTTAAGAGTACCAAGTCTTGATGCGCCACAAAAGAAGTTTGAAAATCAAATGGACGATTAATCTAGGAGGAGTAGTTGCTAGAAAAAAGGAACTTTTCTAAATCTAAATAATGCCAATAATAAGATGTGGTTGGATGTCTGACACAATCAGGTAAGAACTGTTCGGGTGAATATAAAGGAGAATAAGTTGATATTTCCTCTACTTTTCTTTATTGCACTTCTTTAAAGATCTCTTTCTTCTTTTATTTGTGTTTTACTTGGAAAATAAATTGCCAAACCACAGAACTGATATTGCTGTCGTATTAGGAATTTGACTTCGGTGTTTCCTCCTTAGATTTGTAAAACAGGGGAAAGAGTTGGATAAAAAAAAAAAATCCCTAAATTAATCAATAAGTTAACTGAAAAATATTGGGAAATATAGAATTATTATTTGTAAATTAATTCAAGCAATATTATATCGTATGGAGGAATGGAAGAGAAGGAGAGAAGAGGTGATTTCATATTTCTATGCCAACATCTAAAACTGAAAAATTACACAATGCCTGAGTACACTACCTGCAATTTAATTTGTCCAAAGTGTAAAAATTGTGTTGTTTATGCAGTAGCCAGATGGTTTTTTAACACTATATACAGTCTTGATTGTTCACATAACTGTAAGGTCATCGTTTTCGTCAACTCATTTCCCTTCATCGTTGGATCTAAACTTACTGTGAAGTTAGTGGATTTTTCGGTAGACAGACAGATACAGATCCGTTACCTGATACAAAAACCAAGTAAAATGGAGGAAAAGAGACAAAAAAAAAATAGGCAATATTGACACAACACACACAGATGTAAGTTTAATCACTGGCGTTTTCTACACAAGTCTAATCTGAAAATTGCCCACTCGTAAAGAAAGAAAAGCTTTCTTTGCTTTAAAATTACTTTTCTATTTCTGCCTCCCTTTGCCACATCTAGAAATGTTGAATTCGCAACCTTTGTAGCCCTGATTTAATCAGAAGGCCATTAAGCTTTTGTTGCTCTATATTTTCAGTTTCCAATTCTATAGGTGATGACACTTCAATTCATTAAGTAGCATCAGATTGACATTTTCCAATTAACCATGCGTCTTCAAGTATTAGCAATTTCTATATAAGCATCAGATATGATATGTGAGTTGTACATCTTATTATAAGCAATGGGACAGAGTCAGGCTCTTTTTTTTTTTCTTGTCGAAACGAAATACACACAAACAACCCACATATGATGGGTTAAATGGGGGGGGGGGTATTTGGAAGATGATCTTCCGAGTGTATAAATTAAAAATATTTGACTGAGTTTATTGAAAAACTACTGCAGTAGTAATGGTGTCATTTTGATGATATATAGAGATTTAAAATTGTTTGGTGGATCAACTTTGCGTTTTATGGATAATTTCTTTTTTTGACAGAGATTTTGTTCAAAATTTCACTCAAATTCTAGACAACATCAAAAGGGAAAAGTACAGGTTGCCAACGATCCTCATGCTTCAACTCAAACTTAGTTTAAGAGTACTTGATACAAAAAACAGCTTCACATTTTGGTGGACTCCAATATAGTCTAGATTAATCCAAAAAAAAAAAAAAAAAAAACACTCAAGCTAATTTCTGTGGTCTAGGCCAAGAAAAACAGTATCAAAATGCCAGACAATTTCAGCATCGAAAAGGAGCCTGGCTAGCTCAATCGGTAGAGCATTTGACTCTTAGAAAACTACTAGTCATCAAAAGGTTGCGGGTTCGAGCCCCGCGTTGGGCTGTCTTTTTCACTTAACTTAATTAGCCTGGCTAGCTCAATCGGTAGAGCATTTGACTCTTAGCAGTAATAGTCATCAAAAGGTTGCGGGTTCGAGCCCCGCGTTGGGCTTTATTTTTTTACGTACTTAGAATAACCTCAAAAGGTTGGTAACTTTGCTGCAATTGGTGTTGCAAAATTTACATGGTTAGACTGTCACTAAAAAAGTCTCTTCCGTACGTCCCAAAATACTTCTATTAGAAATTCCGGTTTATTTTTTTCTTCTGATTTACCACTACCAGAGCCACATTTTTGTGTGATTTACCTAAAATGCGGTGTATTCTATTTTTTTTTTTTTTTAAATTTTTTAAATCTATTGGGAGCGAGGTATACCGAAAAACGGAGGACATTCTTCTGGAACTACAACTCCATTCGTGTCTTTTGAGAAACCCTTTCCTTTTTGGAAACTATAAAAAGGTATATAATCTTGTCGAAATGTCACTGAAATCACAATCATGTATCTACCCCAAGCGTTACAAGAAAACCAAAAAGAATATGCTCTTCGAACTACCCCCTGAAATTATGGAGATTGTGCTTGATAATTTGCATCAACGTGAATTATTACAGATATCTCAAATCAACAAATACTTTCGACACTTGACACTTTTACGGCAATATTCTGTGATTTCTATTGACTCAAGTCCTAAATTATTTCAAAGAGATACAAAATCATTGAATGATTTTCAAGAATTACGTGGTGTTTACCAGGTTGATAGTTGCTCCATCAGAGCAGTAAACATTTCATCAGTCTATTGTTTAAAACTTTTTTTCAAAACACTAATAGAGAATCCCCAATATGGAGGGTATATCAAAATATTGCACGTCGAGAACTTGCCAGATATCCCCGATTTGCATATGGTTGAATTTTTGCATAAAGCCTTGCCATTGATGAATAGACTAAAAGTGTTTCGTTGGAACCACTCCCACCCCATTTCCATGCAGTTGTTGCAATACAATTGGGAACTAACAGCTGTCAGTGGTAACATTTTGTGCGACAATATAAATATGAACGAGTACCCGTTACTCAACGAAGCAGTTTTGACCATTACTGATTTTCATTTACCACTTCGGAGACTTACAATAAAAAATGTCGACTTGAGCAAAATTTCTGTCAACACAAAATTGTTAAAGTCGTTATCCATTGAAAACTGTTCCAACGAAAAGGATTTTTTAATTAAATTGGATGCTCCTCATCTTGAAGAGTTGTCCTTATCAATAGAAGATCAACCCTTCGTTGCCAAAATGTTCTCACAACTACATCTTAAAAGTTTGAAATTATCCATCCCCGAACAATGTGAAATGTTGAAAGTTAGCCATATATTAAACTTTTTAAACAAAGATATTTCCCGCTTGGAAATATCCAATCAACCCGATAATCTCAGTTACAAGATTTTGCCGAAATTCAACAATCTAGATTATCTTCATTTATCAGTGTTGGAAAAAGATATCTACAAGCTTCTTTCTTCATTAACGAAAAAGTTGCGGTTTCTTTCCTTAAATGTCCTTGAGGCAACCGAGAGACGCAATTGTTTGATTGCAAGTGAATTTTGGGAATGCTCAATGATTGATGAGAATCAATTAAAATACATGGATTTCACTCTAGAGTACCACAGAAAGTTGGACCGTTTGAACTGGCTCCGCTTTCAAGGCAATGATACCACATATATTTTTGAATGCAATGAATCAGAACCAATAATCTTCCGCGATGGCTTTTATCATTATTTTGATAGAATAGTAAACACATTAATATAACAACATTAACCTGTCAATAGATAATACCTGTAGATCATTTGAAATAGTCCCAAAACCGCATAAAAAGTCTTTCCTAATGGAAAGGCGGATCCAGGGTGGAGATGATCGTTTTTGATTTCCCAAAGCAAAAGTGTTCTCCTAAACCATTTTAAACTGAAAATAACCGAATATAAACAGGGTAAACGAGAAGGCATTAAGTTTTGGGGGATAGATCTGATATTAGGTTAGCTACAATGGTTCATAAGAATACAAGTACGTGTATTTGAAGTTTCTATTGATGTAAGTAGCCGTTGATGAGAGAAAAAGAGAAGTGAAAAAATTTTTCTTTTTCATATGTGAATATTTATTTTTCAAGTTGGTCTTGTTTCTTTGTCGTTGAAAATGTCGTAAGAGCGACATAGAATCTCACACGACAACTTCATTCAACACGTATTGTTGAGATTTCTTTGTGGCGAGTCTCTCTTATTTTTGTTGGTTTTTTCTACCGCTCTATGCCGCCTGTATATTGGTTTTGTTGGGAACGAGAAGGCACAGTAACAGTTTTATGGTTCAATATTACACTCTTCCTCTTGAGTAAAAACCTGTAATAAAATACTCAAGGGAGCCGACTACTACTGGTCGTTCACCAACCTCAAAAGATCAATTTTGATATACTCTTTGTAAATATGTTTGAATTCAATACTTGTAAGTTCATTGGGGGTGTTTCGGAGTTTTACAGTTTTTTTTTTTCTCAACCGTTTATTGTTGTGCGAAATTCAAATATACACGAGTTTACTTTTTTTTTTTTTTTTGGGCAATATCAAATACACAAATTAGGCATATTGTTGGTGTCCCTAAAAATTACATGCTAATTTTTTATTTATATAATGATATAACCTTCCCTTCTTTTCTTGCAAACTTTTTCAATTCTTTTACTGTTTATTCAAAAAACTTGTTTTTATTTCCTACAATTAGCAATGAAACCAGAAATTGAACAAGAGTTATCCCACACTTTGTTAACTGAATTATTAGCATATCAATTTGCTTCTCCGGTTAGATGGATCGAAACTCAGGATGTCTTTTTGAAACAGCACAACACTGAAAGAATCATTGAAATTGGACCTTCACCAACCTTATCTGGTATGGCCAATAGAACTATCAAAGCCAAATATGAATCTTATGATGCCGCTTTATCTTTGCAACGTCAAGTTTTGTGTTACTCCAAAGATGCTAAAGAGATTTACTACAAACCAGATCCAGCAGATCTTGCTCCTAAGGAAACACCAAAGAAAGAGGAGAATGCCACACCAGCCCCCGCTGCTGCTGCTGCTGCTGCTACTGCCGCTGCCCCAACCCCAGCTGCTGCCCCGACCCCAGCACCTGTAAGTGCTGGCCCAGTTGAGTCTATACCAGATGAACCAGTTAAGGCTTCCTTATTAATCCATGTTTTGGTTGCACAGAAATTAAAGAAACCTTTAGATGCAGTTCCAATGACCAAGGCAATTAAGGATTTGGTTAATGGTAAATCCACTGTTCAAAATGAAATTCTTGGTGATTTGGGTAAAGAATTTGGTTCCACTCCCGAGAAACCAGAGGACACTCCATTGGAAGAATTAGCTGAACAATTCCAAGATTCATTCAGTGGCCAATTAGGAAAGACTTCTACTTCATTGATTAGTAGATTAATGTCCTCAAAGATGCCAGGTGGGTTTTCCATTACTACAGCTAGAAAATACTTGGAATCAAGATTTGGTTTGGGTGCTGGTAGACAAGACTCTGTTTTGTTGATGGCTTTGACAAATGAACCAGCCAACAGATTGGCCGCTGAAGCTGATGCAAAAGCTTTCTTTGATGGAATTGCTCAAAAGTATGCATCAAGTGCTGGCATTTCCTTGTCTTCAGGATCAGCTTCTGGTGCAGGTGCTGCAAATGGTGGTGGTGCTGTTGTTGACAGTGCTGCTTTAGATGCATTGACAGCTGAAAACAAGAAATTAGCCAAACAGCAATTAGAAGTATTAGCAAGATACTTACAGGTTGACTTGAACAAAGGAGCCAAATCTTTTATTAAGGAAAAAGAAGCTTCTGCCGTTTTGCAAAAGGAGTTAGATTTGTGGGAAGCTGAACATGGAGAATTTTATGCTAAGGGTATCCAACCAACCTTCTCAGCATTAAAGTCTAGAACCTATGATTCATATTGGAATTGGGCTCGACAAGACGTTTTGTCAATGTACTTCGACATTATTTTTGGAAAGTTAACTTCTGTCGATAGAGAAACTATTAACCAATGTATTCAAATTATGAACAGAGCTAATCCAACTTTAATCAAGTTTATGCAATATCATATTGATCATTGTCCAGAATACAAAGGTGAAACTTATAAATTGGCCAAGAGATTGGGTCAACAATTAATTGACAACTGTAAACAAGTTTTATCTGAAGATCCAGTTTACAAAGATGTTTCGAGAATCACTGGTCCAAAGACTAAAGTCAGTGCTAAGGGTAACATTGAGTACGAAGAAACTCAAAAGGACTCTGTTAGAAAATTTGAACAGTACGTGTATGAAATGGCCCAAGGTGGTGCTATGACAAAAGTCAGTCAACCAACTATTCAAGAAGATTTAGCCAGAGTTTACAAGGCTATTTCCAAACAAGCTTCCAAAGACAGTAAATTGGAGTTACAAAGAGTTTATGAGGATTTATTGAAGGTGGTTGAAAGTTCCAAGGAAATTGAAACCGAACAATTGACTAAAGACATTTTGCAAGCTGCAACAGTTCCAACAACACCAACAGAAGAAGTAGAAGATCCTTGCACTCCTTCTTCCGATGATGAAATTGCTTCTTTACCAGATAAGACTTCTATCATCCAACCTGTCTCGTCTACTATTCCATCTCAAACTATTCCATTCTTGCACATTCAGAAAAAGACCAAAGACGGTTGGGAGTACAATAAGAAGTTGTCTTCTCTCTACTTGGATGGATTGGAATCAGCTGCCATTAATGGTTTAACCTTTAGAGACAAGTATGTCTTGGTTACTGGTGCTGGTGCTGGCTCCATTGGTGCCGAAATTTTGCAAGGTTTAATCAGTGGTGGTGCCAAAGTTGTTGTTACAACCTCTAGATTTTCTAAGAAAGTTACCGAGTATTATCAAAACATGTATGCCAGATACGGTGCAGCTGGATCTACCTTAATTGTTGTTCCCTTCAACCAAGGATCCAAACAAGATGTTGATGCATTGGTCCAATACATTTATGACGAGCCAAAGAAAGGCGGTTTAGGCTGGGATTTGGATGCAATTATTCCATTTGCTGCTATTCCAGAAAATGGTAATGGTCTCGACAACATTGATTCTAAATCTGAATTTGCCCACAGAATCATGTTAACAAACCTTTTAAGATTGTTGGGTGCTGTCAAATCCAGAAAGGCAACAGATACTAGACCAGCTCAATGTATTTTGCCATTATCTCCAAATCACGGAACGTTTGGATTTGACGGGTTGTACTCCGAATCTAAAATCTCATTGGAAACTTTATTCAACAGATGGTATTCTGAAGACTGGGGATCCAAGTTGACCATTTGTGGTGCCGTCATTGGGTGGACTAGAGGTACAGGTTTAATGAGTGCCAACAACATTATTGCTGAAGGTATTGAAAAATTAGGTGTCAGAACTTTCTCACAAAAAGAAATGGCTTTCAATATTTTAGGATTATTGACACCAGAGATTGTACAATTATGTCAAGAAGAACCTGTTATGGCTGACTTGAATGGTGGCTTGCAGTTCATCGAAAACTTGAAGGATTTCACATCTAAATTGAGAACAGATTTATTGGAAACTGCAGACATCAGAAGAGCCGTGTCTATTGAATCAGCCATCGAACAAAAAGTTGTCAATGGTGATAACGTCGATGCAAACTATTCCAAGGTTATGGTTGAACCTAGAGCCAACTTGAAATTTGATTTCCCAACTTTGAAATCTTATGATGAAATCAAACAAATTGCTCCAGAATTGGAGGGTATGTTGGACTTGGAGAATGTTGTTGTTGTGACAGGTTTTGCTGAAGTTGGTCCATGGGGTAACTCCAGAACAAGATGGGAAATGGAAGCCTATGGTGAATTTTCTTTGGAAGGTGCTATTGAAATGGCTTGGATCATGGGGTTCATTAAATATCACAATGGTAATTTGAAAGGAAAACCATATTCTGGATGGGTTGATGCCAAGACTCAAACTCCAATCGACGAAAAAGATATTAAATCCAAATACGAAGAAGAGATTTTAGAACATTCTGGTATTAGATTGATTGAGCCAGAATTGTTCAATGGCTATGACCCAAAGAAGAAACAAATGATTCAAGAAGTTGTGGTTCAACACGATTTAGAGCCATTTGAATGTTCCAAAGAAACAGCCGAGCAATACAAACACGAACACGGTGAAAAATGTGAAATTTTCGAAATTGAAGAAAGCGGTGAATACACAGTCAGAATCTTGAAAGGTGCAACTTTGTACGTTCCTAAAGCTTTGAGATTTGATAGATTAGTTGCTGGTCAAATTCCAACCGGTTGGGACGCTCGTACCTATGGTATTCCAGAAGACACTATTAGTCAAGTTGACCCAATTACTTTGTATGTGTTGGTTGCCACTGTTGAGGCTTTATTGTCTGCTGGTATCACTGATCCATACGAATTCTACAAATACGTTCATGTGTCTGAAGTTGGTAATTGCTCTGGTTCTGGTATGGGAGGTGTTTCTGCTTTGAGAGGAATGTTTAAAGATAGATTTGCTGACAGACCAGTTCAAAATGATATTTTACAAGAATCGTTTATTAACACTATGTCTGCTTGGGTCAATATGTTGTTGTTGTCTTCCTCTGGTCCAATCAAGACTCCAGTTGGTGCTTGTGCCACTGCTGTTGAATCGGTTGACATTGGTATTGAAACTATTTTGTCTGGTAAGGCTAAAGTGGTGTTGGTAGGTGGTTACGATGACTTCCAAGAAGAAGGGTCCTACGAATTCGCCAACATGAATGCTACTTCTAATTCTATTGAAGAATTCAAACACGGAAGAACACCAAAAGAAATGTCCAGACCAACCACGACCACCAGAAATGGTTTCATGGAAGCTCAAGGTTCTGGTATTCAAGTTATTATGACTGCTGATTTAGCTCTTAAAATGGGTGTTCCAATCCATGCTGTGTTGGCCATGACTGCTACTGCCACTGATAAAATTGGTAGATCTGTTCCAGCACCAGGTAAGGGTATCTTGACTACTGCCAGAGAACATCATGGAAACTTGAAGTACCCATCTCCACTTTTAAACATCAAATATAGAAAAAGACAATTGAACAAAAGATTGGAACAAATCAAATCCTGGGAAGAAACAGAACTTTCTTACTTGCAAGAAGAAGCCGAGTTGGCCAAGGAAGAATTTGGTGACGAATTTTCCATGCATGAATTTTTGAAAGAAAGAACCGAAGAAGTGTACCGTGAATCAAAGAGACAAGTTTCAGACGCCAAGAAACAATGGGGTAATTCATTCTACAAGTCTGATCCAAGAATTGCTCCATTAAGAGGGTCTTTGGCTGCCTTTAACTTAACCATTGATGATCTTGGTGTTGCATCATTCCATGGTACTTCTACTGTTGCTAACGATAAGAATGAATCAGCTACAATCAACAACATGATGAAGCACTTGGGTAGATCCGAAGGTAACCCAGTATTTGGTGTGTTCCAAAAATACTTGACAGGTCATCCAAAAGGTGCTGCTGGTGCTTGGATGTTGAATGGTGCCATTCAAATTCTTGAGACGGGTCTTGTTCCAGGAAATAGAAATGCTGATAATGTTGATAAACTTTTAGAGGAATACGAATATGTATTGTACCCATCAAGATCAATTCAAACCGATGGTATTAAGGCTGTTTCTGTTACATCATTTGGTTTCGGTCAAAAAGGTGCACAAGCAGTTGTTGTTCATCCAGATTACTTGTTTGCTGTTTTGGATAGATCCACTTATGAAGAATACGCTAGCAAGGTTTCCGCTAGAAACAAAAAGACCTACCGTTACATGCACAATGCAATTACCAGAAACACCATGTTTGTTGCCAAAGATAAGGCTCCATACAGTGACGAATTGGAACAACCAGTTTATTTGGATCCATTGGCTCGTGTTGAAGAAAGCAAGAAGAAGTTGGTATTCAGTGACAAAACAATTCAATCGAATCAATCTTATGTTGGTGAAGTTGCTCAAAAAACCGCTAAAGCGTTATCAACTTTAAACAAATCTTCAAAAGGAGTTGGAGTAGATGTTGAATTGTTGTCAGCAATTAATTTGGACAACGAGACCTTTATTGAAAGAAACTTTACTGGTAATGAAATTGAATACTGTGCAAATACTGCTCATCCACAAGCCTCATTTACTGGAACTTGGTCAGCAAAGGAAGCTGTTTTTAAAGCCTTAGGCGTTGAATCAAAAGGTGCTGGAGCAAGCTTGATTGATATTGAAATCACCCGTGACATTAATGGTGCTCCTAAAGTAGTTTTGCATGGTGAGGCCAAAAAAGCTGCTACTAAAGCTGGTGTTAAAAACGTAAGTATTTCAATTTCTCATGATGATTTCCAAGCTACTGCTGTTGCTTTAAGTGAATTTTAGAATTTCGTAGTGGTTTAGATATGTGCGTGTATAATTGATCAAAGCTTTTTTTAGTTTTGTGGAATTTTATGTCCAATTTTTCTATTTTTTCTCATTTTGGTGGTTTTAAAAGAAAACTGGTCTCATTTTATTCTCTTCACTGCCACGACAATGAAAAGCCCAACACAACACAACCAACACCACTCACTAATATTACATTTTCTCACCAAGAAGTGAGAGAAAAAAAAAAAAAAATGAGAACAACAAATAAAAATTGATTTGCATAAATATAGTAACTTCTTATTGTTCAAGCGTTCGGCTTTTATTTATTTGTTGTTATTTCTACACTATTTTAAAAACTAGGTGGTAAATAAGACGAGATCAATTAATGTCAGAACAAGAAGAAGAAGCTCTGAAGCCTCATGAAATTGAGACTCTGTTAGAGTCAATTGAGAAAAATGGCCAAAATGAAAACACTAACACAGATAACACTCTGAATGGAAATAAAAACCCCGATGATTCCTCAGATCCAATTACAGAAGTGGAATTGCATCAACCTGATAACGAAGTACAGGAAACAACAAATATTGAAGATGTAAAGGAGGATACAGTTCCTACTTTAGATGGCAACAATTCACCTAAAAACACTGAGAGTGATAAGTCTAATACTGATACGGACAACACCTCCAATGCCAATACTAAGGGAACACCTAAAATCAATAACTCACCAGAAGCGATCCCTGACACAGTAGTGACTCCAGCTGAGGACGTATCAGTCCAGAGCACCCCAACTGCTAACCATATTCGTCAGAGTTCGATTTTATCTATTTCATCAAATGCAACAGTCGACAATGCACAAATCTTTAAAAAAACATTCGACGCAATTCTTACTTCAAAAGAGGTGAAAAAGGATGAAAGCTTCAAGAATTTGATCCAGACTGCCCTTGATTCTTTAAATGATCCAGAATCGAAAAATCCTCAAATTATATTTAATGCCCTAAAAGCATGTTGCGATACGTCAAGCACAAACTTAAAATCAAAAGCAATTGATTTATTTGCCAAATTATTTGATTATGCACAGTTTGACGATTACTTGGAACAGGTTAAACTAACTGATGATTCGGTGAGCGTAATATCAGCTTGTTTCGAAGGGGAGGGAACTGATCCTGAACTAGAAATGCAAGTAGTGAGAGCTTTGATGCATAGTATTCTTTTGATGCCATGTCACGGTGCATCTTTACTACAAGCTGTTAGACAGATTTATAATGTATTCATCTTTTCATTAACAGCCAGGAATCAAGCGGTTGCTCAAGGAATTTTGACTCAGGTCATTGGAACCATTTTCCAAAGAGTTGAAGAGTCTGTCAAGAATAAGAGTAAAAGAAACAGTACTCCTCGATTAATATCCTCATCGTCAGATGATAATTTGGAAATCGAAGCTTCTGGTGAAACGGAGGACCAAGAGAAGCTTACGTTAAAACGATTGGAAAACTTGAGCGATGTTATCAATGATAATGATCGCTTAAATGAAGCCAATTTTGCCACAGAAACGGATGAGGATTTAGCAGTAAAGGATGCATTTTTAGTATTCAGAGCAATGTGCAAGCTTTCAATCAAGTCGTTAGATTCAGCCACAATTGATATGAAATCACATTCAGTGAGATCAAAATTATTGTCATTGCACATAGTCCACACAATTTTGAAGGACCATATTGATATATTCTTAAGTCGCGATGTTATAATTTTATCTTCAAATACCAACGAGCATGTGCGGATGGTAAACGCAGTAAGACAATATATCAATTTGGCACTTTCGAAGAATGCCGCTTCAGCATTAGCTCCTGTCTTTGAACTTTCATTGGAAATTTTTTGGCTCATCATTTCAAACTTGAGGGCGGAATTCAAGAGAGAAATACCAGTCTTTTGGGATGAAATCTATTTCCCCGTTGCTGAAATGAAAACTTCAAGTGCTCATCAAAAGCGCTATTTATTGTCGATAATTGAACGATTATGCAATGATTCGAGATGTATTATTGAGTTTTATTTGAATTATGATTGTGACAGTAACATGCCAAATATCTGTGAGAAGCTTATTGATTACTTAACCAAACTTTCATTGCAAAGAGTTGAAGTCACTCCACAACAAAAATACGCCTATCGTGAAAACAGAAGAAACGGAATATCTGTTTATGACATAAACAAAATTTCGAATCTTACTAGCAAAACTATGTCTTCAAGGCCACCTGAGCCAGAGATCTATAGTCAATTTCCCTTGGAGTATGCATTAAAAATGACTTCAATCGGGTGTGCTGTGGCATTTTTGCGCTCGTTGTATTCATGGGCACAACGTGGTCTTACCAATGCAAACTCTAAACTGTTTACTATTGATAATAATGATAATAACAAGTCGTTATTGTCACTCAGAAACCGTTCAGATTCAACAAATACATCGATCAGCGCTTCGAGAAACCACTCATTTGTCAATGGTGATAGCTTAACTGAGAGTGATAATCCTCAGCAATTTGAAAATCAGAAGCAAAGAAAAAAGGCGTATTTGGAAGGTGTGCGACAATTTAATCAGAAAGCCAAAAAGGGGTTGCGCTACTTTATTGATAATGGATTTATTACTTCTGACGACCCAAATGACATTGCCAAGTTTCTTTTAACAACAGATGGATTAGACAAAGCTACCATTGGAGAATACCTTGGGGAAGGGGATGAAAAGAACATTGCTATCATGCATGCATTTGTTGATGAAATGGAATTTGAGAAAACAGGATTTGTCGATGCAATGAGAAGGTTTTTACAGTCTTTCAGGTTACCTGGGGAAGCCCAGAAGATTGATAGGTTTATGTTAAAGTTTGCTGAAAGATATGTTTTGGGAAATCCCGATGTTTTCACAAATGCTGATGCAGCGTACATTTTAGCCTATTCAGTTATTATGTTGAACACTGACTTGCACTCCCCTCAAATTAAAAATAGAATGACGATCGACAGCTTTATTATGAACAATTCTGGAATTGATGATGGTAAGGATTTACCCAGAGAATTCTTGGAAAAGATTTATGATGAAATTCTCAATGACGAGATCAAGTTACAATCAGAACAACATGCAGCATTATTAGCGGGAGATCTTTCTGTTCCTGCATCTGGTCAATCAATAGGGTTCTTTGGTGGGCGAGATGTTACACGTGAAGCATACATTCATGCATCAAAAGAAATGTCAACCAAGACAGAAAAGTTGATGAGAAACTTGGGCAAAAAATCAAAGTCAGATGATCTGGAGGGCATATTCTATGCTGCGAGCAATGTGTTGCACGTGAAATCGATTTTTGATACATTGTGGATGTCGGTATTAGCTGCACTCACTCCGCCTTTCAAAGAATATGATGAAGAGGATGTCAGCCGAACATGTCTTGAAGGAATTAAGTTATCTATTCGCATTGCGTGTATGTTTGGTTTGGATTATGCCAAAACGTCTTTTATTAGTGCTTTGGTTCAATTTCAGAATCTCCATAATTACGAAGAAATGAAACAAAAAAACATCGATTCAATTTACATCATGTTGGATTTGGCAGTTTCTGAAGGTGACCATTTGGGTCGTGATGCTTGGGTTCAAATTTTAACATCTATATCGCAATTGGAACGATTACAGTTAATTGCTCAAGGTGTGGATCAGGATTCGATTCCAGACGTTACCATTGCCAAACTTGTAACTAGGAACTCTTTGGAAACTTCTCGAACTAGCAGTAGCTTCTTCAGGTCGTTTTCTTCTTCCCAAACACCGGCTCAAACAGCAGCAAGCAAGTTCCACAATCAGCAATTGTCTCCTGAAGCTGCTAGCTTATTGACAAAGACGGAGTTGGAAGTTGCTATTGATAAAGTGTTTACAAATAGTGCTAATTTATCGGGAGAAAGTATTGTCCAGTTTGTCAGAGCATTATCTGAGGTAGCACAAGAGGAAATAGATTCTTCTGGTCAAAGCACCAACCCTAGAACCTATTCATTACAAAAGGTTGTGGATATTTGTTACTACAATATGAGTAGAATCCGTTTAGAATGGTCTCAGCTTTGGGCTGCCATGGGTGAAACCTTCAATGCAGTTGGTTGTCATACTAATCCTGCTATTCTGTTTTTTGCGTTGGATTCTTTGCGTCAGTTGTCAATGAGATTTTTGGAAATCGAGGAATTGGCTCATTTTAAATTTCAAAAAGAATTTTTAAAGCCATTTGAGTATGTTATATTGCACAATGATTCTCTTGAAGTAAAGGATATGGTTTTGGAATGCATCAACAATATGATTCTTGCCAGAGCTGATAAAATTAAATCCGGGTGGAAAACAATATTTGGGGTTTGCACTGCTGCAGCCAAAGAGAACAAAGAGTCAATTGTGATGAAAGCTTACAAAATGGCCAACTGGATAAACAAAGAATATGTTGAGGAAGTAAGACTCCAAGACTCATTTTCAGATTTAGTGGTTTGTTTCACGGTAATGGCCAAAAACGAAAAGTTCCAAAGAATCAGTTTACTATCGTTAGATGTATTGTCCAGACTAATCCATGAAATTGCCCAATACACTGTTCTTAACACTGGCGAAGATAATAAACCAATCGTTCCTGACATTGAAAAAAATGAGCATCTAGTGAAATTGTGGTTCCCGGTTTTGTATGGTTTCCATGATATTATTATGACTGGAGAAGAGTTGGAGGTTAGATCACGAGCCTTGACTAATTTGTTTGATGTGTTGATGAAATATGGTCAGTATTTTGATTTTGAATTTTGGAAAATCATTTGTGAAAACTTGTTGTTTCCTATCTTTCATGTATTGAGTAATCACTGGGAGATTGGGCTTGATGATATTAATGACCAATTGTCAGTTTGGCTATCAACAACTTTGATTCAAGCTTTGAAAAGCATGATGACATTATTCACTCATTATTTTGATGCCTTGAACAGCTTTCTTGATGGCTATCTTGAGTTGATAATATCTTGTATATGTCAAGAAAACGATACAATTGCTCGTATTGGACGCGAATGCTTGATTTCATTATTAATTGACAATGCCCAAAACTTTAATTATGAACATTGGGGAAAAGTTTCGGATGCTCTTAGCAACTTGTTTGAATTAACAACCGCTAAAGAGTTGTTTACATCCGATCCACTCAGAAATAGAACTGCTAAAGATGGCGAAGGTGGTTCAAGTGATATTGGTGGAGAAGAAGTGGAACACAGGGAAAGCAAGAATCCTATTATCGATGATGCTGAAGAAAGATTGAAAAAATCAAAAGATAAATCATCTATTGTTGTGAAAAGTGTGTTGCAATTGTTATTAATACAATCATTGTCTGAACTATTTGAAAGCGATGACTTTTATGAAAATGTGCCTTATCATTATTTGTTGAAGATGGCAAAATTGTTATTCAAGAGTTACAATTTCGCTAAAAAGTTTAATGATGATTACGATTTGCGAGTCAGATTATGGAACGCTGGTGTAATAGAGAGGTTACCAAATTTATTGAAACAAGAATCGTCCTCTGCTGCTGTGTTTATTAACATCACTTTTAGAATGTATTGTGATGATGACAAGACATCACCAGCAAACAAGCAGAGTTTATTGGATTATCTTGTACCATTGTGCAACACAATTGTCGAAAGGTATTCAGACCTTGATGAAACTAACCAGCAACGAAACATTTCAACATGGAAGCCGGTGATAGTGGAAATTTATGAGGGATATGTTGAATTGGATGATGATGACTTTGTGAAACATTGTCCTGTTTTATATCACTTGACATTGAAATTGTTTACAAAGAGTATGTCCAGCGAGTTGCGCTTGGCTATAAAAGCCTTTTTGACTAGAGTAGGTGAAGAATTTGTTAGTATTTCTGACAACGTTAAAGAAAAAAACAGAAAGTAGGAATAATGTATAATAGTTCATATCAATTCTTTAAGCAACTGTAAGAGAGGAATTTACCCAGCACTGAATTATCATCCTGCACATAAACATTTTTTCAATTGTTTAAACTAGCAAGAAAAATGACAGAGATCTTTTTAATGGAAGAGAAAGAAAGAAAGTGTGTGTGAGAGAGTGAGGTGAAACCTTTATTGTCTTACAAGATTTGCTAAATTTCAAGCTCAAAAAAAAAAAAAAAAAATTTTCTTTCGTTGAAAAGAAAAATTTTTTGCTTCCAAGCACTGAAAAGAAAGGAAAGGAAAGGAAAGAAAACACCAGGTAAAACAATGTCTTTTCAAAACAAAGTATGTTCAACATGAATAGAGTATATCAAAATGGTTTAGAACAAGAGCATTGAATGGAAGAAAGTTCTTGGGAATAAGCTCCGAAAAGGAACAATTGAAAGTGTATTGTTTCCCACAATTGCCAAATTTGTTTATTGGAGGAAGATGAATTAAGAGAGTCAATGAACTTGGAAATTACCAAACAACCACTTGACATGAATTGAGAGATCAACAAATAAGATTCAATGGTCAATTTAGAAACTTCATTTTTGGGAGTCATTATAGAATTCTTGTTGATTTCTTGATGCTATTCCAATCATTTTTTCTTTTTTTTTAGACTGAGACAAGGGATCGTGTGAGGGCTATTACTCCAAGATATTTCTTTGAGATTTATTTTTTTCTTTCCCATTCCAGCACAACGCTCTGTTTTATGAACCATCATATATTACGCTAGAATACTAACCCGTTGTTCTTTTTTTTTCCCCTAGAATTTGTACGATTTATTAGGTAATGATGTCGAAGAGGATGCTGCTTCTTCAGCTCCAATTAGAGAAGTTGTCAAGAAAAACACCTCTTCCAAGAAATCAGATTCCGCTCCTTCTTCAGCTGACCCTGCCAAGGCTAAGAAGAAGAAGCAACCAACTGGTAACGAAGCTGCTTTGAAAAACAAGAACTTCAACAAAGATGTTGCTCCACCTCAATCTACTGCCACCAAACATTCCAAGAAACCATTTGATCGTCATTCAAGAACCGGTAAGACCGATTCTAAGAAGAAATTGCAACAAGGATGGGGTCAAAGTGACAAGAGAGAATTAGAAGGTGAAGTTGAAGGTACTGAAGATGCTGAAGCTGAATTGGAAGCTGAAGCTGAAGAAAACGATGAATCTGCTAACGCTACTCCAAAGAAATCGTTGCAAGAATACCTTGCTGAATTGGAATTATCAAAACAAGAATTAGAAGGATCCAAGAAACTCAGACAAGCCAATGAAGGTGCTGAAGAAAAATGGACCAGTGAAGAAAAGATTGAAAAGGAACAAGAAGTTTTCTTTGCTTCCACCCACTCCAAGAAGGTCAAATCCAAGGCCCAAAAGGAAAAGGTCTTTTTAGATATTGATGCCAGTTTTGGTGACGAACAACCTCAAAACACCAGAGGCGGATTTAGAGGTGGTAAAAGAGGTGGTGCAAGAGGTGGTGCCAGAGGTGGCGCCAAGAGAGGTGGCAGAGGTGGTGCTGCTAAACCAGAAGTTAATGACAAAAACTTCCCATCTTTGTAAGAAATTATGAGGTACTATACTTGGCATATATGTATTTACTTTGTCATTCGATTATTATAATGATGATGCAATCTAGTATATATTATCTGTAGAAAAATAACCATTGAGATAAATAACCCAATTCCTGAAGAGACATAGCCCATCTTTATCAAGCAAAATCTAATTTTCTCAATGTATATTATATCTATCACGTGCAGTTTTTTTTCGCCCCGCATAATTTTTGTTTCTTCGGGTGAATTGATTCTTGATAATGTGATTTTAAGTTCTTTTTCCTTTTTTTTTTTTTTTCACATTCAGAGAGTAATAATAAAAGTAGTTACGGGCAACGACAAAGAAAAGGTTAAAGTGATAATAACATTAATTATAATAAATATTTTCCTTTTCCTATTAGGAAGTTATTATATAAACTGCCATACACACACAATATTAGAAAAAAAAAAAAGATCTGTAAATGGATAGTACAGATCAATCCAGCGATTCATTACAGCAATCACCTTCTATTTCATCTTCAATATCATCCAATTCGTATAAAGATTTTGCTATTGACGTTTTAAATAAGGCTGTTGTCAAAGGAAATAGTATCGCAGAGTCAAACCCAGGTAGCAAACGAGCAATTGCCATTAGTACAGCATCAACTATAGTAGAAATGAGTCTTGAAAAGTACAGTTCCAGCAATTTAAGTTCTAGACGCAGTGGCCGCAGCGGTTCAATTGAATTGACCGATGAACAAATTTCACAGATTGAGTCAGTTCCAACCTCCGCCGACGATGATGGCGATGGCAACAAGCGTAAATCAGGACATTTTGCTGACAGAATGATTGAGAAACTATTGAAATCAGTTTTGCCACAGGATATTCCAGAAAGAGAGATATTCGAGAAGCGATTAAATGATCCAGAAAGGAACAAACGACCAGGATTGTCTTTGGGAGTATTGACGTCCAATGTAAAGCAAATGGCTGGCAAAATGACAAACTTTTTTGCCTTACAGTATGAAGTTCTTTATATTATCGCATGGAAAAAACCGACGAAAACAATCAGTGCATTAGTTTTGTACACTGCAGTGTGTTTGTGGCCCCATTTAGTATTAGCCTATCCATTAATATTTGTTTTATTCAGCGTTTTGATCCCTGGTTATGTACACAGACATCCACAGAGAAACCCAGAATTAATCAAAGTAAAAAAAAGGGGCCAATCATTGTTAAGCTTTTTATTTGAAACACCTGAAACGAGTATAGTGGAAGATTTAATTAACGAGGAATATCTACGAGAAAGTGATGAAATGGCTTCTTCTACATACTCAATATCAGAGGAGACTTCAGAAGTCACTGTCTCGTCGCTGATGCCTCTTGACTCAGAGTCTCCAAAGAAAGATGACGTTGCTAAACACAGAAAATCACAAATTGCTTTATTGATCAATTTAAGAGATTTTCAAAATTTAACGACAGATATTTTAAAGGGTATAAATAATGCAGAAAAGTTTTACTACGAAACAGGTGGGTTTAAAGATGAACGGTTATCCACTTTTATTTTTTATGGTGTCTTATTATCCACCTTTGGCATACTATTTGTTGGAAAGTATGTGCCATGGCGGTTGATCTTTATTCAAGGAGGATGGACTGGAGCGATCTTATGTCATCCAAACTGTAAAAAGTTTCTTGTTGAAGCCAGCAAGGCCAGAAAAGCCAGAGCAGCTATTGAAAAAGCCAAAAAAGAAGAAGAATCTGTCCCAGAAATTATTATTAAAGATGCCAATGATACAATTACACAATTTGATCGTAACGATATCATTGTGGATGACTCACCAGAAACTAGAATTGTTGAAATCTATGAGCTACAAATAAAGAGTATTTTAAAACATTCATGGGCATTTTATCGTTATTCCACCACCATATACGACAAGAACAACAAAGCGAGAATTGCGGGGAAACGTCCACCTGGAGTTGATCACTTATCCAAAGTATATCCACCAAATGATTGGAAGTTTGATTTTGGGCTTGTCAATAAATGGAATTTGGATACTGAGCCAAATGAATTTATTCGCGAAAGATCTTTGAATCCAAATCTATTTATTGTCAAAAATAATGAATCTCAAGGTTGGATATATGACAATATGGAAGGTGTTGTTCATCTGGATATCGTTTACGAGTTTAGGAGAAGAAGGCTATACAGAGAATGTTACAGATATGGCCGTCCTCACAAACAACCTAGCAAGTATTGAACAAATTTTTCTTGTTACATCTGAATAATGTGTACGCAAAGTTAATATATATCTTCAGTACCAGGCATGCCAAAAAATAAAAGCTTGTAGCATGGAGAGCTAGGATCAACAAAATGGTCGTGGTTATTTTCTATTTTAGAACCACAATTGAAACAAAAATCTGTTTTGCATAAACTACACTTCATTTTGTTGCAACCTTCACTCTTTTCAGTGGCAACAGAACAACCAGGACATTGTACAACGGTTTTTCTTTCTCTTAACATCTGCTGGAACAACTGATCCATTTGATACTCTTCGATTGCTCTAGCTATTCTCTTTCTTCCATATTTTGCGTTCATTGTTTTTTTGTCATAAGAATCTGGTGGTAACAATGGATACGTTTCCAAATCCTCAATTGGAATGCCCAGATACTTGCCACTTTCATCGATTTTCAGACAAAGCTTAAATCTTGCATGGTAAGATTTCCTGCAATCATTACAAAATGCATATTTGCATTTAGGACAAACAACCAATTTTTCGTCAATGTCTTCTCTGAATATAACCTCCTCACATCCAATTCTTGGACATTTCACCAATCTATTAGGCAAAAGATTACCAATCCATTCATATTGGTTTTTTTTAAACAAACTGTAATATCGATCCACTAAGCTTGGATTGCTTAAAATTTTTGTTAACATAGTCAAAGGAGTTGACGGTATCAATACCTGATTTAACATATCTTTTACTTTTTTGTCATTGTACATCCATGTTTCTAACTCCATAAATTTCTTCTTTTTATCGAGATACTTTTTAGTACACTCAAAGTCTGGACAATGTACCTTATCAATATCGCCAGATTCAATGCAAGATTCGAAATATTCTGCTAGACAGTTGTTGCAAAATACATGTCCACATTCATCAAATTTTGTACAATTCACACCACTTCGAGCTTTCTGGCATATGTCACATGTATATGTTTGTAAATTGAACTCTTCTATTTCGGCCTGAATATTGAAATCAACTAGGTTGTAATACTCTTCCATGTCAAAAATGTCTAGCGGGGTCGGTATCAACTCATCCAAGTGGTTCTGGACCTGATCCTGCAAATGATCTATTAAATTAAAAAGTACTTGATCTTTATACTCTTTCCAGATATTATAAAGGGAGTTTGTCAACATATCAATTTTTGAGGTGGCTATCCAGGCACAAGCCACTTTGATCTCCGGTGGTGCTTCAAAGGGATAATCTGAATTTAATTGAAAACTCAACACAATAGGTGACAAGTTAGAAATCGTGCTAGTTGCAATATGTCTGGTTCCCTCAGAGGTTTTTTCTAGTAGGTGTATTGTTATATCTTTGTCACTTTTGACCTTAATATTAACTGTGCCAGATAAGGATGAAAGGTCTATTTCACAATCTGGATAGATATATCTACATGACTGCAACTCTTGTGCCCTTAAATCATCGGAAAATTCAGCAAAATCGTCAGTAGTGGTTTCGTCTCCAGAATTCATTTGAAGTTGGAACAATAGTTGACTGAAGAAAAGATTATTATTTGCTTTGATAAATGGGCGGGGGGTCCCTGTTTGTTAAAAACTGTTGCCTCTCACCTGTAACCGGACCAGAAAAAACAAGAGAACTGGAATGAAGAATAGAACCAGAACCAGTTCCTACATGCAGTCCACAATCAAATGTATATTAATTCTCTCCAAAAAAAAAAAAAAAAGAAAAAAGATACCAATCCAGAACATTGTGTCGTGTTAATACAACAACGTCTCCTACTTAGTAAACCAACTACTTCAACTTCAACCAGTCAATGGATTCGTTTGCCCAAAAAGTTAAAACATTCGATGCCTTTCCAAAAGTAGATCCGCATCATCAAGTGAGATCACAGAGAGGTGGACTCTCGACTTTAGTGACATACTTTTGTGGATTGTTAATACTATGGATTGAAATTGGTGGATATATTGGCGGATACGTGGATCGTCAGTTCACAGTAGACGATCAAATCCGTTCCGATTTGACTATTAATATTGACATGATAGTGGCTATGCCTTGTCAGTTTATTCATACCAATGTTGAAGATATCACCCACGACACGTATTTGGCAGGAGAGACATTGAATTTTGAAGGGATCCACTTTTTCGTTCCTGATTCATTCAAAATTAATAACCCAAATGATTTCCATGAGACACCAGATTTGGATGAAGTTATGCAAGAGAGTTTAAGGGCTGAATTTAGAAGTGAAGGTGCAAGAGTCAATGAAGGAGCTCCTGCTTGTCATATTTTTGGTTCTATTCCAGTGAATCAAGTACGTGGAGATTTTAGAATTACTGGTAAGGGATTTGGATATAGAGACAGACTGCATGTCCCATTCGAGTCCCTAAATTTTTCCCATGTCATACAGGAATTTTCATTTGGGGAATTCTATCCATATTTGAATAATCCTTTAGATGCAACAGGTAAGATTACTGAAGAAAGATTACAAACCTACATGTACTATGCAAAAGTGGTCCCCACATTATATGAGCAATTGGGATTAGAAATTGACACCAACCAATACTCATTAACCGAGAATCAGCATGTTATTAAAGTTGATCAATCTACCCACAGGCCAGATGGGATCCCGGGAATATATTTCTTGTATGATTTTGAACCAATAAAGCTTGTCATTCGTGAGAAAAGAATCCCATTCTTTCAGTTCATTGCTAAGTTGGCTACAATTGGCGGTGGTCTATTGATTGCTGCTGGCTATCTATTTAGATTATATGAAAAATTGCTTTTTATATTCTATGGCCAAAAGGCAGTTCAACAAAATAGAGAGCAGAAACCAGGTGGGTTGTTAGATATTTAGGAGTTTAATATACATTTAACAGATGTATAGTTAAGACAAATTGACTTCTCTTTGTTTTGATCAATCGAGACGGGTTTTAGATGTAAAACTGCTAATAAAGGTATTTTAACTTTCAGGCATAAGGTTGATTTCCTAACCATCTAATTTGCTAAAGAAAATGCCAGCACAAATTTATGCCGCTAGCTCCTATAAGGTATTATAAGGTATGAACATGCAAAGTATGCTTTAAACTAGAAGCTAATATAAGTTTGTTGATTATCATTACAGAATCACATATTCTATCATCTAATTATAATTCAAAGTTTTAAAAAGCAGTTATACTAGGGGTGCGTGGCGATATAGGCGGAAATTACAAAGATCCGGACCGGTTATTTCGAGGCTAGATAATAAAACGTGCATTCTAAAATTATTCTTATTTTTCTTATTTTTTTTTTTTTTTTTCTAAGTAGTTTAGCGCCTACCTTGTTTTTTTTTTTTTTTAGTTTTCTTGTTTAACTTTATCTAATTTGGGGTTTAACATTCTATTTTTCATTAATAGTTCATTTCTCTTCTCTTCTCTTCCCTTCTAATATATAATTACAACAATTTTTTTACTTTTTCTTGTTTTCCTTCTTTTAATAAATTTCTCATTGGGTATTGCTATTTTTACTTTCAAGACTATACTAGAAGACACTAGTTGATTTGTCAAAAAATGGAGGAAAAGAAGAAGATAATCCGTCGAAGTCGTAACGGATGCCATAATTGCAAAAGATCAAAAATTAAATGTGATGAAAACAAACCTATATGTTCATACTGTTTTAAAACCAATGCAATTTGTGATTATTCGCTCAAATTAACTTGGGGTGGACGACCCTATAAAGATATCAATAAAAGAAAACAACTATCATTGGTAAAGAAAGAAGCTCAAGCAACAGTAAACGATTTCCCCATTGAGACATCCACCTCATTAAATATACCAATTTCCAACAATTCTAACTCAAAGGGAGATACTGGCTTAACTTTTATTTTACATGAATTTAACACAGACTCAATAAAATCCCCACAGTCACCTTCCGAATCAGTCTCTTCACACATTGACCCACCTGCACCCCACAGGAACGCAAAAAGAAAAATTGCAGAAATTGATGGTATCGTTGATCCAGAAATCAAAAGAAAAGACTCCCACATGGCATTAACTGACATTTTCCCAGAATTAAATAGTGGGATGGAGAATTTAACAAATGCATTAGCAGACTTTGGCGGGCAGCAATTCCAATTGCAAAACTCTGACATTTTCAGCACATATATTCTGAACCCACAAAAGTACATGGGGGTTACTCGGTACGGCAGTGACTCGGAATCTCTGGCCACGTCATTTTTGAATAATTATTCAGAAGATATTTCCCGAATTGAGAAATATTTACCAAATGATCAAAGCAATTTAATAGGTGACACGTTCCCCATGCGACTGGTGTATAGTTCGATAAACGGATCTCCCACACTGGAAGATATTTGGGACTCGATTCCGCCGCTGTTAACACCATTACCAACGCTACTTCTTAATGTTCCATTTTACCGTAACCTAATGCATTTCTGGGTAACTGTGGCTTCTCAAAACCTAGTTCCCGCACCATCAAGCATCTACAAAGACAATCCTTATAAAATTTTACTAACTCAAATGGCCATGGAATATCCTGCTATTTTGAACACATTGTTAGCCTTTTCAGCAAAATTGAGGTCTTCTTTAATTGGCGCAGACGACACTCCAGATATTGTAATTGATCAATTGTTGTCAAGATCCTGTACAGAACTACTACAGTTATTAAAGGATGAATCCAAGGCAACCTCGGATGAAGCGTTGGCCACAGCATTATTACTTTCTTGTTATGAAGTTTTCAACTCCAAAGACTTTAGCCGCCACCGTGCTCACAATATTGGGGCAAGACAAATTATCAAAGCACGTTCAAACACCCCTCATAAAAGGGGACCAGAAGCAGGAACGGAAGGTGATATGACGTTCTTTTTAATGAGGTGGTTTGTGTATACTGATGTCATTGGGGCCCTTTCTTCAACAACGGATTCACACGATTACTTGCTAACTTCTAATGATTTAAGCACATACGAGCCGTTGGAGTCTTTGACCATGTTGCATGAAATTGATAAGATGGAAGATGAAACCCAATACCCAAAGAAAACTATTGATTATTTGATGGGGTTCAATATAAAATTTCTCCCACATTTTACCAAGATCACCATGCTTGTACGAGAAACAAACGCACATTTGGGGAAAGCAAAGGCAAGTGCTGCCAATTTGCCTTTGAGTATAGTTTACAAAGCTCTTGAAGTCAAGGAGGCCTTAATAGAAACACAAAGAAAGGACGAAAAATCTATTTTACAAAGTCATGAGAAAATTATAGAGTTAAATTCTGGAAAAGGGCAGCCACTGTCAGCTAAAGATTTACCAGAAGAAACGGTTACCCTTATTAAAGAAAATGATATTTTACGGTTTACAAATAAAATATTCTGTGATGCTGGATTGATACACTTGTATCGACGAGTTCTTTTAGTTCCCAGAGAATCGAACCTTGTACAAGATTTAGCTAATGGCATAGGGGAGTTAGCGAAATTGCATATTGAGTCACGATCCCCAGCTGACATATGCTGTATCTTTTGTTTATTCACTGCAGGGTGTGAGGTTTTGCGTCCAGAAATGCAACAGTTTTTTGAACAGAGATTCCAAAATTTGGGTCAAATGGGAAATATAAATGCCCGAAAGGGTTTGCAAATCATGAAACGATGCTGGGAAACAAACGAAGATTGGATAACTGCAGCTGAAAAAATTGGTGTTGATCTAACATTGTTGTAACGCGTAAATATAGTTTTTTTTTTTTTATTTCTTCTTTGTAGTAGTGCAGGGAAAAATCTATAAAAGCTCTGAAATCAAGGAAGAAGAACAAAAAAAAAAAAAAAAATTTATGAACTACAATAACTCACGTTTTCTGGACCACAAACATTTTACTACTGACGTTCTTCTTCTACAATCTTTTATTTAATCTTAGACCTGCTTGTCGTTATAAATAAAATATTGCAAAACAGAGAAACAGAGTATACTCCAATAGTCCATATATATTTGTACATTATTGATATTGTTTTTTTTTTTTTATAGACTGCATCATTTCTTTTCCGGACTGGGTACTCGACAATGTCACATACAGTAACACCACAGCTGGGAGTAGAAACAGACAAACCACCTGAGCATGACAGCCTAGTAAGGTTGATTACTCAATCCCTCTCAGAGCCAGGCAACAGTCCTACCCATGAAACAGCCATAAAGCACACGATCGAATATTTGAGAAAATACAAAAATAATCCACATTGGTTTTGCAATAGATACATGTATTCAATAGCATGTTATTCTTTAATTTTATTTTCATTTCCAAACAATGCTGTTCTTGAAGAGTTGAAGCCTGACATAGCTAAATCTTTGCTGAAATGTACCTCCTGCCTAAGGGCTTTTGCAATAGCAAAGACTCAGTTGCGATCTGGTTTCATCACAAACAAAAAGACACCCATTGCCAATGTGAACCAGTTTATCAATGCAATTACTTCTTGGGAAGCTACATTGGTGCAACCATGTCTAAATTTGGTTTACAATAATCTCGAAACTATTGAGAAGGTGCAGGCGCAACTTCATCTTTGCCGAGATTGGTTCATGGTTAACCCAGATCTTCTAAGACATTACAAAGACAACAAAGAGAAATTTGCACATATAGTGAGGGTTTTGCGTGCTAAAGACGAATTGCCTACTTCTCCCGCTTTACTTGCGGGTCTTGTATATCTACTTTTCGAAGGGTCTGGTGAAGAAAAACTTTGGGCATTCGAATGGATGAAGCACTTGAGCCAGCAGAAGATCATATACAACAAGAGGTCGCTTGAAGAGCCAGTAGTTAAGGAGTTCTCAATTCACCTTTACCGAATACAAGATTCCAAGTATTTTAATGATGGGACAGCTATTAAGTTTTGGGAGATAGTCTACAACATTCTTGATTTCATGGATGATGAAGCTTTTATTCTTCGAGTTAATACACCTAAAGATATTAGAGCCATGAGCGAGCACACAAATTTGAAATTGTACTCAGCAATTAGCGTGCTTTGCAATAGTTTAATGTCAAACTTGACAGCCCCTTTACCAGTTTTATTAAAAGTGTTTACTAAGTTATTGAACAGATTAGGAAGTAAGCTCTATCTGCATACTATGCCATTAACACCTATCGCATTGTTGTCTGGTATACTTGGGAACCCAGAGTATTCTAAACAGTTAATTTTATCTGCCTCAGAGAAGAGTTCTTTGAATGATTTTTCATTTCAGGACTTTATATCTTGGATTTTTTTGTTCATCGAATCACTAAACGGATCACAACGACAGAATGCATGTATGAAAATTGGACCATATCTATTGAGACAAGGGAAGGGCTATACAAGTTCGACAAATGATTTGAGATCACAAAGAGTTACTAATTTGAGAGAATTGGGCGTTAAGATATTTGCAGGTATATTTCCAGCTACTGTTGTTGAAATGAACCCAAAAGACCCGAAATTGTCTGTTGAAATCATGAGTTTTAGAGACGTAAGGGCAGCTCTTGAATACGAAGCCGGTGCTATTCTCAGTTGCGCCATGAATTCACCTCCATGCGCTGATGCTATGGACTTAGTTTGTAGATGCTTGAAATATGATGTCTTAATTTTGGTAAAGAATTCATATTTGTTGCTGAAAGGTGAAATACCAAATATGTTCGACACTTTCCCATTTTTTTGGAGTGCTATTTTAAAACTGAAACTATACACCAACATTGGTTTGGTGAAAGTGGTTATACAGTGTTTGCGTTTAATGCCTATGGCAATTAACTTTAACGAGATCAAGTACAACCAGGCAAATAAGGATTTAGCAAGTGCTAAAACTCAACATAATAAGGGTATGGAAGCCATATGTGATTTACAAAATCAAATTTTTTCTAGTTTTAGTCTTTGTGATCCAGAAAATATCAAGCAGATTATCAATGACCTTGATTGTGCTGAGTCTGTATGGGGTTGTATTTTCACCCCTTTGATTAGTCAAGCTGCATTGGATTTCATGAATGAAGTGTATAATGCCAGTGGTAGATTGGAAACTTTCCAGGAATGTTTCTCAAACAATTTGAAACTGTCTTTAGTGTCTATCAATATTAATTTGGCTAACTTGACAAATTTGGCATGCTATGAACCAACCCCTAAAGCTATTAGAATTGTAATGGATATAATCAAAGCTTTAGCAGACCCAGTTGATTCACTGTTATTATCTTCTACTACTAATTGCGAAAGTGAAATTATCTCATTTTGGAAAAACTGCTGGAAATTTTTAATTATGGTATTCCAGGAAACATTTGTGTGGGCCGGCCAGTTTCATCTTGACGAGTTGCTTGAGTTTGCAAGAGACACGTTAGACTTGAGTCATTTGCTTTTAGATTCTTTCAGGTTTATTGTAGACACAATCAAGGAACAGACAAACAAGGATATACTGTATGAATTCTTTGAGAGTTTTATGAATGCTTTCCAACATATAATTGTTTGGTTGAAGCTTGGGGATCTCTCCCTTTTAAATTCCTGTGTTGCGTTAGTCATCAAAGGTTTTGATTTGGCTTCTGAAGAAAATTTTAAAGTTCAAGATCAGTTTGTTGAACAGTTATGGAAATATTCTAAAAAAGTGAAAGGTTACAATAATAAGTTGTCTGAGTCGCAAAGAATGATGTTGATGACAAAAGCCAGAGAATTAAATGAAGTTTTAGTCGAAACAATGGAGGGAAAAGAAAGTGAGCAGAAGTATGCTCAGGCTAGAGCTAAGGTTGAGCCCAAATTACAACCAATAGATGATGAAATCCAAGAACTCCGACCAGAGGAGTTTGCAAAGAGAACAAATAAAAGGCAACAGACTTTGGAAGGGTTTGTTTCTTTCACAAATAAAGCACCCGTTGCTCCAGCTCCAAAAGAGGTAAAAGGTACTCAAAATCTAAATCTGATTCGTCAAAAGTTACAACAATCAAGATCCTCCATTTCTGGTCCGCCAAAAAGTCACATTAACCCAGCACCTCCTAGACCAGCTGGCTTCAATTCAAAGAAATCACCACCTTCAGCTCCATCAGTTGCTATTGGAAGGCCATTACATGCCTTGAAAAAGAAAACAGCAGCTGACTCGGAGTCTTCTTCTGAGGATGAATCAGATACAGATTTGACTGACTTGTTTGTGGAAGGTAAAGCTAAAAAGATTGCCAAAATCACAGAAGTGGATATGAACTTGAAAACTATTGATAGAAATAATCTTCAAAAAAGAAGAAAACAAATAGACGAAGCCAAAATGGCCAAAGAGAGAATGAGGTTGAGATTGAATGTGAATTTGAAACCTTTGTATTTATCTGTCCTTAGATGGAATTATAATTCAAAGAGCGATTTTCCCAGCAAAGATAAATCCATATATCAAGAGATCAAGGATACATACAAGGATGTTAAAGAGTATGTCCAGGTGACGGAGCCATTACTAATGTTGGAATGTTGGCTGGCTATGCAGTCAGCAAAATTGACGGTAGATGAGAAACCTTTTGAACTATTGATTGGAAGTAGAACACTGGTAGATGGATTCTTTGACGTTTTTGCATCCATGGAAAAAGCGGTGTTACAAGATAGGAGAATAGGAGATTCTGATTTGGTTGTGCTTGCATTGAAAAACGAATCACTTCAACATGAAGCAGAAATTAGACGCTATATAAAAGCAGAGGACACAATGACTTGTTTGGCAAAAGTCCAGGATACGAAATACACCAACTCGGATTACTGTGATGTTATTTTAAGAGTTTATCCAAGTGGGCCAATGATGGGAGCGTTGACACCAAAGTCAGTTGTTACTGGAATGAAAGTGATGCAAATGATTACGATTGAGAGAGAGTTTTCCTCTTTGAAAGGGTTGCAATATTATGATTTAGCCGATTCAATCATTCTGGCAACCCCAAACAAACCCATTGAGATTGAAGAGGAAGATGCTGAAAAGATGCGTAAAATCTATCATGTAAATGATTCACAAGCTCGTGCAATTATGGGTACTTTTAAGAGTGAAGGGTTCTCATTGATTCAAGGTCCTCCTGGTACGGGTAAAACGAAAACTATTTTAGGGATTGTTGGGTATTCGTTGTCTCAAGAAAAAAACAAGAAGGTGATTGATATATCTGAATCAGGTTCTAGTCCTGCTCCGTCTGACAAAGCCAAAATATTGATTTGTGCACCAAGTAATGCTGCAGTTGATGAGTTAGTATTAAGATTGAGAGACGGTGTTCGAAACTCGTCAGGGGAACATATGCCACTTAAGGTAGTACGATTAGGAAGAAGTGATGCAATCAATTCATCAGTAAGGGATTTGACCTTGGAAGAATTAGTTGATAAAGAGTTACAGACAAAACAAACTGAAGTAGTAATTGATCCGAATATTCGTTTAGAACACACCAAATGTATTAACGAAAGAGACGAATTGCGGAAAAGACTCGCCACTGAAAGTTTGGAAGACAAAGATATCACCGAATTGGAAGAAAAGATTCGTGCCATTAATAAAAAGAGAAGCGAGTTGGCAAAGAAATTAGACGAGCAAAGGGAAAAGGCCTCGATAGCTAATAGAACCAAAGAAATTAATAGAAGAAACATACAAGCCCGAATTCTTTCAGAAGCACAAGTGCTTTGTTCGACTTTATCAGGATCAGCGCACGATTTGGTTGCTAATCTTTCTGTGCAGTTTGACCAAGTAATCATTGATGAAGCCTGTCAGTGTTTGGAATTATCGGCTATTATTCCTCTTAGATATGGCTGCAGAAAATGTATCATGGTGGGAGATCCAAACCAATTGCCACCAACAGTGTTATCACAAGCTGCGGCTTCCTATAATTACGAACAAAGTTTGTTTGTAAGAATGCAAAAGAACCACCCAGACTCGGTTTATATGTTGGATGTGCAATACAGAATGCATCCAATGATCTCAAAATTCCCAAGTTCTGAGTTCTATAACTCCAAGTTAAAAGATGGTGACAATATGCTTGAATTGAACACAAGGCCATGGCACAAGGATCCGCCACTCACACCGTATAGGTTTTTTGACATTTTGGGTAAACACGAGAAAAATGAGTTGACCAGGTCTCTTTTCAACACTGATGAAGCAATGGTTGCCTTGCAGTTGACTGATAAATTGATGCAAATAATACCACAAGACAAATTTAGTGGGAATGTGGGGATAATTTCTCCATATAAAGAGCAAATTCGAAAAATCAAAGAAGTTTTCGTTAGAAAATACGGGAAACCCATTTTAGATGAAATCGATTTTAACACTGTCGATGGGTTCCAAGGTCAAGAAAAAGAGATTATAATTATGTCTTGTGTTAGAGCCAGTGCAACAGGAAATGTCGGGTTTTTGAGTGATGTGCGTCGTATGAACGTGGCCCTTACTCGTGCAAAGACCACTCTCTGGATATTAGGTAACAAGGAATCTTTATCCAGAAACGAAGTCTGGAGAAAGCTATTAACTGATGCCGATGAAAGGAAATGTGTTACACAAGCTTATCCTGGATTTTTGAATTCATCTAACCCTGTATTGAAGAGAAAGGAAGCAAGTGTATTTATCCCACCACAAGAAAAATATGCCAAAAAGCAGAAGGTGTCGAATGAATCCGAAAGAAATGTACAAAAGATAAGAAACAGTATGACCATGCCAGCCTATCGTGTAACTAATGCAGGTGTTTTACCAAGTAAAACGAAACCACCTAATGGAAATAAAAACTTCAATTATCAGACAAAGAATCTGCAACCAACAAACAATGCTCCGAAACCATATATAAATCAACCAAAACCTCAAGATGATTCTAAAAATGTCCCCACTCGTTCTGGTACGATTTCAAAACCAGTAGCTGCCTCAACTCCAACTCCAACATCTTCAGGTACCCTTAAGCCCAACAAGCCTGCCGATGCTGAAAGGAGTACATCTAAGGAGTTTCCCACTACTCCTCAAAACAAATCTTTGCAAATAACTGTTAACTCTTCCATTGCCTCAGTTAAATCAACAGATAAAACAAAGAAGCCAACAAAGTCAACTATGCCCTCATCTTCTGGAGTAGTCAAACCACCATCTAATTTGTTTATACCTAGAAAACGCCCATTTGCAAAGAAATAAACTGTTTTTTATATTTTTGAAATAGATCTGCATCGTATATTCTCAATACATCTTATAAGAAACCCTGTTTACATTTAAATTACATTGGATTACAATCACCTTTTACTCAATTTTTGTAGCCAGTTTGATGTCATTAGTATTTACTGGATACACTTGACTTGTAGGTTTTGAAGATGTAGGTATCAAAGGAGGTTGCCCTCCACTAGAATTGGCTTCTCCAATGGTTACAAGGTCAGTTGATACAAGTTTAACGGCCTCTTCAACCGCATTATATTCACTTGTTACTAATGAAGTCAACACTTCATTTTTAGAACTAGCATTTGTTATAGGATTATTATTCAATGAAGATAAGATGGTTTTCAATTGGTCCAAAGTGGAAATCAAGACACGTGTAACCACTTTAGGATTCGAATAGTCGTTGAGAATACTCTCCAACTTTTCTTCCTGAATGTTCATTAGTTTTGTAACGTCTTCCCATATTCTACCAAACTCATGAAATAATGCAGCATTTTGAGACGATTGCACTGCCAAATCATGTAAAGCAGCAACTTTGTGTTCCAAAAAAATCATTATTGGATCTAAATCTAATTTTTTAGAAATTGTATTTGATAAATCATCCACTTTAATATGTGACATGGCAGGTATTTTTGGAATATTTGATGGTGCAGTTGTCGGAAGGGAATGCAAAAGCTTATTCATTATATGATTCATCTTGTTTTTCAACGTCGCGGAGTTTTGTGTCCCCATGGCATATCCTTTTTCAAAAGGAGTGGGTCCATGATCATGGTTCATTGACTGCAAATCTGGTGTCTTAGAATCTGGTTCTACCTCAGGGACGATAAACGGTTGCATACCTATATTGTTAGGGATAGCTGGGGGGTTGCTTGTTGATTCAGGCTGTGGAACTGACTCCTTTGCAGTATGTACCTGTTTGTCTGGTTCCTTTTTCAGTGAATAGTTGCTGGAAATGGTAATATCAACGGGTAAAAATCTCACGATGGTGTCAATTTCTTTTTCGGGAGCACCATTAGAAACAAGAAAGTCAATAATGGCTGACTTGCCTTTGTTTTCCAAATCTTTAAACATATCAACATACTTTGCTGTTCTACTTTCCAAAACACTGCTGGTGTCTTCGATTTCTTTATTTAATAGTTCCTTTTTAGACCGAAGCTGCTGTAGTTTTGTTTCCAAAAGTTTAATCTCGTCATCAACATCGTTTACTTCATCTAATAAGGTGAATAATTTGGCTCCATGTTTGTTTGTATCACTTTTTATGGATTTCACTTTAGACAATACTTTGTTTTGTTGTTGATCCCATTTTTTGAATGATCCGTGTAATGTTTCTGCATATGACATGTCTTTATGATATAGTTCATTTAAAGAATAATAACTTTCGGATAATTGATTGAAGGTCTGCAATAGTTTACTTCGCAATTGGTATATATGATTATTACCACTCTTCAAGAATTTACCATATTTAATTGAATCTTCATATAACTCTTGTGTGAGCAATTTTATCCTGTTGGATAAATACTCGATTGGTGATTGGGAATTCTTGTCATCTGACTGGTATATGGCCGCGGGGAAATTGATAGATTTTATCATCAAACTGTCCATGGTATTGTATAACAGTTCATTTTCTTTGGTTGAATCAATTAGAGTTGTGGTTGTTGTTAAATGAGGTTTATGAGTGTCATGTAAGTTTGATAGTGGTTCATCACTTCTGTTCTTCTCCAGATACTCATTGTACAGCACATGTGAGTCTTTTGTTGCTGGTTTATGTACTTTATTTGAAATAAACTCTTCGGGATCAAGTTCATCTTCATCTTCGGAGGTGGAAGCGGGGATAGAGTGTAAACGTTTGATGGGAGTGTCTTCTTCTTGATAAGCACCCAGAACTGTTGAAGCCAAATTTATTGACTCAAATCCATTAGTGAACGATGCCATTTTGCTTGCAAAAAAAAAAAAAAGAAAAGAAAAGAAAACAAAGAATCAAGTAGTTTAATAGTTAACTAATATTTGGTTGGTGGTTCTTATCGATCATATATTTTGTCTGTATATTATTTTTCTCTCTCTTCGTGGTTACGACATTATGTATAACTCGTCACACATGTATGGAATCATCATTTGGTATAATCAACAATAATAATAATAATAATAATAATAATAATAGTAATTAGGCACTTTGATTTTATCGAGAGTGGGTTGTATTGAATATGATATTTAAGAGATACATCTTATGGGGATTTTTAGAAGTGGGCAAGTAACAGTATATTAAAATACTGGCCGAGGTAGTGCAGACCGCAAACCAGGTTACAAAGTAGAATTGAAAGTATATTAGATCCTCGAAAGCTCTTATAACGAATATCTGTTACATAAAAAATCCTTAATTTGTTAATATAACCTTAGGTTCATTATATTCATTAAGTGGTAAAGATTTCGCCACCCGTACCATCAGTGGTTAGGCTGAAACTCATTCTCATCTTTACTTTCGAACACTTCAAGACGCGCGCGCGTATCCAACACACACAATAAACAACAACACGAAAAATTATGCTGGAAATCAAGAAATAAAACCACTACTCATTAAAGCCTGGCCAGTATCATCAGGGTTCCCAATTTTCCCATTTTCTCGATTGAAATAATATGAAGATACTATGTGTTGCAGAGAAACCGTCAATTGCAAAAGCTGTGGCAAATATCTTGGGAGGAGGACGAACATCATTACGAGATTCATCAGAAAAATTCATCAAAAACTACGATTTCACATTTACTTTCAAACCTGAAGATGGCCCTTGTCAAGTGACCATGACTTCGGTTGTTGGACATATCACGAATCTTGAGTTTGAGTCGGCTTTTGCCTGGGGGAAATGTGTTCCTGGACGACTATTTGATGCAGACATATTGACCGTTATTACCAAGAAAGCTGTTCATGAAAACATTGCAAAAGAGGCAAGAAACGCTGATAAATTGATGATCTGGACAGATTGTGATAGAGAAGGGGAATACATTGGATTTGAAATTATGAATGCTGCCAAAAAATACAATAGGAACCTTGAGTTGAACAATATTTGGCGAGCCAAGTTTTCACATCTTGAACGAAATCATATTATTCGAGCAGCAAAGAATCCCGTGAACTTGGATATGAGCGCAGTAGCTGCTGTCTCGTGTCGTATGGAAGTTGATTTTCGAGTGGGTACCAGTTTTACACGTTTGTTGACTGATCAATTGCGACAAAAGGGGATAATTGATGGGACACAGGTGGCTTCTTATGGAACATGTCAGTTTCCGACGTTGGGATTTGTTGTTGATAGATATAAACGAGTGAAAAATTTTATACCGGAACCATTTTGGCATATTGAGGTTGAAACAAGGAAAGAAAACAAAAAGACAGTTTTCAATTGGGTTCGAGGTCATTTTTTTGACAAGTTGTATGTGGTTATGCTTTACGAACAGTGCTGCAAGAGTGGGGAATATGGAATCATATCAAAGATAGAATCAAAGAGGAAACCCAATTTCCGTCCCTTCCCATTGACAACGGTTGAATTACAAAAAGATTGTGCTAGGTTTTTTAAGATGTCTGCCAAGGCAGCATTGGAAGCTGCTGAAAAGCTTTACAATCAGGGGTTTTTGTCGTATCCGAGAACTGAAACTGATAGATTTGCCAAAGAAACTGATTTCAGGAGTTTACTAGAAGTCCACAAGCAAGATTCTCGATGGGGGAGCTACACAACTGAGCTTTTAAGCCAAGGATATCAAGTTCCTCGGAGTGGTTCTCATGATGATAAGGCGCATCCTCCAATCCATCCCATCAAATATGTTTCCTTGGATACTCTAAAATCCATCAACGAAAAAAAAGTGTATGAATACGTTGTACGTCGGTTTATTGCCTGTTGCTCAAAAGACGCTGTTGGTATGCAAACCGTGGCGACTTTAAAATGGGGAGACGAATTCTTCACAGCAAATGGATTAATGGTGCTTGAAAAAAATTATTTGGATGTGTATATATACAAAAAATGGGAAAGCTCCAAGCAGTTACCAAAGTTCACGGAAGGAGAGCGGATCAAGTTGGCTAGTGGAGTATTGAAAGAGGGAAAAACAAGTCCGCCGAATCATATGACTGAGCCTGAGCTAATTGCATTGATGGATGCCAATGGTATTGGAACAGATGCTACTATTGCGGAGCATATCCATAAAATAGAGAATAGAGGATATATTGCTAAATCGAAAAAGGGAAAGAATGAATTTATTGTCCCTTCACTCTTAGGAATGGGACTCATAGATGGCCTTGACAAAATGGAATTTGAAGATATATCGCTATCAAAACCATTTTTACGAAAGTCATTGGAACGATCGCTTGAGGAAATAGCGACCGGATCTCGGTCCAAAGTGGATGTTTTGAATACAACAATAAGCGTATACCTAGACGCTTTTGGTGTTTGTTCTCATCAGATACTAGTTTTGTGCAATGAATGTAGAAGAGTTTTACGTGGAAATAGCAGTAACAACAACAACAACAATAGTAACAATAATACGTAAACCGAACTCCATAGCATTTTCCAATAGGAGAGGTTTTGACATTGGCATTATATAAAGTAAAACCCCTTATACAAATATATATAATAGAAAATAGAATTGTGCACTACTGTTGTGAATATGTACCTGACGCAAAGATTGAAATATCAGCAAAAAATATTATACTGAACACCAATGTGACAAGATTATTAACAACAACTATGAATTTTATACCCGCATTATGCATTGTGCTTAACATTGTATATTTTTTAGTATTATAAAGGAAATCCATATCCTATTATTTCGCCGACTATTGTTGTTCTCTTGAAAACCTATTTTTGTTGATCTTTGTAATAGTTTTTTTTTTTTTTTTTTTGGCGCAAGACACACTATCAAAAATATAGCAGGACCATATACTCTCCCTGCTTCAAAGGCATTAGTTTGCATCAGTTTAGGTAGGTACCGCATACTAAGCCACTGAGCAATCACTTAATACGAAATCGAAAAGTAAGAAATCTAAATTAGTACTAAATTTATCATTATAATTTTGGACATGTCTTACTAAATCCAGCATCGATGATCCAGGTCCCCCCCCATGGGAACGAAACAACAAACAGAATATGCTGCAATCAAAGATAATAGGATATAACCTTACTGTTAAATTTGATCTGTTTTGGGACACAATTAGAACTTTGCATTTACGTGACGAATATAATGCCCAATTGTTATATATGTTTCTTTTTTTTTTTTCATTTTTTTTACAACAAAAATAAAGGAAATTTGATAGTAAATTCTATGGAAATTTTCAAAGCGGAAAGAATTTTTAAACGGTGATAGGCTATGTTGCGAAACAACAAAATCAGCTTATTACGAATATCGTGTTCTTTGTTATTTGGTTAAGAGGGATATAGAAGAAAACATAAGAGATCATCAAAAACAGATTTTATGGGAAGATTAATGAATATCATTCCATTGTTTGGCCCAATTTTTACAAACCAAATGTTAAAAATCACAACCGAGTATTGAAACAATAACAAAGATTTAAAGCAAAGACAATATTGCTAGTTTTATTTTAGTCGGTCTATTTTGCTTACTAAACTCCATTCTAAGACTTAAACTCAGCTTTTAGTCTCTGTTGATCACTTTTCTGGAGAATTTCTTTCTTTATTAGCTCATTCCTCATCTCCAATTATATTTTTTTTAGGTTTTATGGTTTACAGTTAAAGATTCTCAGATAACTTTCGGTTATTGTGGTTGATGATGTTTGGCATCTAATGTTTCGTTGAAAGCAAACAAACAAATAAATAAATAAGAAAGGGAATCGCTCAATTGTAACAATTATAACATTGTTCCAGATTTTGTGTCTCCCACGATTTTATTGTTTGCGCATTATGCATCTGTTAAATGTTTACAACTTTATTTGTAATTGGTAATATGAACAAATTGGTTTGTGTCAAAGCGTTCTTGATGCAATAAGCAGTTGGTCTTGTTTTACCCATGTCATTGTTTTCTGTTAATTTGAGTTACAAAACAAAATATTTTGGCAAAAATTTGTACACATTTATCGCTTATGCATTATCCAATCTAATATTATATATATATATTTTTTTTTTCCTTATAAAGAAAACGAATTTTTCATAGTTTATCTTTCTTTGACATTTTAGTAAACTTCAACTACAAAACCTGAAAGTTTAGATGATTCGGAAATGAAGGAACGGAAAAGTTTTAAGCTTTTTAGGGAAGGTTTTTTTCATCTGTTTCCTTTATGTCTTTAAATCCAGAAAGATTAACAAAGTGAATATTGGATAAACAAAACAAAACAAAAAAATCAAATCTTTTTTAAAAAAAACAAGTAAACTAAAAAGTTGGAATAGTAAGACAAATAGATTTAAACTGATGACATTTAGTAACTAAACTTTTACTCGGGCTTAAGAACAATCAGTTTAACGAAAGTCAAAAAAGATGCACCTTCTTTTAGTTATTTATTATTTACCTTTTAACCTTCAAATGGTTTTTTTTAAAAAAAAATAAAAAGAAATGGCGTTGACAAATCTTGTTGTCCTTGTTCTTGTTCTTGTTCTTGTTCTTGTTCTTGCCCTTGTTTTTGTATTGGGTCTTCGGTGCATGAATGGAGAAAAGAGAGGTGTGTTTATTAACAATCTTCGTGGATAATTTGTTTCATATTTCGGCGTAATTGAAATGCTTTTATGAGTTTTAGTAAGGCAAAAAAAATTCATCGAATAAATTCACGACGAATATCTAACTATCATTATTACTGCTTCTCCCCCACTCTCCCTTCACCCGCCTTCTTTTATTTTCTCATTATCACGGAATACCATTATTTTCAGCAAAAACAAAAATAAATGCTATAACAAAGCTATCTCATCTATGAGATTCAAACCGCATATCATTTATTGAAAACGTTTAGTAGCACAAAACCACATTCCAGAAACGTTAAACACGCATTACTTATAGATAGACATATGCATATAGTTTTTTTATTTTTGTTTTTGGAGAGGGAAGGATTATTTATATGAGGACGGTATTCCTCTAAACGTTTATTCTGTGAAAAATTTTTCTTCTTTTGTTTCGTATAAAAAGCTGTTATTATCGATATCATTTATTTACTATTTGTTTTGTCATCTACAGATCAAGAAAATCTAATATTTCACATTTTAGCTCTACCTGTTCATGGTGCAAAATATCAGTTCCTTGTGAGTATAATGAACGAAGAAATTGATCACACCCAAACATTATCTTCGGCAACGGGATCTGCATCATTTAACAAACGAAGCAACTTTCAGTTTACTTACGATTCCGAAACTAATCTACTTTTTCTCATTCATAAGTATAAAGAGGACATCTTCACTAGAGGTAACATCATTAAGACATGGGAGAAAGTTTTGCAAGAATTTAATGAGCGATGTAATTCCAACATAGTGCAAAGCAGGACAATAAATCATCGCTTTCAAATGTTGAAAAAGAATTTGGAGAACCGGTTAAAACATAACAATCAGCTCCTAGATCAGGTGGTGTTGAACGAAAATGAAAAGCTCTTGGTCGATATCTTGGAGTATATGTACAAAAATAATCACACCGAAGTTAACCCATACTCATTGGGGGGCAGTAGTAATAATAGTGATGTTGCCATTAATACTCAAATTGACAATTCATATGTTCATCAAAATGCTACGACGACACAGATTGAGAACCCACTAGCTCTTGCAGATATGTCCCAAATAAGTCCTAATTCTTATGAATATAAATTGAATCGAGACAGAGCACAATACTTGATGTCGCAGGGATTCGATAATTCGATACAACATCAATTTCAGAATAATATGGATTTTCCCAATGGAATTCGCCAGCATCAACTAGTGCCATCATCTGGAACCCCACTGCTTGGTACGAATAAAGATATTGTCGCTGGATATGTTCCCTCTCTTGAACATTCAGAATTAATTAACCCTTCAAATCAAATTAGTCACGCAGAAGAAACAATGTTACAGCCGCATCCTAATAATCAAGCATCTAGTCATATTATCTACAAATCACCGGACATAAATATGACTGCTTCTGTGCCACAAAATGAACAACACAACGTTCAACACCCACTGAGACATTCCAATAGCTCTACGTCAGCGGGAACCCTGGCATCAACTCTGCAACCACAACAACAATTGAATCACGAGTCAAAACAGCATTTTGGTAACAATATCTCTCCTAATATTCAATATGATAATAATCCTAACACTAGAACAAGTGATTTTGCTTATCGCCAGGATCAGAACCAGAACCACGAGCACCAGCAACAATATCAAACCCAACTGCAACAAGATAATACCACTGAGTCGCTATTAAAACGATTGATAGTTTCTCAGTCCCAAGTTGCTCATTCGATAAATGCTCTTCGAGAAGATTTGCAGAGTTTTAAAAGCGAGACAAATCAAAAATTTGACAGGTTAATTAGCGACTATTCTTTGCAACAAGACAACTCAATGAATAAAAAATTGGACAGTTTAATTAGAATTCTTCGATCTCAAAACCTTAAAAATGATGATAATAGTAGTAGCCCTACTGATGAAGATATGACCAACGAGCATGATTCCAGTTATGGTGCTGAACAAGCTACAAGTACGGACTAAATTTTCTACAGTTTGGTTTAGTTTATCATTTCATTTTGTGTCTGCTATGATTGAATCAGAAGATTCCAATAATTGGGGCGGTTTAATACTGACAAGAAGACGTATGCTGTGATTATGATACTGAGATTTATATATAAACCCAACATTCAGAGCTGTTTATTAATCAAATAGAATAAACTAACTTTCTATATATAGATTTTCATACATTAATTACTCAATTCTGATCTTATTTTATTGTTTATTATAGATCGTGTTAAGAAAAAATACCACACAAGAAAAGTTTACATCACAAACCAAAGCACCTCCATGTAGAAAGAGTAATTTGCTTAACGGCATAGATATTATTATGAAGTGGTGGGCGACTCCTTACATGATTGCAACCACAACAAAATAAAATATTGTCTAAAATTTTTTTGACGGTATGTTAAGTTGAGTAGTGTACATGTCAAGAGGCACACGATAAGATTTATATTTTTCTGTTTTTGTTTCACCTTACTCCCACTTTTTTACTATCACAAGATTATTAACTGATTGGAGACAACAACCCCAATACATCAACTAATTGCATTACTTATGATAGACAACATAATAAATAACTTGCAAATCATACTACAACAAAATGATGACAATGCTACATCCCCTCATGACGATGTGATATATCGACCACATTCTACTCGTGTAGCTCGATATCAAGTAATAATTGCATCTACATTAGGACTCATTGCCCTATTACTATTTTCCATCTTACGGTTAAAATATCCCAAAATATATGTGGCAAACTTTAATCATTTGAATTTTAGTCTACATTCGACTTCAAGAAGAAATTTGCCTAAATTACCTTCGAATTCATTATTTGGTTGGATACCTACCGTATACAAGATTACTGAGCAAGAAATTTTAGAACATGCCGGATTAGATGCAGTTGTGTTCTTGGAATTTTTTAAAATGTGCATTCGAATAATAAGCATTTGTTTAGTGTTTGCCATTGTTATCATATCTCCTATCAGATACAAGTTTACAGGAAGAGTAGACCAAGATTATCCTGATGATGACGATGAAACCAAAATAATTAAGCGTATAGTATTGGCTGGAATTCTGATTACAAGTAAAAACCGTGATGGAGAACAATATCAACAGTTTCTTTGGCTATACACTATTTTCACATATGTATTTACATTTGTTACTGTTTACTTTCTATTTAAACAGACCAATAGGATTATTAGCATGCGTCAAAAGTATCTTGGATCTCAAAATTCTGTTACTGATAGAACGGTAAAAATATCGGGGATACCAGGATCATTGCGAGATGAAGTAGCACTCGCAAGACACATTGACCGTTTGAATATTGGTGAAGTGGATTCTGTGTTGATTGTCAAGGAATGGCAAAATCTAAATAAACTATTTAAAAGAAGGAGAAAAATAATACGGAAACTAGAGGAAAGCTGGGTTGAATATTTTGAGAAAAATGGTATAACTAATAAAAGTGATTTGGTGTCGTTGCATCCACAAGTTGGAGAACTGTATCGTTTTTCTAATAGATATACTGATGATGGTGAAGAAGAGTCACCAGAAGATTGGGCATCTCAAAGATCGAGCCTCACACAAGTTTCAATAATAGGTCAAGAATCAGAGTCTGTTGAGGGAGATTCGTCTGACACTTTGAATCGCTTATTGAATGATGAACTGAGAACAAGACCAAGTCTTCGGAAAGGTTGGTTTGGATTATTTGGACCTAAAGTCGATTCAATAAACTATTATACTGATAAATTGGAGGTTATAGATAAAGAGATAACAAGGGCCAGAACCAGAGAATACCCGGCCACTTCGACTGCATTTCTCACGATGAAGACTGTGGCTGAAGCACAAATGTTGGCACAAGCAGTTTTGGACCCCAAAGTTAATCATCTTATCACCAGCTTGGCACCAGCTCCTCATGACATCCGATGGGATAATTTGTCATTAACTAGACAAGACAGAAATACAAGGATTCTTACTGTCACGATATTCATTGGGATAATGAGTTTGTTATTGGTTTATCCCGTCAGATTTATGGCCAGCTTTTTAAACACAAAGAGTATTTCCAAAATTTGGCCATCGTTGGGGAAAGCCATTAAGGCACATAAATGGGCCGAAACCTTGATTACTGGATTATTACCAACTTATTTATTTACAATTTTAAATCTTGTCATTCCATTTTTTTACGTATGGATTTCCGAAAAGCAAGGTTATTTATCTCATAGTGATGAAGAGTTGTCATCAGTATCCAAGAATTTTTTCTATATATTCGTGAATTTGTTTTTGGTTTTCACAACTTTTGGTACGGCATCTTTTGTTGATACAACAAAAATTGCATTTGATTTGGCAAGATCACTTAGAGATTTATCAATGTTCTATGTTGATTTGATAATATTACAAGGTTTGGGTATATTTCCATTTAAATTATTATTGGTAGGGAACCTACTTCGGTTTTTAGTGAATTCATTATTTAGGTGCAAAACCCCAAGAGATTATTTGAATTTGTACAAGCCACCGGTTTTCAATTTTGGCCTACAATTACCACAACCAATATTGATATTTATTATTACGTTGGTATATTCTGTGATGTCTTCAAAAATATTAACTGCAGGGTTACTATATTTTATTATCGGTTATTTTGTGAGCAAATACCAATTGCTTTATGCCTGTGTTCATCCTCCGCATTCAACGGGCAAAGTATGGCCAATTATTTTTCGAAGAATTATATTGGGGTTATTTCTTTTTCAAATCACCATGGTTGGCACATTAGCATTACAAGATGCAATAACGTGTGCTAGTTTCTTAGCTCCATTGCCGTTTTTGACACTATACTTTTGGTGGAGTTTCCATAAACAATATATTCCGTTATCGACATTTATAGCCTTAAGAGCCATTGAAAATAATGACAATATCAACCCTACAGATTTGGAACAGATTATTGAAAACAATTATAATAAAACTCTTGATGAAAGAAGGGAATTGAACACTAAATACGAATATACTAATTTGGTTAATGATCTAGACGGGCCAATGATTGCGTTGGATGGTGAAGATGTATTGATAGTTAATCGAGATGGTACCACCGTGCGGAAACCTCCTCAAAACTTCAGTTCTGAATGGGACTATTAAATCCAATGTATATAGGTTTGAAACTGTGAATATAATTGATACATTTCGTTGTGATTAACTTCTGTAAAGTTAAAATCCAAAAATAGGTTGACGATTAGTACTAGTAACAGTTTTGACACTATATTTTTGATAACTATGCTGAACGCCAAACTTAGTATTAATTTTATATATCCCAAACTTGTGACAACTCGTAGTGCCTCTACAATATTTATAAAGGCAATCAAATTTATTAGTGGTTTAGTGATAGATATATTATCGTATGGCCAAATAAACATTAATATAGGAAATAATCTGATTGATCCTGATACCATAGTAGTCACCAATAATACAGAAGTTTTATATCCAAAAAACTCTTCATCACTGACATTGCCATTTATTTTCGGTGTACTTTGTCCCCATTTATATCCAAATCTTAAAATCAATTGTAGTGATAAATTTAATATTAAATTCTCTAAACTTGACTTAATAATGAAAAATAAATATTGATATATAACTGATTGACTAAAAATTAAATTAATTAATTGTGAATGAATCAATAATTTCTCTTCATTAGCCCAAGTTAAATAAACTTCAAATGATAAAATCATAAATATCAATTTCATAAGTTTTCCATAAGTTTGCAAAAATTTGAAATTACTATTGATATTAGAATGAATTGAGGAAATCATTTCCATTTCAGTTAAATTATATGCTAAATGCTTATATGCTTGTCTTTTAAGTAATAAAATGTCCAAAAATAGAATCACCGAATCATATTCAATATACTTATCGGCGATTTTATTACATTCTGGACACACACTTAATTTGATATAATCACTTTTATACTTGGAGTATAAACAGTCAATATTGGGATAACCACATTCTATACAGATCATTGAAAACGATGATGATGATGATAAGGAGTGGAGATTATTTTAGAGGTTATATTTTTTTTTTTCGTGTTTAACTTCTCATTAACACGGTTTGCAATCCATAAATATGTAATTCGTGAATTATTCATTAATACTAGTTCTATTATACAATTATCTACATAATTCCGGTGGTGGTGGTCCATCCGGTATTTGCCCCAACGTAAACATATCAGCATTGAATGCCTGTAGTATCAGAGCAGGCAAGGAATCATCATTATCTGGTGTGCTATCTTTGATGTCAATATCAATGTTACCAGTAATTTCCGGTTGCGGTTTGGGTTGAGCTGATATGAATGAGAAAGTAGGAGTAGTCTCAGATGTTGAGCCAAATGGATTGGCAGTGTTAGTAGTTGATGAATTCTGATTAGTGTTTGCAATAGTGCTCGATGTTGAGTTGCCTGACCCAAATCCCAGATTTGCATTTTGAGTAGAAGCCGTTCCAAAGGCAGATTGTGTTTGATTGTTAGCACCAAATATAGAAGCTGATGTCTGTGATTGACCGAATGGTGAACTTGTTGATGATTGGCCACCAAATGGGTTTGAGTTATTATTGCTAGATGATCCAAATGCAGATAAAGTGTTTGTTGCAGTTGTTGTTGCGGTTGCGCTTGAACCAAAAGGTGAAGGTGATGAGCTTGTTTGACCAAATGGTGAAGGTTTGTTATTAGATGGTTGAGTTGTGGTGGATCCAAACGGAGAAGGTTGTGAGGTTGTTGTTCCAAATGGGGACGGTTTAGTTGTGTTTCCCATTTGTCCAAATGGCAGACTGTTGCTGTTGCTGGTATTTGTCTGCAGAAATTCAGATGTTCCAAATCCGGACAGTCCAAACGTTGAACCTGCTGAGTTACCCTTACTTCCAAACCCGCTAGAACCAAAACCACTATTAGATGCTGGGGTCGATTTGGCCAATCCTGCATTTCCAAAACCTGAGTTCCCAAAGGCACTTGATGTATTGGTTGTGTTACCAAATCCTGTACTACCAAATGCACTCAGTTGAGATGGTGTATTACTCTTGGTACCAAAGCCTCCAAATCCAGATTGCTGAGATGATGCATTGGTATTGGTTTCGGACTTCTTGAAGGCTCCAAACCCACCAAACCCTGAGTTTGTTGAACTTGTTGCGAATGGATTAGATTGGTTGGCAAATGCATTTCCGCTAGATGCCTTGTTTCCGAGCCCAGTAGTCCCAAAGGCGCTTGAATTCCCACCAAACATTAATTAAAATTGAGAATGAGTTGATAGAAATATCTATTTTATATATTAGTTAAACATCAACCCAATGTGTTTGGTTATTATTGTTTTTTTTTGTGCTGTTCATTGGGGGATGTACACGACCTTGATCATCTAGCGCTAAAAGAAAAAAATGTATGGCAATGCACCACACATAAACACGGACCGAAAAATCAAAACAATCAATTCATTTCCCCATAATTGTTCATGTTGATTACACTCTCGAAAATGAACCATTCTTACACATATACAAAGAATTTCATTCAGGATCAAGTTAACATACTAAATGAACTGTATAAAATTAATTCTCAAATCAGAAGCATTCTATCTGAACAGGAAGAAATTACCGAATCTGAGTTACAAACAATTTTGAATCTACTAAATAACGAGATTAAAGAATGCAACAATGAATTGTTCCCATCACAAATCAATAATCAGATAGTACTGCAGATTTTGAAGTTGGAAAAACAGAAGCTAAAGATAGTTAACCTGCAATTGCTCAAAATCAATTCGTTTATTGAACCCATCACATTGCCTGATTTTGATAACCTAACGAACCAAGATCAAAACAAAAAATTGGCTGAGCTAACAGCACAAATAAAAGAACTCCCCAATCTGAAGTATTTGTTTGTATCCAGTACAGATACAACTGATATTCAAGATGAATACGATTTGGATGATGATGATAATGATCCGGTGCACGATGAGCAGGTAGAGAATAACGAAACTGATGAAGCCAATACAAATATAGTTCAAGATGATCAGGAAGAAGCAATATCTAGTGAGCAAATGAAAAAGGAGTTTATCGAAGAAATTGCCAATGAAGTGAATGTTTCAAACGTACAACCAGATCAAGAGTTGATCGATAAATACGATAAGCTAAGGACTGACCTCATAAATATAAGTGACCGATTGAAATACAAGTCTGGGAAGTTGGAGTATTTATCAGGGTTGCACCAAACATTATCGGAGATTGTTGGTGTTCGTTCAACCGTCAGCAACAGTCAACACCCTGAACTGAACCAAATATACGACAGTGATGAAGAGGTAAACACGCCCAACGATCATGAAACGAATCTTCTATCTGGTCCAGATAATACACGAACAAGCATACAAAGTGAACTCAATCGTTTTAGAATGTTAGTTGAGAAAATATCATACAAGGTCAATACCAAAAATCTTACTGCTGACAATCTTCGTGAAAAGCTACAAGAAATAAATCAAAACCCAGGCAGGACTACATAAATCTACTCTAGCATGCAGTCGTTTTCAGTTATTTTGTTTTTATTAGATTAGTTATAATACATATATAAATATAATGCAAAATAATGTAAATATACTTCTCTCATACCAGCAAAGGCGACAAGTGATTTCTCTAATCGAATAAACCGAAACCCATATCATCATCAGATTCTTCTTTAGCTTCTTCTTCTTTTTCTTCTTCAGCTTCAGCAGCGGCACCAGAAGCGGCACCAGCAGAACCGGAAGCACCACCAGCAGCAGCACCACCGGTTGGGACAGAAGCTAATTTGGTGTTACCTTCAGCAATCAATTCTTGCAAATCTTTACCTTCCAAATCTTTCAATAAAGCTTGTAATCTGGATTCTTCGGCTTCAACACCAACAGTTTCCAAGACAGCGCTGATATCAGAAGCTGATGGAGTGGCGTTACCACCTTGAACTAACAACAAGTAAGCAGCTAAGTATTTCATTGTTTCTTTTTTAAAATATCTATAATAGAATAATCACTTTTAAGCAAACAAACGGCAGACTATCCTTTGATTTGTGAAAAGATTATATCAAGACAACCTAGTAAGGTATTTTTTTTTTCTCTCTCTTCTTCTTCTGTTTCCTAGCAAAATGAAAAATTATCTTGCAACAAACTTACTTAGGAAGGAGCAAAAACAGTGCGACGATGTTTGTGTGATATTATAACAATATGCAGTATATTAGGGCTGTAGCCCTACCACCACATATAATGTGCAGTATTTTGTATAGGGCACTTTTCTCCCAGCGGAAAAAAAAAAATTTCTTTGCGAAAAATAGTGGAAGTGTATGGTGTAAGCTGGGAGAGAGAGTTTCTACCAATACTGAGAAAAACACTTTTGAAAAAAACAACTTTTTCTAGTTTTGAATCTTAGTATCATATACAACAGGAACAAACATGGTTGACGCTAGTATGTAACGTATTGATTGAGATAAAGCCAAAGAGACAAGATGGGATATGTGTGATAATGATAATGAACAAAGCTCAACAAGTATTAGAAGAGATATGATTTATGATAGTTTATTGATGGAAGTTACAACTACTTGTTGAACAAGATAAATTAACCATATCAAACAAAGCAACTACGGACAAAGACAATAGTCAATATTTAGTTTTCTTTTCTTTCTACATAAAATATTGTCATGGGTGTACTGATGTTATTATCAATTATGTGATTTACAAAGAGATCTATATATTCACAGACTATGCTTTTTGGCTCAGAGTCAAATATGAATTTGAAAATAATACAATATACTAACAACCTTTATGTTATAGCTGCCCCAAAGAAGAGAACCTTCAAACAATTCTCCTTTAAAGGTGTTGATTTAAAAGACTTGGTTGAAATGCCAACTGAAGAATTCACCAAATTATGTGGTGCCAGAGTCAGAAGAAGATTCTCCAGAGGTTTAGACTCCAAACCAATGGGTTTAATCAAAAAATTGAGAGCTGCCAGAGCTGCCACTGAACCAAATGAAAGACCAGCTGTTGTCAAAACTCACTTGAGAAACATGATTGTTGTTCCAGAAATGATTGGTTCTGTTGTCGGTGTCTACAACGGTAAAGTTTTCAACACTGTTGAAATCAAACCAGAAATGGTTGGTCACTACTTGGGTGAATTCTCCATTACCTATACTCCAGTTAGACACGGTAGAGCTGGTAATGCTTCTTCTAAATTCATGCCATTGAGATAAATTTGATGTGATAAATTGAATTTCAAAAAGATTAGCAAAAACAAATATTATCACGACTACATTTAACTTTTCCTTCCCCCCACTCACACACAAACCATTTCACCCCCTCTGTTATGTATATTAGGGATATTTTTTAATATATAAGAAATAACTTTAAAATTTTGTAATTTATAGTTTATAGTGGGTCTAACAATCTACGAACAAGGTAAAAAGAGAAGTAAAGGTACAAAAGTTTTTCTTTTGTATTTGATGTAGAAGAGGTAAGTAAGTGGTTTTGGGCCAGTATAAAATAAATCATATCACTCCCTAATGAATTCTATAATTCCTTTAATTACCTGATTAGGCTAACCGCCTTGTCAGAATACCCACACAATATTAGATTTCTCATCTATTGGACCGAAGAAAAAAGTTTTTTCAAAAATTTGGGAAAAATGGCATCCCAGAAATCTCATTTCCTGGGGAAAATCCAATCCAATATAGATAGAAAACTGTCAAGTTTTATAGAACTAATTTGACTTTAAACTATGGATCAAGAGATATCATTACCAAATGCTCCTGATCATGAAACACTTCACCCTTTGAAAGAGATAACATTTGGTGCCATATCAGGAATGGTGGGTAAAGTAGTTGAATTCCCATTGGACACAATTAAAGTGCGATTACAATCTGCCAGTGGTAATGGCAATAATTCTTCAATTACAACTTTACAAATGATCAAATCGACATATCATAATGAAGGAATTTTCAATGGGTTTTATAAGGGACTAAAAGCTCCTATGATTGGTGCTTGTTTAGAAAATGCCATCCTTTTTAGCTCATATAATTTTGGATCTACTGTGATAGCAAATCATTTAAACAAGAGTAACGACAAAAGGCGATACACTACTGAAACATTACCATTCATGGGGAAAATTATAGCTGGTGGATTTGCTGGATTCATGGCATCGTTTGTGTTGACTCCAGTTGAGTTGGTAAAATGTCAATTACAAGTATCAAACCTAAGTCAGGATAAATCGCATCATACATACCGCACAATTATTAAATCAACAGTACGAGATAGAGGCATAATTGGATTATGGAAAGGTTTGAATTCAACCATTGTTAGGGAAGTCATTGGTACCGCCATTTGGTTTGGTACTTATGAATATATCAATGATTATTATAAACAGGCCAAAGATCCTTGGGTTAGTAATAAGGATGTGCAATTGTTAATTGCTGGTGCCATGGCTGGCGTGACATTTAATTTTTCAATGTTCCCAGTAGATACTATTAAATCAAACATCCAAACCCATGATCTATTAAACAAACATAGGAACTCAACCAGTGTGGTAAAACAAATCGGATTCTGGCAAACTACAAGATCAATAATTTCTAAACCAGGAGGTCTCTTGAATTTGTATAATGGGTTGGGGATAACTATGGTTCGTTGTATACCAGCTAATGCCCTCATTTTCTACACTTATGAATTATTAAAACTGAATTTCTAAAATTGTATGTATTGGTAGTTTGCCCTTTTATTTATTTTTTATAGACGTTTAGACAGATAGATAGATCAACACGCTTTTTTGTTTTATTGTGAAAACAACTCCAGTGCCCTTTCCAAATCGTCAACGTTTAACAAATCGGAACCTAATTCAAACAAAGATTTCAAATGCAGATCTAAAACGTTCCAAGGCCAAGTTATGTCACCCCAAATTCTTGTTTTTAATCCATATTCATGTGCCAAATCAAGTACTTGTTTCAATTGTGATTTCTGTTGTTCATTAAAATTAGTTTTGGTACTGGTTGAATATGACTCTGACCCCAAAATTTTCTCTAAAGAACCACTTGCCACACGAGATAATTTTGACCATTTTTTCAATTCATCTATATTTGTATTGTTATTATCAATTGTAAACTTATCTAATGGGCCATCTAAGAACAAATATCTTATTTTTTCATTAGTTACTTTTTCTATAGGCAAGTTACCGGTGATTGTTAAGATTAATGGACCAGAATAATACTTGTCGTCGCTTGTATTATAATAGGCCAAATACCCATTATCTATAAATGGTTTCAATAATGGTTTTAATACATCATAAGTTGCATTGGCATCGGTCTTGAAATCAAACCATAAATAAAGTGGTTGTCCTGGATTATTATAAAAAACACTATTCTTTTCCAGTTGAGATTGTGTAAATAAATTTTGTTCCAGTTGAGAATTTTCAGGGTTGATATTATTATCAATGATTTCATATATTGGATTGACAAATTGTAAAAATTGGAATAATGGATTCAAATATAAATTAAATAATGTATTTATCGGTTTCAAAAATTCTTGACTATGGCCAACATAAATCTCATCATTTTTGAAAATTAATGTTTCATTGATTGAACTATCATACTTGTTTCCTTGATGATTGTTATTGTTTGTAGATGGAGTTATCGTTCTTGTCAATTTATAAGTTTGTGGGAAATACCAAATATCACTTTCAACACTAATTGCACCTGCACTCAATGCTGAAAATAACGGATACTTTCTCCAATAATCATTATGAGAATGTAAAGGTTTGGCATAAACATCTCTATTTAAATCTTCTATGGTTTGGTTGAATGGTAGTATAGGTGTGTCTGTGGGAGAAACACCATTGTATTGTAGGATTTCATTATTATAATAGGCAGTTGGCACTAGATCACGATGCACAATTGGTTTGAATACATTTATCATGATATTGAGTAATATAAACAAGTGTAATAATCTATTTAAGAAAGGGTGTTTGCTAAGTAGAATAGATGAGTTTCTCTAATATAAAGAAAGAGAGTCGAAAAAAACTTAGTGAAGTTGGTTGTGGTGGTTGTTGTTGTGATATCGATCGAATATTATCTTTGTGGAAAAACGTGGGGGGTTGTTGTGTGTTGTTGGTTGTTCTCGCTCTCTCTGGCTTATTTTTTCTGGTGTATCATTTCGTGTCCGACTCAAACCCTCAAAGCGCAAACTTTATTTTTTTGGCCCGAGTTTTTCTTGGACCCTTGATTCGCTCTCCACCAGGTACGGTACCACACTCTGTCCTCTTGGTTGTAAATATTTGTTTATAAAACAAAAATACTTCAAAGCAATACCATGTATAATAGTTGAAAATTCAATGGGAGGAGTACTAATAATGTCGTACATTAGGTCCTGATAATAATACATACTATGTCATTCTAATAATAGTTCTATACATGAAAGTGCATGAATCCAAGTTTGCAAAACTCATAACTTTTAAACTGTATTTTCTTTTTTTTCCTATTCTAATTTCATTTTGGAAAATTTTGTTGTAAAATTTCATCGAGATGTTGATTTAAATTGTTTAATCTTTGGATACTAAAAGCAGTTAGATCCTCGTCACTATAACTTAATTTGAATTTAACATATTCACATAAAACAAATAATTGACTCAAGATATGAGACTCAGTGAAAATCTCACACACATCTACCATATGTTTCTGATGTTGTGGATTATTAATATTGCAACCTTCAATGGTTTTATTTTCATTTGTCTCAACAAATTCAACAATCAAATCCCCTGATCCAGAGCACTTTTTGAATCTAAGGTACTTGGTCAAAACTGCTAAGCTGTAAATAATTGACAATACCCCTGAAGTAAATGATAATATATATATAGGCAATTTAGCCCATGATTGTTGTACAGAGGATTTCAATTCTTGTTTGTTCCACCATTCAGAACAATTGTTGATTGTGTTCCTGAATCTTTTCGTTGTTTCATTTTCGTTATTATAATTATCATCAAACGTTGTTGGTCCAATGATAATAGAATAGTCTGTATATTCTGACAGTGGTATTAGCTTGATTAAGTCCACATAATCATTAGTTGATTTGATCATTTCAATTAGGATTGTCCAATCTTTTTTATTCAAGTTTTTCAATTTTGAAGTTAAACCTTCAATCAGTTGAGTCTCGTCACTGATCAAAAGATGTTGTAAAGCACTCTTATAATGTTCATTACGTCGAAAAGTGTTTCCATTAACACCCTGTAATTTTTCACCTGTAGTTGAACTATCTCCTTGAGTACTGCCAATGACTTTACTGTCATCTTGATCATCATGGCTGTTACGACTTAAATCGCTTTTCATGTCATATTTGCACATTTTAAAAACCATTATATCACATAAAATATAATTGTATTGAATCAATTCTGATAATCGTAAAATTATATTTGAAAACCAATAACTGATGTTTATAACCACCAATTTTTCATCTGGAAGAATTTCATAATACCTTGTTTTTAATTTGTTGCTTAAATCAATATGAAATTCATCTTTACTAATCAAATTTTTAATAGTAATGTCTTTATTAGACAATTTCGATAAAGACTTTTCAAAACTTTTCAGACTCAAAATCAAACTGGTGGCATCAGTTGGTATATAAGTTTGTTCATATAATTGATTCCAATTAGTTCTATTACCAGCTGATTTTAACGAAAGATAATCAATATCGCTCATGGGCAATAAAATATTATTGGAATATTGATCACGATCATAATCAAATTTAAATCCATTCATAATTGATGATAATTTGTAATATGGTCTTCCTTGGTTAAATCGTAATAAAATAATATTATTAATATAAAAACTCCATATGATTTTTAATGTCAATTCTCGTTCATAATTTTGACGTTTGGTACCAAATGTTGGAATAATTCTCGACTCTTGAAAATCAAATCGTTTCTGTTTGAAAATATCCACATATTGATTATTGTTGATCATTTCCCAAAGTTTGATATTTATATCATTCATCTTTTTGATATTGAATCGAATGGAAGTACATTTGACTAAAAGTTTGTAACAACATAATATACCTAAATCATTTAAATTATCCCAAAATTTATGCATTTTATTGATCCAGTACAATTCATCAGCAACAATATCATTGGCCGGATCATATTTGGAAATTATCAAACATGTAGTAGCAATAATAGCATGGATAATTGAGCTGTCAGTATTTAATGCCAAATTTTCAAGTAATATTGTCTTTGCAGGAAATATTTGATGGCTAGGTTGATTATATATATAATAGTAATTAATTGCTTTATTAAGAACCTCCCATGGTGGTAAGTCATATTTTGCCAATTCCGATTCGGTAAAAGGACTGTTTTGCGATATCTTTGAAGATGAAGTAGTGTTGTTGTTTTGTTGTGTTGAAACCATTTTTGGAAGTTTATCAAGTGTTTGTGTTACAGAATTAGTGGAACTGCTCATCTGGGTGGAGGACTTGTTACTAGAATATTGCGATTTGTCATTATGTTGACTTTGGGGAGATGAAACTGATCTAGATGAATCCAGTGATGAGATTGATGTATTATCAAGCCATTGTGGCAGTGACGTTCTTGAGTTTTGACTGTTCTCTTCAGTATGTTTTGACTTTACGTCATTCTGTCCATTGGTCTGTTGAAAATGACGGGGATGGTGGTGATGGTGATGATGATGATGATGCAGAGGATGTGGGTGTGGGTGTGGGTGATGTCGATGTCCTTTATCAAAATGCTTTGGATGTCGATGCTTGTATTCACTTGATGGAGAAGCTGAGGGTGGTGACTGATTAAAATGAGGCGGCGGTGGTGGTGGTGGGAGCCCAAATCCTGGATGGTGAGGAGGTGGGTGATGATGGTGATGATGCAAAGGGGGTGGTGGAGGCGGTGGAGGGTAGCCATAATACTGGTGATGCAAGTGATGAGGAGGTGGTGGAAATATGCCTGGTTGTTGATTCCCTTCATGAAATTGAATTCCCATACCACGGGGTAGCGGTGGTGGTGGTGGTGGTGATTGTACACTAGATGTTGCGGTTGATGATGGCGTTAAATGGGGCAATTGGTTCTTGATTGAAGAAGGTCCTGGGGAATAACTGACCAGTCTTCTTCCCAATAATTCTTGAGGTGGTGGTAGCAGAAAACCTGTTATTGTACCAGAAGATCGACGTAAGTTAGTATTGAATCGATGGCTTTCCTCCTTCTGTGTGTCAAATGTGCTATGCGTTAAGACAGGTGATGCTAATTTTGTCCTGTTATTTCCGTCTAATATATATGAGCTCACTCTTTCAGTAGATGCCAATTCTTCCTCATGGTGTCCATTTTGATTCTTCTCTTGTTGTTTATTAATAGGAGGTATCACCACTCCTCTTTCAAGATTATGAATTAAAGGTGTTGATTTGGTTTTTTTTATAGGAGGTAATTGCTGCTGTTGTTTATTTAACTGATTTGAATGTGTACCAGCGGTGGTGGTGGTGGTGGTTTCGGAATCAGATAGTTGGTGTTCTGTAGAACGTTTTTTCCTTTTCCCACCACGATTGCTTTGGACAAACACACATGGTATATCTAAAAACCGACAATTGGAACATGTTCTGGTTTTCTCAGGTATGACTTTGTTGGTGCCGTCAGCTGCAGTTATAGTAGTCATGGGTTCTCCGTTGCATTTGATCTTCTTTTCCCGACACGACAAACAGGCTCGTCTTGCGACTCTGCGTGTATTAGTAGAAGATGCACCTGGAGTGGTTATTGTTGGTATACTTGGAGGTGCTGACATATGTGAGATAAACATCTAAGTACTCTAAGTACTATTAGAAGTGAAGTAAAGATATGAGTAACTGATAGTAGAAGAAATTCGAATAAACAAGTAGAATTATTGAAAAATGGAGGAAGAGAAAAAAAAAAAAATGGGACTGTTTTGGTGATTAATGAATCTTTTTTTTTTTTTTTTGGACTTCCTCTTTCTTGATTAAAGTAGATGCTGAATGCAATGTGTATATATATATATATGTATAATCTCCCTACATTTTTTTTTTTTTCAGTTTATTTAATGGGAGGGTTTTTGTTTCTACTTTGCTTTTTTTTTTTTGGATTTTTGCCTATGTCTTTTTTTTTTTTTCTTCTTCTTTTTAGTTTTTAGTTTAGTTTAGTTTATTGTTTTAGGTTTATTTACATTCATCAGCATTCATTTACAGTATAAATTTAGGTGTTTGAATTATTTATATTTCTACTTTTTTTTTTTTTTTGCTTCCGAACAATTTAGATCAACCATTTATTGTGATTATTATTGTTACTATCCTTTCTGTAAATCAGAGTCTACCAAATTTTTTATCTCTTTTTGTGACTTATTAAAAAGTTAAAAGTAGCCATGTTGAAAGAATGGGATTTGCAAATACTAAACTGATCACAAAACTCAGTCAAATTGATTTAACGGAATAGGTAATTGAATTCTTGGGTGAGGTGATTCTGAGAAGTTAAACGTCAGACGATAATGTCTAATACTCCTGATGGCTATTGTTGCAACTCAGTTCTAGGCCAGTAAACATTGATGGTTCTCTCTGATTACACAATAGTTGTGGGTTAATCATTCGATACAACTGAGACCAATAAAAGAAGTAGCCAGATTTTTGAACTTGTCAACGGCTTCACGTCCTGATTGTTTGCCAATACTTCTAGACATCATAGTAGTGTTACAATGATTGGCTCTCCCTCAATAAGCTGTGAAATCAATGGTACTTTTTGTTCAAGTGAGTATAATAGCATTGAATCTGGAAATTGCAATTGGCTCTTGTTGGCAAAGGACTCAGCCAAAACTTGAGAAACTTAAAACCAATTACTTTTAGTCTATGCATAAATATTAGTAGCAAACAAATGTAGTTTAGATTTGTCTTTTATACAATCTAATGTATTTCTCGATTACATAATCAAGGTGGGTTCTCTATTGAAGTTTTCCATTATCTGTACGGCAAACCTTTTTTTGTATTTTTGCAACACAAAGCCTTTTTTAAGGAATCAAAGATGCGCCATGTCTAAATCACGCTGTCACTTGTTTGCAAGACGATTTCTATGGTATTAACTGGTCACAAATAGGAATTGAGCAAATTTCAAAGAAACACCCCCAATATTGTGTCTGCTCCATCTCCCCTTTTTTTGCGTTCTGATCAGTCAAGTTCGTATGTTGAATTGTGCAAGACAGCAATTTAAAAGTGGGCAAAGCTATATGAAATTTGTTCTTGGGTTTTTTTTTTCTTTTCTTTTCTTTTTTTTCTTTTTTCTTTTTCTAGTGGAGGGTGTTCGGGCTATGCTCAAAAAAAAAAAAAAAAAGATAAACCATCCGTGGTAAATCAATTGGAAAGATAGTAACTATTGTTTCTAAGACATTACTATTGATAGCTATTGTTAAAACATCGATAGTGAGTGCTTTTTTTTTATTTTGTGAATGACATGATTTATTTTCATTTTTCATTTTTGCAACATGAGCCATGAATGTAATTTCATTGTCTATGTTATCTCATTTTTAGAATTTGCCGTTATATAACGTATTGTCACAACGACAATAACAACAATAAATAAACTAGTACAATAAAAAAGGCACGACTTAAATCTGAGTCTTCTATTACATGCAACTGTATCTGCAAGACGCAAATAATAATATAATCGTCAAATCTGTTAAATTCCACACGACCAAGTTTTCTTTGTTTTTCTTTTTTTTTTTTTTTTTAGTTCGTTGGATGTGAGAACAATTAACACAATAATGCGGGTTGTGAATACAAAAGTAAGTAAAGGAGAAAGTAGGAATGGTAGTAGTATGATCATGAGGTACAAGGGGAGCAAAAACAAAAAAAAAAAGTTGAAAACAAAGGAAATCAGAGTCAAAGAAAACAAAAAGAATATTGATCTGTTATTTCTATTCATCTACACGTCATAAGATATGCCTTATTATTCTTGCTATAGTTTAAGTAATTAATTGTATATTATATTATATTATAATTCTGGTGAATGGAAATTTTGACATAGTGGGGTCGCATTAACGACGTCAGCATGTGTTGCTTTTTTTTTTTCGTGTGTTCGCCGAATCGCAGGTGGAGGATCTCGAAAATGAATTTCTCTTATTTTTGTGGAGGCGCCATTTGCAGACTAAAAACAAATTATTAGGTCTAAAAACAAAAAAAAAAAACAATAAATCTAGAAGTTATGTAAACTAAACGAACAAAAATTTATAGTAGAAATTATTATGTTGGTAGTTGTTGTTGTTGTTGTTGTTGTTGTTGGTATTGTTAGTGACTGTGGTGATACTTGTAGTGGTGGTGGTGGTGGTAGTGGTGAAATGAACGCTAAAATCTAATATCTGTAATAATGTATAATTTCATCCAAAGTGGTGTTATATATGTGTTTGCTATTGTTAGGGTTAGTATTATTTCAAATTTAGTTTCCTCTATTTTTCAAATTAATGGGATGTTTTAGTATCCTCTGATAAACTAAATTCGGCAACGAAGGGGGTCATAATAAAAGCACCACTGTGAGGGGGATACTAATGGTCAGGTACTTTTTTAATTTGATCTCCAAAAAATAAATGCCCGTGTCCTACTAATAGTGGTGGTGTATTTGTTTGGTTGTGGGGGGAGGAATTTTATTCATTTACTGACGACGCCATTACAATTTAGTGTAAATAGAAAAAAAACGGACACACCCACCATATTCTTCAAGTTGATAGTCTCGCGGTTTAATCGTTTGCTTATAAGTCTCTTGCTTTGTGGCTAGTTTCTGTTGTGGGGGCTAGTATTTCCAAGGTCTTGTGGGGGATTCAAACTATAGTTTGGATAATAAAACGTCTTTTCTTAATCAAACTGGATAGCTATTACTAACAACTTTGCTAAACTGTTTTGGATTTATGTCACAAAAGTAGGATATCGAGAAGTCTATTTATTGATAAAATCGAATTAACATATGTACTAGTGATTGCGTGTTTGATGATATTAGTGTGAAACAAACACTCTGTTTTTTTAACAAGCTAGACTTCAACCCTAGAGATGTGCTTTGTAATTATTACCATTTTCATGAGATTGGTCCCGCCGTAACCATGGGGATGGGCCTTGCAGACACTCTACATCGTTGGAGCGATTACGCCAACTAATCTACGTATCGTCAAAACATGGAGCTTGATATTAATATAAGGATATATTATCTTTTTTTACTTTATTTTCTTTACTACGTAACAATAAATATAAATCTAGTTTATGTAATATTTTCTTTTGGGACGCCAAACGATGGTACATACTGCTTAATACTTTAAACTTTAACAACTGGAGACTTGATTGATTTCTTGAAACTAAACATACGTAAAATTTCAATCAATTTGACACTACCGGAAAACAATTCTTCTTTAAAATAAAACAAAAATGCTGCTGTGGCAATAGATTGAGTCAATTTAACAGCTAAACCAGCATATAATCCTTCTAATCCTTCCTCTTTGACAATTTTTCTAATTTCTTGAATCATTGATAATTGTTTTTCTTCATCTTGTTGATTATCAGCATTTAATTTCTTTCTTTTAATATGCATTCTTGATTTCAAAGTTATATAAGGATAAGTTAATGAAGTAGCAATTAATTTCCCAAAGGCACCAATGAAAAAAGCTTTAATGGCAGTAAATGATTTGGGTCCATTTTTAGCAATGATTATATTTTTAATTTGTTCGAAAATAGTGTATTGAATAATTGGGTTGATCACCAATACTAAAGCTGGTAATACTCCAGCAAATAACGCACCAACACCATCTTGTTCAACAATATTAACCAATGCCTTAAAAGTCGAATTAGAAGAATTATTATCATTATCTTCTTCTTTGCTTTGGGCGTCACCACCACCACCACCAGAATTAGCATTAGCAGCAACAGATTTTCCCTTTTTCTTTTCGGTCATCATTCTGGTATTGGCAACCCAAAATGGATTAGATCCAACACAAGTGAATGCACCAGCAATAGCACCAGTTATTATTGATTGGAAAGTACTTAATCCATTACGTTTTTTCCCATTAGATTTTAAAAATACGTTAGAAGTTAATTCATAGAAATAATAATAAATAAAATTAGTTAAAGTGATTCCATATAATGCACTTTCCAAACCAGAATATAATCCTAATGGACCTTTCTCTTTAAGAATTTCTTTGGCAGCAATATAAGCAGCATTATTTTGAATGGCATAAACAATTTTTTCTAAAGTTGTTAAACTAACTGTTGGTTGAGATTTTTGAGTATTTTCGGTAATTTCTGATGCTTCTTCTGCTTCCTTCTTTTTGGCAGCAGTTTGGGCAATTGTTGATAAAGTAATTAAAGGATAAGTTATACCAAGGGCTAAAGCACCACCAACTGCACCCAGTACAGCATGAGCAATTTCTTGATTGGACATTATATTATATTATATTGTGTTGTGTTGTGTTGTTAATGTAAATGTCAATGTAATGTGGTATGGTATGGGAATGCGAAAATGGAATTAGGGGAAAAACAAAGGGGGGATAAAAAAAAAAGTGTTCGTTGAATTGTTTGAATTTTGATAAAAGATGAGTTGTATTCTATGACCCTACCCTGTTTTTGTTAATCTTGATTTGATTCTTTCCAAAAAGTTGTTATCAATAAATCTAACACCAAATGATTTGACGTTTAAAATCAAAAAAAAAAAGGAAAAAGATATATTTGAATTGGAAAAGAAAAAGAAAAACAAAAAAAAGAAAAAAATTTTGAAGAAATGTAGGAAAAATAAAGCAGTTTCAAAATATTTCCCCAGAAAAAAAAAAAATTAATAATAATTAACAACAACAAATAAAACGAGAGAAGTAGATCAAAAAAAAATTTTAATAGGGCCGTACAATTGTATATATTTATATATCGATATAGTAAATCAAATTACAAGAACAGTATATTCAAACCTTACAGTCTGATATAATGACTTAATAATTTAGATTTGTTCCTTTTATGGTTTCTTGTCTACATTGATTTCAACAACTCATGTTTTTTTTTCCTCAAGATATTCAATATATACTAACCCATATAGAGAGAGATAGTAGGATTCTTACAATAAATACCCACTTTTTTTGTAATATTATTTATCCAGTACTATGTTAAAACTAACAATCAACCCAATTTCTTTGTCTCTCTTGTGTCCGTTGATCCTCGGTTGGGGATTGCTTTTTCTTTTTCTCACATGCGTGTCGCGTCGGGGACTTTTCTGCTACCAATTAGTTAACTAACCAACCAAACAACCAACCAACCAACCACAAATTACCAATTATAATTTACTAAACTCTAAGAATAACAAAATTATTATTATGGGGTAATAAGGTATATCTACCAGAATATTTCTGCATCCGTACAACCCCACTGACACGTAAAAAAAAAAAGAGAGAGACTCAACTTTATCTTGGAAATATAATATTAATTGACTAATAAAATAAACAATATCGCAAAGTTATTTACTGATTCTGGTACTTACAAAGTACTTTTTTAGGTAGCATTGATATGGTTGTATTCGCTTCTAAAATCTTATTATATTGTGTTAACATCTTTTTTTAGCAGTATTTTGTATATTATTTCTTACTAAAAACAATCAAAAAAATAATAAGACACGTAAACAATTCAAATAACGACACCTAGATACACATTCCTCTATCTTCTTGAATCAAACCAATAAAGGAAGATCCAAGTTATAATTTCTGAAAAGTTATGAAATGAGGCATCTTCAATAACTGTACAAATCATGTTCTAGTTAAGTAATATATTCTACCGTTAGAAGTGTGTTTTGCACGACCAAGACAACTTTTATTTTTTTCCAAACGAGCTTGGTGAAAAAAAAAAAAAAAAAAAAAAAAAATTATAGCCTGATGATGATATGATATATATATTATTATCATATCATTTTCAGACTCCGCTATATTCCGTTACATTACATTAATATACAAAAAAAAAAAAAAAAAAAAAAAAAAGAATACCTCTACATTACACCAAAAAGTTTGAAAGTGTGACATTTTTGGGGACAACTATTCACAAATTTATTTTAGAACCAATGTTGAATATAGCAAAATCAACAGAATCTCGTAATACACTTTTAAGAAAATTAGGTATATTTGGATCAATAGCTATTGGATTATTTATTATTGGTAAAAAACATATTGCTTATCAAAAAAAACATCGTCATGAATTAGAATCTGATTCAAGTACATTATCATCAAGACATCAAGATGAAGAATTTGGATATATTTCATCAAGACCAGGGTTCCCTTTAACTAATCCAAATTTAGATTATACTTCACCTGATCGTAAATCAAAATATGTTGGTTCTGGTGATTCATTTAGTACTAGACGTCCTGGTGATAGATTATCAATGTGGAATATGATTAAAATGAGATGGTTCTCTGATGAAATTGAAGAAAGTAAATATTATACTCCTAGTCGAAATGATAAACTTGATAAATAAAATATAGAGATAAATTTCGCCTATAATGTATTGAAGTAAGGAGAAAACAAAGAAGAGACGGGAAGAAATGATTGTTTAAATCTCTTTTATATATATATATATATATATATTTGGCAGGGGGTAGGGGGTCTGAATTATGTGTTTCTATACATATATATAAGATACATTGTAAATAGTTTAACAAAAATAAATACAAATCCTTTTGGATAACATTTAATTTAATCAAACCAACAAAAGCAAAACATTTTATTCATTCATTGATCAAATCTGAAAATGCAAGTTCATAAATTAAATTTGATTTCAAAAATTTATCAAGACACCAACTACACAAAAAATTATCCTGTAATTCTTGTAAAATCATTATAACATTTGATTTGACTTGATCATCTTGATTAAATAAATTCAATAATAATAATTCAATACCTTTATTTTTATCAAATATAGTCAAATTACCTCCATGAACAGAAGATGATTGTAAACTTGATGAAGAATTTGGTGGGATTAAATATGTTATTAATAAAAAAATTTCTAATGATTTACCAGAAATTAAAAATTTCAATATATTAAACCAAATTTCTCTTTCATTAATTCTAGAATTGGATAAAGGATTATTTAAACTTTGTAAATGATAATGTAAATCAATCATTAAATTTAATTCATTAGATAAATTAGGTAATAATAAATTATAAATTAATTTCCCATTATATAATAAAAAATGGAATTTTTTGGAAATTAATTGATAACAAGAAATTTCTAATAATTTATTTGTATCACTAGCCCAATAATAACCAATACCATCTAATAATAAAATTAAATCTTGACTTGTTGGGGCCAAATTACTATTAAAATTTTTTGAACTTAATAAAATTCGAATTATTTCATTAATATGTCGTCTAAAAATTAATTGTATGGTGGTTAAATCATCATTATAATTGAATAATGATAATTGTAAATTAGATAAAAATTTGGCATCTTCTGATATAATGGAATTTTTAAATTCAATATCATCATTAGGTAATTGTGAACTTAAAATAAATTCATTATTATCTAAATCATACATTAAATCCCATAATCGATCATTTTGTTTGAAAAATGGATTTATTGTACCAGCAATAAATGATTCACATTCTTCTAATAAATCTATTTTCGATACATCAATCATAGGGAAAACATTATAATTAGTTAAAATCCCACTTAAAATCCCTCCTCCAGTAATTATTTTCAATGTTAATAATATATGATCAATTATATACCCTGATGAATGTTCATAACTTAAAAAAATGATTTTTTTCCCTGTCAATATTGCATTAATCAAAATGATAATTGGTGGAGTTTGTAATCCATATATCGTCAATTCATTATTCAAATTAGTTGAAATTAATTTAGCTTGTAAAATATTAATTAAACTAGGTTTAAAATTCAAATCTGTAGGATTTAAATAATCTCCAATAGTATCAGGTAATGTTAACATGGGGATTTTTATCGGTATATTCATTTTATTAAATTTAATCACAGAATTAAAACTTAAATCTTTTCTAATAAATAAATCTTCATTAATAAAATCATCTTTACCAATTCCTAATAATTTATTTCTAAATGATTCATCATAATAAATCTTATCATTAATAGGTAAATCTAATATTGAAGTAATCAACAATTTTTTAATTATTGATACCGAATAACCTGGAGATATTTCAAATTTTTTTTCATTAATTACTCGATATAATTCTTGTAAATATTTAACATCATTATTTTTAAAATATAAATCCAAACATATCAATAATAATGGCTTGAAATTTTTGAAATAAGATAATTTCGTGATTATTGATAATGATTTAATACTGGCTCCACGTTTAAATTCATCATTTTTACGATTATCAACAATTGTATATAAATAATATGGATTATCTTCACATGTACTCTTGTTGAAAAGATATTGAAATTCCCCATTAGTGGTGTTTCGATGCAATAGAAACAAGGTATAATCTTCATTACGTTTATGTATTTGATCAGGTAACATCAATTCAGGTAAAAAATATAGATTATCCATACCTGGTAATTGATTAGGAAACTGATGAACAATTGATGGTCCCTTGTCAATATGAAATTCTGCAGTTACAATATATTCAATGTTTGGCATATCTTTGGTGTTGATGTTGTTATAACTATATGTGAAATAAAAAAAAAGGATAAAACTTTGTTAGATCAAAGTCAAAGTTACCATTCAAAGTTGGAAATTGGAAGATAAATCACGTCTTGATGTATATAAAAAAAAAAAAAAAAAGACGTTTATAGATTAATTGCATATGTATATATTTATACGTTTTTAATTGTACAATAAAGAATTTTTTATTTTTAAATATTCAAATTTTTTTTCTTTGTTAAAAAACAGAGACAACTTAAAATTTGTATGGGTCGGCATGTATTGTTTAACCAAAAAAAAATTCAAACCCATGAAAAAAAAAAAAAAAAAAAATTCTCTTTCATTCTTCGTGTCATACAAAATCACACGTATTTCACAGTAAGAATAACTTATATTATATAGTACGGAGTAAAAACAACTTATATATGATCAACAATACGTTCTTCTATTGGCCAAACTCATTATTATTGCCTTATGAGTAAACAATAATAACTAATGATTATTCATCTCAATTGTTATAATCGTTTTCTTTTTTTAAAATACTGTTTTTGACAATTATGTTTCATCATTAACCAACAGCACACGACTGAATATATCTTTAAATTTCTCCATTCTCATAGTAGTATATTTTTCCATTTGTTTCTTTTGTCTTTGTATTGTTTTCATATCGAATGATCTCAAGTTAGGGAAGATCTGAATATTATACATCTTTTGTAATTGCCAATGTCCAAAGCGAAAAGCTTGAAACCCTGAAAAGTTAACGGTATTATGAATCTGACTTTGACATTTGCATGGTTATTACACCATCACCCGCCTCCACAGAGCGGCTGGTTCGATAGAAACACAAAAAAAAAACAAAAAATAAAAAGAAACAACTTTAACAACTTTAATAATAGTTACATTCAATACTACGGAACCTAATATTTACTAACACTTTTCAACAAAATAAACAAACAAAAATAATACATGGTCAAACATAGTAAATGGGGGGGGGGGGAAACACGCACAGATACATAGACAAAATAACAACAAATCCTCATCTTGGTATTTGTTTGGTCTAATTTTCAAAATAATCTGCCATTTCTTGGTCTAATTCTTCAATAGTCTTCTTTTTCTGTTTTGGCTTCTTTTGTTTATTATTGTTGTTTTTGTTGCCAGGACCAGCCTTCTTCTTGTTAAGAGCATTCTTAGCAGCAGCAATCTTCTTACCACCAGCAGTTTTGGCAGCAGTAATAGCCTTTGCATTTGGAGCAATTCTGGCAGCCAATGGTTTCTTACTAGTATCAATAATCAATTCTAATCTTAACTTGGCAGCACCTCCATCAATAGAAGCACCATTGTATTTATCAACAGCAGCAGTTGCAAATTTACTTGATTTGAAAATAATAGTAGCAAAACCTTTAAATTGACCTTTTTCATTATAAGTCAAGGCCACAGTTTGCACACCACCAATTTGTGATTGAAAAAATTCCTATTTTAAAAAAAAAAAAAAATTTGGTTAGTCTCTATAAGATTCGTTAAATCGTAACAAAGTTAATAATAATAATAATAATAATACAAGGAAAAATTTGCATGGCAAAAAAAAAAAAATATGATGAAACAACAAATTTCAAAAAAATAATTATGGATAAACTTTTGGGACTGACTGGCTGGGGGTTGTTATGTTCAAGGATGAAAGGTGTTGCTTGGAATCGGCTACTGTGAATTTTGTATTTCGAGAATAAGACTCTTGTAGTCTTGCTAGTCATTTAGCCTGGATATTCTCATTACCAAAACATTTGAACGGAAAAACTCAGAAATATAGAATAAAAAATTATTGTCTGCCTCCAATAAATTAAAAATAAGAAAGAAAAAAGAAATCATAGTCACTCACAAACTTAATTGGAATGACCGCCTGAGTTCCAAACAAATTGCATGTTAAGGTGAAATACAAAATGAAAAAAAAAAAAACACAAGTAGTGGAAACCGTCATATTGATGATTCAACAGTATTTTGAAATCAGTATAGCTTGAACAAATGAAATTAAGCAACATACAAGTATCAAAAAAACGAGGTAGTTGTTATCATCAAAGGTTGAACACAAAGTACACGTTTGTGCATCTCCCAAAGGAAAAAGCAAACACCAATCATTATACCAGCTAATGATCAACATCCCAAACATGAACAACAATCAACTGCAACAATAAAATGTTGACTTCTAATTAGAATCATGTCAAAATGAAATAAACAAAGATGTATGATACAAGTAGATCGCCATTCAAAGTAAAAGTTTAAACATAACTATGGGAACCATGACCAGTCCCATGAAATTTCCAAATGTTGTTCTCATATTTCTTTATACCCATTAAAACAAAATTTTTCCCATCTCCCAAATTAACTGAAAATTCCAGATTTTCAGTTTGAAAAACATACCTTAATGTTATCGTGTTTCAAGTCCTTGGGTAAACCAGAAACATTGACCTTAGTAGCATAACTCAAATCAATAGTAGGAACAGCAGCAACAGCAGCAGCAGCAGCAGCAGCGGGTCTGTTAAATTTGGCTATTGGCTTTTTGTTATTAGTACCACCAATTTTCTTACCAACTCGGTTGCCACCTTTAGCGCCAAATTTAGCACCTGGTCTTTTGGATTTAAAAGTTTTCTTATTTGAAGAAATGATATCATCTAATGATTTATCTAATGAGGCAGACATTTTTAATTTAATTTGATTGATTGATTAGTTTTGGTTTCTTATTTTTTAAGGTTGACAGGAAGAAGAATGAAATGAAGGCGGAATGGGAAAAATTTTTTTTTTTTTTTTGTTGTCGAGTTTTTGGGAAGGCTTGGTGGAAAATCGTGAACAGGAAAATTCTCGTCTTCCTTAGTAAGAAATGAACCAGCACATTTTGGTACGTTGTACACGTTCTCTAATATATTGAGGATTGCACGAACATAAAGACGTGTTTGTAGCACAAAAATGATGTCTAATTACCTAATCATATTGCCATGAAGTATTCTATGGCAATGTTGCAAAAGTGAAATCACAACTGTATCTTTTAAGTAGTGTCAATATACAATGCAGAGAAAACTGACACTTATATCAAAAGAAAGAGCTTCCAGCAGGATACTTTTTTTTTCCAAACACGTTTATACCTTACAAACACGAACTTCCCTAATGTTCAGTACAAATTACGAATTATTGAAATTATTTGAAACTTTAAACTGTTTATTATTTTTTTGGGGGGCTTTTCAGCCAATTTCCGCTTCAGCTTAAATTAAAAAATATATGGAATACCATCTAAGGATTAAAGCCACCAGAGGGTAGGAGAGAATGGAAGGTTTACGAATGTGACGGAGTTTGGTAAAGCATAAACTGTACTGACATGAACTATCTCTTTCGACAATGGTTCGTACAACAACCAAAAGTTGTATGTTACGATTAAACAATATTTGCTCAAAAGAACTAGAGCCGTCCATCACAATTACCAACCTTAATTTATCTAAACAAAACCTTCCACGGTTAAGATGAATAACCTTATTTTGACACTCATTTCTTTTTTGACATCTGGTACTTTAATATTTGATAGGGCTTTGAATATATTAGGCCGGACCGACAACTCGAAATATCATTAGTAATTATCCTCTCTTGGTAATTGTGCTTCTAGTAATTAGAGGGCTGAACACCATAAGGTGACACATTTGTCAGAGATGTATTTACTTTCTTGTCAAAGACGAAAAACGGGCCTTATTCCGGAGCGCCGATTATCTTGATTCCTTGAACAAACAATGTGTCACAAAAATTGAATTCTTGAATACATTGACTCTGTGCTAAACAATAGTTTAATGTTGAACTTGACAATTCCCTCGTACTTTATTCCAATGAAATCACCAAACGGTGAGTAAACTTTTGCTTGTGCCACATATAAACAATAAACATACTGAGACCCTCTTCAAACTTTGCAATCAAGAATAGTATTCACAGTCTTGGCAAATAAGTGCATAATCAACAAAAAAAAAAAAAAAAGATCTCTAGTTAATGTTGGTAGCATTTTATAAGTAATTTGGAACTTCAATTATCAAGGTTATTGATATTTTTCTTTCCGAAAAGTTCCTAAGAGAGGGGGGGAAGAAAGGAATTGTTGATGAGAACCTTCAAATTGCAAATTGACAGGTTCAAAGTACAGCTTTATTTTTTTATTAGTATCTCTTTAGTGTCGTTGTGGATGATGTGATTGTTAATTGGCATGTGCTCGTGACTTTAACATCAGTTGCTTCAATATTAATTGTTTATTTGGTTGTGTGCAATGAGTTTTGTTTATGGGGAAAAAAATTGACACCACAGATTTCGTACGGCGTTTTCATATTCGGTAATTTTGATTCAACAAAACAACAATGAAAAATCTAAAAAAAAAAACCCGAATCTTATACCGTAAAATGAAATAAATGGTTTTGTGCTTGTCCCAAAAAGTTTTAAAAAAAACTATTATAAAGTTGGAGATATTGTCAATCAACAATTGAAAATAGTGAAGGTTTACAGTTAATAAAATCTCAAACAAAGATTCTAATAATGAGTTCATTGATATCAACATTTTCCTGAAACTAAAACAAAGAAAGAAATATGCAAGATAAACAATTACTGAACAAATTGTGAGTAAACACCTAACATGATAATCAGCATTTGTAGATGCAATAAGGAATATGACAAGTGAAGGAGGAAGTTTTTATGAAACATTTCAACTCAGTTAAAAGAGGCTTACGTTGTTCACTTATCAGATGCTGACGTAGTCCCGCCCCAAGATTACTAGTCCTACCTACCGATGTGATGACGATTGATCTCACGCATCATTACTCCTCTTTTACAGGAGCGGAAAAAGAGAGCAATTTCGGAAAATGTCAATATATTTGTGATGATGACTAAACTGATGCTTCAAGACAGCATTGGTATTGCATTGCAGGATTCAACCAATTAATCTACCTTCCTCTTACCCTCCTTTTCTAACGATATCTTATCCTATTGTTTGGTAACCCAGTAGAAATTAACTACAAAGTTTCGTAGAGATAGTAAATCAAACAATAACAAAGACCTTTGATTGTTTCCCTTCCTTCCTTCTCACAAAGATTAAGTATGGCGTGCTAAAGTCTCAAATGATGCAAATTAACATCCAAACATCAATACTATTTTCTTTTTTTAGTACCACTTAGAGAAATCAACACCACTTTCAAATTAGTGATACCGAGATTACCCCCCCTCCCCCCCCCCCGACCGACCAAAGGAGGGGTTGGGGTCTAATTATTGACAAGAAATTATCTGTCAGACAATCTGTCAAGATAGCTAAACTTTTGAAGTATGATCCCGTAGAAGTTGGGATTTGCATTTTCACCTAACTAGGAGACGTGGAAAATGAACCAAAAAAAAGAAAGTTTTTAAAAAGCCAAAAAAAAAAGTAGAGATGAATCATTAATAATTGTGGTGGCATTCTAAAGTTAATTCATCTAAACCAATGATTAACTCCACTTACTAATGAAATTTGAAAACTTTCAACGCAAAAACCGTAGTAAACCAACACAAAAGACAAAAATCCGGTATATAGACGAATTTCATACGGCACAAAATTTGCGAGAAGGTGTGTATATGTGAAATGAGATTTATCAAACAAAATAACGCCGATGGGAAAAACAATGGATTTATTAAATTAAGTGTGAAGAGAGATAAGGGAAAATGGAAAGCCAATTAAGCGCTGTTGTCTTCCTGATATATACTTATTCTACAAAAATAAGTCTTCAGTCGGTTTTAATCTTCATTACCCTTTTATCCCCTTTCAATTCTTTAGAAAAGAGATTTCAACCAAGAGAGAGAGATAGAATCCATTATTTTTTTTTTTTAGTATTTACTTAGTGGTATTTCCCCTTCAATAATTTTTTTTTTTTTTATTACTAATTTTTTATTTACAATAGGTTTGTTATTCTTTTTCTTTTACTCTATATTCATTAAAAAGGAAAACTCATTCAATCTTCAATTTCAGTGAGGCTTTAAGTTGTTTAATCGTTATTACCTATAAAATACACAGACAGGTTCTTAGTATTGTCGATTAAACACAGTTCTTTTGGCTCCAATTTTTTTTTTTGTTGTTCATTTGCATCATTCATAAGCTTTTCAGTTTTTGGGTTCTTTTAGGATTACCCTTCCTCATAATATTTAGTGGCATCTGTTTTCAAGTACCAATCCCATAACTATGTTGATACTTTCCATAGGTTTAATCAACCACACATCAAACAAAAGTTTGTACACCATATCACCAAATAAAGGGAAAAGATACGAACCTTTTACCACGACGAGTCTTGATAGCTTCAAATTCCATGTTGTCAGGTTTTTACACAGATTGATTTATGGAACACAAAGATACCAGGAATTATTCCCACCAATCCAAAAGATTAAGGATATCAATAATGTTAAGCAACAAAGAATATTCCCCGTGAATTGTGCCGCAGATGATTTGGATTTGGGATTTGGTGAATCTGATCAAATTGAGCTTTTTAACCACTCCTCCAAAGATGCTTATGGTCACCACAACTTAATTCAATTAATTGACTTTTTCGACTCACCACAAGCACATAGTTCATCTCCAGCAGATGAGTTTTTCAAGAGCAACAAAATCTCCGAACAAATCGATATATTTGATATGATTGGCAGACAGCCACCACCATTACATCACCAACAATTAAATATTGAAACACCATATTTTGAAGACTTTGCTACACCACTTGTTTTACCGCAACATGAAGTTTCTTCAGATGATGTCGAGTCTTACTTCTCACGGTCTGTTTCGACAGTTTCATCTATCGAACCATTAGATGACGAGTTTGTACCACCACCACATCCACCAAGAGCTCACCCATCAAGAAAAAGAAAACACGAATCAATTTCACCACCAATACCAACTTCTTCATCATCATCATCCACAGCACAACTTATACCATCATGCAGTTCTTCTGTAGCTTCAAGCAGTGATTTGTCTGTATCTCCAACCACCAAGAGAAAATATACCAAGAGAAGATATACCAAGAAAAAACAACCAGTGTTTCCAAATCAAGATGAACCTATAGTTATTACCACTACTACTAAAACAAACAATATTGATGTTAAAAAAGTCACGACGACAAAAAACGGGACAATCGAGAATAGATTTGACTGTCCATCTTGTGATGCCTCTTTCAAAGTTAAGGGATACCTCACGAGACATTTAAAAAAGCATTCTACAAACAAAGCATTCGAATGTCCATTTTTCGATAATCATGGTGTTTATGGCAGTAAATGCCATCCAACAGGTGGATTCAGTCGAAGGGATACTTTTAAGGTTCATTTGAGGGCACTTCATTTTATTTATCCTGCTGGTGTAAAGGCAAACCAGAGAAGCAGTTTTAGTGGACGATGTGCTGGTTGTTTCCAATTCTTTGATAGCAACTCTGAATGGTTGGAAAACCATATTGAAGCCGGTAAGTGTACAGGCACTGTGACATATAAACAGAATGTAAGTAATCTATTGCTAGATTAAGTCATAGTATGTGTGATATTAATTTTACTTCTTTATGGTATATGGTTTCGGTTATTATTTCTTTTCTTTTCTTACTTCATTTAGTTTAATAATTTATCTTTATGGACATAATATATGGATTATTTGTACGTTATTATAAGTGCTCTAGGTAATTTGGTATGGTATAATTGGTTGATTGAACAACAAAGCTGTGAATACCATTCCCTACACATCTATCGTACCAAGTACTCCAAAAGAAAAATCTGAAGTTGTTTTTGATGCTATATTGAAAACTCTTTCTCTTGTTTACCTTCTGGAAAAAGAGAGATTTGGCGATGTCACAGCATGTACAAAATTACGTCTATACCTTAGTGAATTGTTGTGACACCTTACATCAATGCAGAAGAAATCTTGGTGGCAATGCAAAAAAAAAAAAAATTATATCAGGAGAAATGTATTTAACCCGTCTAACAGTCCATGCGATTCAAATCATCCACCAATGAAAGAATTGATAAAACTCATCCATGTGCAATGATAAGCAGGTACTATACATTGCCCAGGTTTCGAGAACTCTACAACTGAATTGCTTTATATTGCTGGGCCAATGGTAATAGTCTCATAAGGTCACCTTGCATATACGGTAATTGACTATATTTAAAATTAATCAATTAGTTGTTTAAAAGATGCCACACTAGATATGACGAAAATAATAGAAACAGGACAATTACCATCAACGTTGTTGATTGGGGTAAGAGAGTATAATATATTGCGGTTTGGGTGCAACAAAAATTTTAGTTTGAACAAGCCACACAAATCCCATTGAGTGAAAAAAAAAAAAAAAACGAAGCAGGTGCCACAGTCTGAAAAGATTAGCTTCTTATTGTTTACCTCTTTATCTACAACACTTTGTTGTGACACCGGTTTCGGGTAGCATTATTGTGAGCCGAGAGGGAAATGTGAATTAATAAGTTTGTTGTAAGGGTAGAACAATTATCTAGATTGAAGATAACTTTGAAAAGATATATAAATACACCAACATGGTTCTGCCTACAAATAAATTGTGTAATAGTTTCTATTCATACTGTATATTCCTGCCACTGACAGTGTTTTTGCAAAGGGAAGTTTAATTAACAGTACAAAAGAGATTTCAAATGTCAGACAGTGCAGTGCATTTATTAGACCAAGCAGCAGGGTATGGCGTTTTAGTGGGGGTTGGTGCCTTATTCGCCGGTGGTATGATTTTAACCACTTTTTTGTTGCAAAAATATCTTCATGAAAATGCAAACAGTACAGAAACATTTGCAGTGGCAAATAGATCAGTGGGTACTTTCCTTTCAGCTTCTGCTGTTTATTCGAGTTGGAGTTGGAGTACGGAATTTTTGCTTGTTTCACTGATGACCTACAATTATGGGATACAAGCTGGGTATTACTATGGAGCTGGTTTAGGAATACAAATTGCGGTTATGAGTGTTATTGGGATCCATGCCAAAAAGAAGATCCCAACAGCACATACTTCATTAGAGGCAATTGAATTGAGATACGGTAAGTCAGCACATTTACTTTACTTGACATTATCTTTGATTTGTAACATTTGTTCTTGCCTGGCAATGATTTTGGCATGTGCATCTGGTATTTCGATTATTGCTGGTAATCTTCATATTGTTGCCTCTACTATGTTGATTCCCTTTGGAGTTTTGTTATATACTGTTGTTGGTGGACTAAAGGCAACATTTCTTACTGATTTTGTGCACAGTTCCATTTTATTGATCATCTTGTGCTATTTGAACACTTCAGTCTTGACTTCTGAACAAGTTGGTGGATTAAATGGTTTGTATGAAAAGTTGCTTAAAGTAAGTGCGACCAAACACATTGAAGGAAATTACGATGGTTCAATTCTCACGGGTAAGTCCCAAGGTGCTGCAATTTTTGGTTTGATTTTAACTGCAGGTAACTTTGGGTTGTCCATTATGGACTCATCCTTTTGGCAAAAGACATTTTCTGCACGTCCCCGAAGCACCGTTCCATCTTACCTCATCACTGCTTTTCTTATATGCTCAAATGTTTGGCCATTGAGTGCAATCATTGGTGGATCTCTGCACTTTTTGGAAACTGACCCTTCGTTTCCTACATACCCTCGTAAAATGAACCAGTATGAAGTGGACTCTGGATTTGTGTTGCCCTACGTGTTAAAAGCAACTATCGGGAATGGGGGTGTTGGTGCCTTACTTTTGATTTTTTATTTGGCTGTCACATCGACAGTTTCTGCCCAAATGGTTTCTGTCTCATCAATTGTAACATTTGACATCTACAAAAGATACTTTAAGCCAGATGCTCAAAATAAATCCATGATTAAGGTGTCTCATATTACTTGTATTGTATTTGGATTTGGTATTGCTGGATTCAGTATCATGTTACATTATGTCGGAATTAATATGACCTGGTATACTTACTTTTATCCAATTCTTATCTGTCCAGGTGTAATTCCAATTATATTAACAGTGACTTGGAATAGACAAACGTTTTGGGCTGCGTTTATTTCCCCACTAGCAGGTTTTGCTGCTGGGTTGGCTGTGTGGTTATCTACCGCTTACCATTTCTACGGAGAAGTCACTATTGCATCAACTGGTGGTCAATTACCTGCTTTGTACAGTTCTTTGACTGCATTGTTGTTGCCAGGTGTGTTGAGTATTATTATTTCACTTATAAAACCAGAAAAATTTGATTGGGATCAATTGAAGAAAGCGGATTTGTTAGTCAAGAGTGACGATTCGACTCAAGAAGATTTATCATCTGAAACTGAAAGAGAAAAAACTGAAAAAAATGATCAAGTTGAAGTCAACGTCGACTCTGATCGAAACTCGTCTTTGGAACAACAAGAACATCCTACTAAATTAACAGAAAAAGAATTGGACTTTTGGATCAAAATTGCTACTGGTGCTGCAATTTTTATTTTATTAATAACTTGGCTTATATGGCCAATGTCTGTTTACAGAGATTGGATCTTCACTCCTACTTACTTCAAAGGTTATGTCACAGTCGGATTAATTTGGCTATATGTGACATTGATTGTAATTGGTGTTATTCCATTTTATACGGGAAGACATTCTATGGCCAAAGTATTCAAAGGGGTTTACAATGATTACATCAAGAAGAAATGAACGTTATAATTTAATTTAGTTGTGTCGTTGTGTATTTATTTATTTATTTATTATTAGATTGGTTAAATTTTGCTATTTATACTCCCCAGAACTGACAGTGCTTTGAAAAGTTTCAATGTGTCAAAACCTAGATCATACAATATGTATTTATTCGTTGTCAGAGTCCAAGTATTCTGCATAATCTTCTGCAGAAGCAAATATTGGTAAATCTTTGACCCTTTGTTTCTTTGACTTTTTCTTTGAGTGTGAATCGCTTTCTCTACTACGTTTTCTCTTTTGTTGTTGTTCTTCCTCTTCAGACTCTTCTTCTTCTTCATCGTCATCATCTCCCAACATCTTCAACTCTATTTCGTCATCCTCAAATTCATCTTCATCGTTAATTGCAAACATAGCCTTCTCCTCATCATCAAAGTCATCTTGATCTAACTCGTCGTCATCATCTCCATCTTCAAGTTCTGCTTCAAGTTCAGCATCACTAAATTCACCTTCAATATCTTCTTCTTCTTCTTCTTTGTTTACTTCCTTTTCATTTTCATCACCATCTTCTTCACTATCCATGTCAGCAAAATCGTTTTCATCGAAATCTGAAAAATCGTCTTCGGAAGCGTCCTCCACCTCTGGACGAGATTTAACCAAAGCCTTCCAAACTTCATCATCATCCATGTCATTATCGTCCTCGTCCTCATTATCACCTTCTCTTGCTTCTTTTGTTCTCTTATCATCTTTCTTGGTCTTTAATTTGTTAACTTTGGTACTAAAGTATTGGTGGAAAAACTTTTCATCTGGTTTGATATCCTCAATCTTCTTACTAAGCCAGTTTTCAGTATTTACAGGAACTGTGGTATCAACAAGATTAGTAGATCGGACCAACAAGGATCCTGTATGAGCACCACCCAAAGGTTGCATAATCGATGAACCTTTTGTTTGAGGTTTTTGCTTAGCGTTTTTATATACAAAACGATCTAAGAAATGGGATAGAGTATATAAACCCAAATCTGGTTTAACTTGCTCTGTTCCGTCCAAGAACGAGGATGCATAGATGGCAATTGTTGGGTGATAATGATTCAAGAATTGGTGGATTTCCCATAAAGAAGATCTATTGGCATTGGCAAATTTAGGATCACGTTTTCTTGGGTCATATTCAATGTCTTTGTTTTCATCTTTGGACTTCTCGGCTTCTGGTGCATCCTTCTCGGTTGGTTCTTCGGGTCTGGAAGCAAACTCTACTAATAAATCAGAAACTTCAGGGATTGTGTTCGATAGCTGCATCATCAAATATAACATACCTGCAATAGCGCCAACATTCAACCAATGAGAACATATTTGTAGCATTCTCTTCACAAATGCCAATACTCTAGGTATATTACCAACGTCGTTTTTCAACGATTTAAATAATAAATTCAAATAAATTCCTTGTTTGGATGAATTAGCCAATCGAGGATCCAACAATGATTCGTACAATGTCCTGTAGTATCTATCGGAATTCAATTTCTGTTCGGTCACTATATGATTAATCAAGACCAAAGCTTGAATAGAAGTGTTGAAGTTGCTACTGTGTGTGATTTTAAACAAAGTGTTCAAATGGTTCTGAAAGATTTCATTAGGCAATTTGGAAAAAGGGAATGCACGGTTTAACCCAGTAAGTAATGCGGAAAAAAATTTAGCATTCTTTTCCTCAACAAGCTCTTGTTCAGTCTTCTCTTCAACTTTGACTGATTTACCTCCCTTTTTACCTTTCTTAAAGTTTTTACGGTTATTCTTTCTACCCTTTTTGGAGTCGCCAATAGATTTATCTTCTTTGGTGTCTTTATTGTATCCATCGCTTTCAACCAAAACCTTTTCAAACAAGGCAAAATAGGTCTTTACTAAAGAATTAGCTAACTCGTGTTCTTTCCTGGTCAAAATGGTTTGATTTAAGGTTGTGATACCATAGTACTTGGCGTGATCGTCATTATTGCTTTGGAAAATAACATCAATAACAGCATCAGTAATGATTTGTTTCATAGCTGGGTGTGCTTGTTCTAATTGTAAAATCAAGTACGAAGCCTTGGCAGAAACTTTATTGTCAATATCACCTAATTTATTGACACCCAATTTTAACAAGTTAACTTCTTGTTCTGGCTTAGCACCTAATAAATCAAAAATATGGTTAACAACTGTCATTCTCACATGAACTATAGGATCGTGAGACAATTTTTCCAATATCTGGATTAATTTGAAATATACTTTTTTCAAGTGATCTTCGAAATAGTAAATGGCTAACTGAATGTCACTATCATCTTTTCTTAACGGCTGCTTGTCGAAGGCAAATAGCTTGCGATCAGGTAATAAGCTGTTGATGAGCAAATCCTTTAACGCTACAATAGATTGCAAAGCAGCAGTTCTTGACTTTTTGTCACAATATGCTAACAAGGTATCTAACGCTTTCAAGTTATGTAAAGGTGCTTCTTGAATCAATAATGTCAATGCTGAAATTTTATCATTCAAAGTACCATCTGACAAGATTTGAGACAAGAACTTTTTTTGTGAAGTGTTTGAAGCAAATTCTTCCAAATAAGTTTTATTATCTTTTTCAATGGTCTTTTGTGCCCTTTCTAATAATCTTTCTCTAGCAAATCTATCCAATTTCTCTGGGGTTTCAGTTGGCACTTCTACAATATTGAACCAATCTGTTCTATTAGGAACTATCAATTTGGAACTTGACACTGATGAAAGGTCTGTCACCTTATCGGGCTCCTGTTTAGATTTTTTATTGTCAATTTTTGTCTCTTCAACCACAACCTCTTGTTCTTCTTCTTCTTCTTCTTCTTCTTCTTCTTCTTCTTCCTCCTCCTCCTCCTCCTCTTCAACTAACTCGGGAACCTCTTCTTCCTCATCTTCACTTACTACCATAGCTTCCCCTTCCCCTAAACCTATTCCTTTCATGAACTTACTCAAATCAGCACTAAAAGTTTTGTCCAATTGCGAGTCATCGTCAAATTCCTGTTCGCTTTTATCATCGTCACTTTCAATTCCTTCCACTAGTTTCAAGTCCTCGTCAGTTGCACCTAATGCTAATGCTTCACGACGTAATATTTCATCAATATCTTTCGATTTTTGGACATTCGTTTTTGCTGGTATAGTTTGTTTCTTTTTATCGTTTTTTATCTCTTTGTCATTTGAGTCTGTTTTCTTTGGTTTCTGTTTTGTTTTGTTCTGATTGTCTTTCTGTAAACTTAATTTATTAAATATTTTATCCTTCAATGAGGACAAGTTTAAACCTGTACTCATGACCGATGTAGTAAAAGAATAAAGTAATGGTTGTCAAAAGATATTTCTTAAACCGTTACTTGATTTATTGAAGTATTTTTTTTTTCTCATCTCTCCTTTTGGAATGTGATGAGCTCTCACAAAAAAAAAATTTACTTAGATCTAACTAATATCTTTAAGTTTCTCATTTACTTCCTAATACAGAAGTCTAAAAAATTATAAGGTTTCGGAAAAAATTTCCTTTTTTTTTTTTTTGAACCTTAATTCTCCGCGCATTTGTTGTTGTTGTGGTGGTGGTGTGTTCTCCTCTAAATTATATTTATCGGATGATGTGGAGATTTGGGTACTGTGTTTTCGTTTTTGTTGACTTTCTATAAATTTCTGTTATAAAATGTATATATATTGTCAGGATGGTATCAGAATTGTTTATTTAAAAACCAATCAATTTCAACAGCATTATTGTCTCAAAGAAGAGTTAAATAAAGCGCCGTAGCAACAACTCCAACAAAATTTTTGTCACCCCGACATGACCAAGATGTATTTCTCGGAAAAACTTCTTTTGTTTCTTTTCTTTTGTTTATTGTAATAAAAAGCAACCAAAGAAAAAAAATACATATATAAGTGTAAATTTTCCCCTAATTTTAACTTTCTCTCTTGTTCTCATCAACAAGCACACGATGACCAAGACAAGTAAGTTCACACCTTGGGACGAAGACACTGGAGACACTACTACAACTGCCAACAACACTTCCTATATCTTATCCAAAAAACCCTTGGGAGATGGATCATATTCTGTAGTATTTGAATGCAAAAACACATCGACTGGAAGACACTATGCGGCAAAGAAGTACAACAAAAGGTTGATGTATGGGTTTGAAAATATGCTTAAAAATGAATTTAAAGTCTTGAATCGAATTTCCTTATCCCATAGCCACCTTTTGTCGCTCATAGATTATTTTGAAACTGAGGAAAGTTTCTATTTAGTTACAGATCTTGCTCGCGGCGGAGATTTGTGGAACAAGATTGCTGACGAAGGGAAATTAAATGAGCAAACTACTCGCACGATAACAAAACAATTGGTGGAATCTGTCGATTTCCTTCACAAGCATCAAATACTTCATCACGACATCAAAGCAGAAAATGTATTTTTCCAAAGTAAACACCAGGACAGTATCTTATTAGGGGATTTTGGTCTTGCCAAAATTTTACAACCACAGGAAAAATTTCATGAAATTTCAGGGACTTTAAGTTATATGGCCCCAGAAATGTTAGACCGCAAAATTGGATACGACTTCCCTGTAGATGTTTGGGCAATAGGTGTGTGTGTTTATTTTATGCTATGTGGATACATGCCATTTGACTGTGATGATGATGATGAAACAAAAGATGCTATTCGCAATTGCAAATACTTATTTGAGCCTAGTGAGTATTGGGTTGATATTTCCTCAGAAGCCAAAGATTTTATATTGGCATGCTTACGGGTTGATCCACAAAAGAGATTTACTCCAAGTCAGTTGCTTCAACATTCTTTTTTGAAAACCAACTTGGCCAAGCCAACAATCACGATTCTGCTGCCTCTCAAAAGATCATTTTCAAATTTGTCAGCATTGCAAAGAGACCAAATAAAAAATATACTACAAAAGGCGGGAGGTTTGTCAGCACCAGCTTTGTCGCATTCGAGTTCGATAAATGAGAGACTAGAACGCGGGCGTTTTGATTCCTTAAATAAGGATGCTACATTACACGGAGCCATATGCCCATCACCCGAATGTGTTTCGATATTTTCATCGCCAGCAAACTCTACGTCAGTTTCTAGAGATGGGTCTGCCATTAATATGTTTGAAGAGCTGTTAAAATGGGATGGCAGTCAAAAGAAAGCATTACCATTGAATACCTTGAGGCACGAGGCAAGTTTTGTATTATGAGAAATGAATCACGACAAATAATAGTTTTTGTAGTTTTGTAACGCGCGACGATTAAAAACAATAAACTCAAAAGAAAAAAAAGAAAAAAGTCAAAATAAATGAGTTGAGCCACTACTCTTTGTTGATATCTGAATAGAGCCCAATATATGAAAAACTACTATATTACTGTTCTATAATATGAATCTGGTACTGACAAACCTGTATGATTTTTCATTAAAACCAAGAGAGGAAACAGACTTTAAAGAAATATACCCTGATCTTGATGAAAGTTGTCAACTTCCTGTCTTTGTCGTTGAGAGGAATACTAGTTCAGAGGAAACAACCAACTCACGTCATGCAGTGAATTTATCTGAACTCAAAGCACCCATGTATAGACGAGTTCCGCAGTTGAGTTTAACGCCTACAAACCTACGATTTAGCAAGCAATTATCAGAGTATGGATTTCAGAACCCTTCTAAGTTAACAAGTAAATCCAATCCAGATACATACATTAGACCATTCCAACTCAATACATCACTTAAAGAAACGACAGCATCAATTGAAAAGTTTATTGAAAAAAAGAAAAACTTAGTGGAATATGATATGGATGAGCAGGACTATTTGTTTTTACGAGATCGAAATAGCCAACCAGAAAATGTTATCAAAATTACACCAGAAGTTTTTGAAATTATGATGACATCTTTAGAGAATCAATGGTTTGCATTGGAATTAAAAATGAATTCAATTACAACAAATGGTGGGAACGGCTCTAATGATCCTGGGTCGAACCACAAATTGCTCACTATAGGTCACAATAATGCTCGATATGGGAATGATGATGGGATTGTTCCTGGATCCATTTATGATCAAAAATGCGCTGTTTGTAATGATAGTGATTGTGATAATGCCAATGCAATCGTTTTTTGTGATGGGTGTGACATTGCAGTACACCAGGAGTGTTATGGGGTTGCATTTATTCCTGAGGGTCAATGGTTATGTCGTAAATGTATGATTAATAAAAACCGAACAACGGAATGTGTGTTTTGTCCCAGTACGACCGGTGCGTTCAAACAGTTGGATAATAGTTTATGGAGTCATGTGATTTGTGGATTGTGGATTAATGAATTATATTTTGCCAATCCAATTTACATGGAACCTATTGAGGGGATGGAAGGAATACCGAAAAGCCGATGGAAATTGTCGTGTTATATATGTAAGCAGAGGGTTGGTGCTTGTATTCAGTGCTGCAACCGAAATTGTTTTCAGGCATACCATGTAACTTGTGCCAAACGTGCAGGGTTGTATATGAATATGACTCAAGGTATTAAGGGTGCAATTAGCAATAAATTGACATTAAAATCATTTTGTGAAAAACATAGCCCTGCTGAGTTTGATGAAACTAAAGTGCTAGAAGGTATAAGAAGAACTAGGTTGTATTTTCGTGACACAAAGTTATTGAATGAAGAGAATGCACGATTAAGTAAAGATAGAGAAACTGCAAACAAGTTGAATATCTTTAAATGGAACACAGAAGCAAACACACCAATTGCTCCTAAATTGTTTAGTGACGTTCTAGTCAAGATACTATATCAATTGAAAGTGGAGAATCAAATTAGTCTACCTGAGGAATCAACCAACGAAGTATTGCATTTGAAAGTTTTGCCCAATAGAAGCAAGATGGAGATTGATCAAGATTTGAGGTCAATAGCAGATGAGGTGTGTCGATATTGGTGCTTGAAGAGGAAACTGAAACGAGGGGCATCTTTGATCCGCAAAAACAACAACTTGATATCAACGAGCTCGATACTATATGATTCTAATTCTCTAGAAAGTAACGATGTTAGTGAGCCGAAGAAGAAAATAGACTTTGCTGAATCATTGGTAAATGATATCGATAGACTTATTTCCATGGGGGAAATGTTAACAGAAGAACAAGAAGTGAACCATGAAATAAATCTGGTGAATTTCGACGTTGTTGATCTGGTATACTTTCCTTTGAAACAACTAATTGAGGTGACTATAATGGGTTTAAATAATAAATTTGACTCCAATGAAACTCTACAAACTTACAAACCCAAATCAGATAATGTCATTTCCTTAAATTCCATTTCTTTAAAGAATTCTCAATATGGTTACCAATCGATAGATCAGTTGGAGCAGGATGTCGAAAATTTGCGGGAATACATATACAAAGACAATAAACCGAGTAGTGCTGTTTATAAAAAAATGAAAAATTGGATTGCAGGATTTCGTAAAGAATTGCCGTCGTTACGGTTGTTTGAAATGGAGATTATGAACGACGCAAATAATGGGAAATTGCTTTCGTTTCCTTATGTTAAATCTGCTGGAACAAATACAGATTTGGAGCTTATTGATTATCGCGTGGTATTGGAAGAGAACGATCTCAGTGAAATTGACGACGATGAGATTGAATCTGACCAAAATCGAGAAGATTTACAGAAATTTTTACAAGTCTAGGAGAACCGTAGGTGTTCCAATTTGCTATTTTAGGAAAGTGAAATGGAAGAGAGCCCGTAATCATGCCACCACTAACGAGCCGTGAACCTAATCAGATGACAAAGACCAAGGGAAATAAACTTTGCATTTTATTTTATTTTATTTTATTTTTAAAAGGAAGTGTGATGGGACGGACATACGGGCTTTGATGGTTTAAGTAGATTCGGCGAATTAAACTATGTTTCTTCTCGTAAGTGTTGGTGGCTAGTGAAGTAAGTATTTTTATTATAATAGTTCTTGCGTACAGGATTTAAAAATATACTAGTTGTTGCAATATATTTTATAGGTCTTATTTACTCCGGGTAGCACAAAATGTGATTTTCGGACCACAAGGGTATTTTTAGGAATCGAACAAGAAATTGCGTTCAATGTTCTTTTACGGGGAGGAATGAAAATAGAAGGTTCAAGGGTTTTGTTATCATTCTGTTACTCATTGAATCATTATTTTGTATGGTAAATTGTATGATGGTGATGTGTGAATTAAATTACTCTTGAAAACACAAAACGGAGGGGAGAAGGAGAGGAGGGGGCGATTTTTGTTGGAATTTTCTTTTCCAATGAAAATTGTGGAGGTTTGCATTCATGTAATTATCAAGGGTTATGGCTTAAACAATTCATTGGTGACTTGGGTAAAGTGATTTTTGTGAAATATGAGAAGAGTTAATTGTAGTGGTACTAGAATATGTTAGTTGGTAGCATAATTTCTTTTATTTTATTTCGTAAAGAGTTGAAATTTCTTGTTAAATTGGTAGCAAACTCCACAAAAAAAAAAAAAAAAAAACTTTTGCATCAATTTCAGTGTTTCCAATTGCTTTCATGATGGTATTGGAATTCTTGCTTTTTTTCTTGGATTGATTAAGTAGCAAGTGACAATTACAGATATTATTCACACATTTGCAACAATATTGATAAGTTTGAAGTGGAAGTTCGTATTCGAATTCAAATTTCACACAAAACTGGTATTTGAAAAAAGAAAAAAGAAATATCAATTCTTCTAAATTGAGTAATATTGGCAAGTATTAGCTACTTTGATGAGAGGCTATCATTTACATCAGCAAAAACTATCATCACAACAATAAAAGCAATGAGGAAGAAATTTTCTTTGTATTTTTATTTTTTATTGATAAACTTACCAAAGGCGTTTCCATCTGTAAACACTTTTTCTTGACAATGCGTAGTATTTTTCATGCGCCTTAAAAGTTTATTCACTCTTTTTTTCAACACCACCACCACCACCACCAACGGTTTATTGTGCATTTGTTTACAAACCATAACCTTTGCTTTAAACGGTATAGCTCTACGAGGTGATTAGTTGCATCCCATCGTTTGATTATTGTTGTGAAAAGCATTTGATATTTTCAAAACAGTCGATTGATTTGTCTCTAGTTTGTTGTTGGTACCATTTTTTTTTTTTGGTAAATTTATAGAGTACATAGAAGATCAAGTAAGAGTTTGCAGTAAATTCTGATCTACTAACTAGTTAAACTTTTTTGCAATGGTAAATGCCGTGCCCTTTCACGTATATAGCCATGGAAAAGAAAAAAAAAAAAAAAGTGACCCAACTAGGGCCATTGATCTACCTTTGGTTTTGTTCAACAGATTAACTTTTGTTTCTTAGTTTTGAATCTAAAAAAGTTAATTCTTAGCGAGCACTTGTAAATTCTTGTACAAGATTTACCCAATATGAGAGTGACTCAAACAATATTGCAATAATGATACTTTTGAAAACTATTGAGAAGATACATTACGTAGGAGTTCAAAGAGAAAGTACGAATCAGCCTCTTTTCCGTGGAAAACAAATCAATGGATATGCTGGGGTAACGTGTTTTACGATACTTCGACAAAGAACTAACAATCATTTGAAATGCCACTGCAGCATATTCAGTTTGATCCAAACATCAGTAATTACGCAGTCCAAATTTGAAATATTTCGGTTTTTTTGCATGACTTCAATCATGCTTGGTTATACATAAAAACGAGAATGGTCTGTGAGTCATGCGCTCATAAAGCGCAAAAAAAAAAAAAAAACAGAGGTTGAAAAATGTCTGAGTCAAGATTACCCGCAAAAGATGTCTGCATACTACTCATTCATGAAATGTACAATTATGTGGATAATCTACGATCAAAGATGTTTCAGATTTAACTACTGTTAATTCTTCCTTTTCTCTATAACTGTTATATAACTTAATATAACTGAGTTTTGGTAAATCATAATTTATTCTACAAAGACAAATATTTCAATTTTGAAAAGATGTACTGAAGGATGCAATGCATACGTATTTGTTGCTTTTTACTGCATTGGTATTTGCTTTGATAAGTATTATGCATGCTTGGAACTGCCTCTTTCCTCAATTGAATCCACTTTTCTTTAATTACAAAAACTGCAACCATATGGGATATAAAGACAAAGAAGCCAAAGCCAAGTGACTCAATTTTAAAAAGCAAATTACACAAAATGAAAGCCAGTTTTCATTTTTTTTTTTTTTTTTCAAGCATTACCTCATCGCATAGTTTTTTTTGTGCTACTTTGTGACAGCTAACTCATTGCTGATATCAAATAACGCTAACTACTGAGACCCAAAAGCTCATGGAGTCCCGTGATACGAAACCCTAGAAGTTGCAAACATACTGTTTTGTACAAACAATGTGGACTAACTGATTAAAATATGGAATGTTTGCAACGTTTTTGTTCGTTGAATAAAGCTGAATGATAAACCACGTTGGCTAAAAGGAATTACAAGAACAATAGAACATGGTTTTTTAATCATACTGGTTTAACGTTGTGGGATATATTGTCCAATATAAAGTAGATTGAAGAAAAGTCAGAGTGAAGAATGTTGCCCCACGGTGAACATTTTCATCTTGTCAACGTAGATCAACAATAACATTTGTTTTCGATCTGAATGTGACTGGCCAATTGTAATTAATTAATAAGTTTTGCAACAATTTTGACTGCTCACAAATTGTAGACACCTTCCTTGATGAAATCAGGCAATGAACTACATGCGACTACTTTGCCTGAATTCTTCTTTCATGATAGATAAAATAGACAGCAAACCGCCCCACATCATTATTTCAAAAGAAAAAAGAAAAAAAAAACTACTCGTTTGTAGTCTAAAATGCACAGAAACATCACTGAGACACACCATTGTCATTACCCGTATAACCGCGAATTTACTTCAACGTTAGGATTGAGCCGCATGCTGGCCTCTGTTCAAGACAAGCTGTACTTAATTTCACTTGAATTATTGGTTATGAGAATTTCACCTAGGTCTAATCCCAAGAATGAAAATAAAGGGCAAACTAATCAAGTTTCGTATCAGTTTATGCGATGATGTAAGTTGAACTAGTTCAACAGGTATTGTTCATGTAGCAACAATAGAAAAATTGAATCCGATAATAATTAAGGTGCATTGTTTCTTTTGTTGAAAGAAGAAGAGTTGAAGAAAAAAATACACAAAAGCTCCTCCGTAAATCAATAGTCAGGATGACTACTTCTTCTTATCTTATCCCATACGTCAACCTTACTCGCTGGACTTCATAAACAATGTAAAACATCATCATCAAGGTATATTTACACAAAGAAAGAAGATATACAGAAATGGATTGAAAGCTTTGGAAGACAAAAGAAACAACAAAAAGAAAAACAATAGTCTAAATACTTGGTCGTGTACCTCCATCAGCTTGCTTTTGCTTCATTTACACCGAGGTCTGAGATTCCATTCCAAAGACTACTAGCGTATTTTCATTCCTTATAAATTACCCTCGGAATTTTGGTTAGTTATCAGTCTCATGTGAGTAGTTGAAAATTATACATGGCCAAAGTATTGTTATCTCGAGGTTTTGTAAAGTTCAGTAAGAAGGAAATCAAAAAAAAAAAAACAAATCTTGGTTCTGTAGATTTTAGTGAAAATCCTAATATTCCCGGTTTAGGTATAACCTTGTATTTCCCAACTAATGCTTTTTCCGTTGGTTACGGAATTATGCTAAGTAGGGTGACTCAGTTCTTTTGTATTATTGTAAAAAAAGAATAATAATAATTGTACAGAAATTATTTGTCCTTACCAAGAAATCAAAACGGATGCATCAATCATTACTTTTTTTTTTCTTAGAAAAGTCAGAATACATCTATTCTGCCTGCAACAGAGGCATCATCCATATGAGTTTAACAATACCTTCTACACTTTCAAGAACATCGACAAAAAAAAAGTAAATGAACTATTTTCAAACTATTAAAAGACTGAATTGGGATAAACAATAATTAAACCAATAGCATAGTACTAATACTGCAAACTTGACCTGTCATAAAAAAAAAAAAGCATTTGTGATATTACTTAAGAAATGTGCATTAAAAGTATTCCATGCGCTCATATGCAAGACCTTAATTACACAAATCAATAAACCAAAAAAAAAAAAAAAAAAAAAAGAAGAAAATAGTTTGCAGCCCACAAATATGCAGCAATCCGCCCAGAAATTGCAAAAATTGATTTTTAAACTTCACTTGCAAAAAAAAGAATATACTTATCAAAAGTGTCAGAGAAAACCTACCCACAAAGGGTGTGTCTGTTCGTAAGTAACTTTTTTGGTAACCACACGAAGTATTTTATTGTTTTTTTTTTTTAATATACTCTTCCTTTTGTTCCTTAAGGTACAATAGGATGTTTTTATCTATTTTACACTACCCATTTATTAGATGACTGACACAATCAGGCAATAATATACCTGGTCATTCTCGTCTAATCACTTTATTGATTAAATGGAATTTCATTATATACAATAGATTTTAAAATCAAAAAAAAAAAAAAAAAAACGTTTCTGTCTTATTGTGAAAGAATACATATTCATCTTAATGTAGTTTGTCTATATCTGGTGAAGGCATGGTTATAATGTGTAAAAATGCAGACTCTCGGTATTAGTATACCAACAATACTATTTTCGTTGCACCAAAAACCATAATTTAATTGGTTCATGGATAAAAATAGAAAAACCCACCAACAATTATGAAAAGTGGAATGGAAGAAATAGAGAAATAATACAAAAAGAGTCAAGGGATTTGCAGTCTAATTTCAATTTATGGGAGAAGGACAAAAGTCTTGCTGTACTTGACCACTTTGCAAAATGTTGGATTCAATTTTAAAGCTCTGCATATACTACGAACCATTCATTTAGACCGTTTACACTCAAAAATATTTTCGGGTAGAGTCTTTGTGTATTGTAGTTGAGTTTTAAAAAAAAAGAAGAACAATAAAAATTATGCGCCCTAAGGATTTTATCACTGCTTTTTTTATTTTTAAACTGAAACTACTTCTTTTAGTACATGAATGGTTAGTGGTTAGTGGCAGTGGAAGTGATATGCATATGGCTAAAAGGTTTTGTGGCATGATTAGTACTTGTGTTTTGTTTTGTTTGGTTTTGTTCCCAATTTCTCATTTTCCTTAGTCAGGTAAAAGTTTTTCTGTTTTGTTAAAAAGAAAAAAAAAAGTTACAAGGCGAGAAGCAGAATAAGTTTAGAAGAAGAAAAAAAAAAAAAAAACACTTCTACAAAACAACATCAAAAACAGAAAAATATGAATTAGACAGGGACCTTGACTTCCCTTAATTTTAATTCTTGAAAAATAATATATAAGTACATGGCTATACCCCATTGATTTGTTCCAATTTCAATTTTATTTGTTTTTCTTTTTATTTTCGATCTGTTCAATCTGTTTATCTTTATTATCAATACTTCAACTCCAACCCTCCCGCAATCCAGCTGCTGTTTGTTTTAATTTGTTTCCGCTTGCTTGCTTGCTTGTTTTTTTGATTATTGTTTATTTTTTTTTTTGATTGATACTGTCAATACTTAGACTGTGGTATCAATTTGTATTTCTAACTTAATTATTACAGTTAAGTATATTTCCTATCGAAATTATCACGTGGTTGCTGTCGTTTTCTATTTTTTTGTTTGCAATCTCACATTTGTTTGTTGTTAAATTATCTGTTGAGTCTACCGTTTTTGTTTATTTTAAATTATGATGTCACAAGCTACTCCTAGTGCTACTCCCGTGAGAAATGCCAATGGACAAAAGAAAGGCAAGAAGCTACCATTAATTGTTGATGTTGCAATCGGCAATAATGGTAAGCAACTTTATCAGGTGCACGAATCTTCCAAGATGGTAAGGAAGGAAATGCCAAGATCCACCAATTTTGCATTGAATGATGACATTTCCGACGAAGGGTTTTTTATAAGCCAAAGAAATGAAGAAAGAACTCCCATTAGAAAGACTTTGGGTACTTTGTCTCCATCTAGTCTCAATCAGAAAAGAATTCGTGATGATGTGTACGACCAAGGAGATGACAACAGCAATGACATTGATTGCCAGAATATTGTTTATGAGCAACAACAACAACCGCAACATCAACCCAATATGTATGAGAACAGTAATGTTGGTGTTGTTTCCCATGACCCTGCTGCTGCTGCTGGTCACTATGGCAATACTCCAATTCAACATATACCTACAGGTGCTTATTCGCGTGTCCAAGACAATGACATATGGTCAGATGATGTTGAAGAAGCTTTTGAAGAAGTGTTGAGACTTATTCCAAAAAGTGGCTTGAACAAAATAAAGATTGCCGGTAGATCTTGTGGTAGAAATGAATTAATATCTGATTACATTTTTGCCAAAACTGGGAAATTCAGAACAAGAAAACAGGTGTCTTCTCATATTCAAGTGATCAAGAATTTAGGTCAAAAACTCGATATAATCCAATTGATTAATGATGGTCCTATCTTCAACAGTCATGAGGAACAAGTGGAATCAACCAGGAAATTTGAAGATGTTTTTTCCAAAATTAATTTGAACAAGTCTCTTGGATTTAGCGATTCAATGAAAAGAAAAAGCGATTCATTACCCATGCATCTTCCAGCTACAAAGAGAATAAGACGAAAACATTCAGGCAATCCTTTGAATAAAATTAAATTTAGCAATTTCTTCATGTCTGTTAATGACCAATATGGTATGAATCCAATTGTTTTGACAATTCAACAAAATGGCAACGATGTTAAAAGCTTGAAATTGAAAGACAATGCCAATATTTCTAGCAGGTTTCCTGGCTTAAGTGATTTCAAAACATGTCCTCATATTCCAATCATCCATAATATGGTGAAAATATTGCTCCCGCAGTTGCCAGAATCATATAATATTGACAATGGGTTTAGTTCTAGTTATGCCTTAAAGTATGAAGAACCAGAAAACGCGTCACCTACACATGCCAGTATTATCTCGACTTCGAAAACTTACAGTTTATTCACTTGTGTATATTCTTATGGTAACGAAATTGTGAAATTTGACGAAGATGGTATTCAATTGAATCAAGACCGTGAATTTATACCAGGATTTTGGAAATTCTTTTTCGGTACATTTGGGGATCAAAGTGACGATGGCGGCTTTAGTACTGCTTTCAAAGGTGTTACCATTAAACAAATCCTCTATGAGTCAAGTCCAAATAGTGTCAAGAAAGAACAAGATGCTAGCAAAGTTAATAAACTGAAAGTCAAATTGGTCTTACTTTGGGAATTTGCAAAGGTCAGTGAATGCAAAGATGCTTTGACTACCACCACAAAATTGGTTTTACCACCACGAGCACTGAATCCAAACTCAAATACCACTCAAGAAGTATTTGAATACTCACAGCCAGCTTTAAACTCGATTGGAGGCACTCCAACTGATACCACCAGTCCCATTATGGATTTGAATAATCTGAATTTGAGTGGAGCAGCAACTACAATTCCTGGTATACGAGACACCACACATTCCGCATCAATGCCAGATATCAATGAATTACCATCTTCAGGTAAGCCACAAATGAAATTACAAAAGACGTTCCAATCGATGCAACATTTGCAACCACATCAAATGTGGCAACAACAACAACAACAACAACTGCAACTATATGGTGGATATAACAGCTCTATAGCTTCACAACAACTCAATACTTCATTGACTTCACCTTATGCTCAACACGGTATGCCAGTACCACAACAACCACTAGCAGCTTTTGCTCCTTCTGCTGGAGTCTCCTACACACATAATAGCCTACATCCATCTGCTAATATGGATCTTATGATGCTTTCTTCTGTGAATGGTAATTCCACCATTGGTCATGATTATCAGTTTGGTAATATGGGATACACAGGAGGATTCACTAGTGAGTTTTAATGGACAAAAAGAGGAAGAATATTTTACAGCATTAAAAGATTTATTTATTCATGATGGATATACATTATATGGCGGCTACACAGACTTCAATTGCATTTATTTTTTTTTTTTCGGTAATATAGAATAGAGACAAGTTTTATTGGTTCGAATTTTATCAACCTTAATGTTCATGTTTATAAGTAATTTGGTTCTTTTTTTTTTATGTATTTTCTTTTAGTTCTTTGAGATTTTTATGTATTGTGTATTTTTCTTTTTTATTCGTTGTTGTTTTTATAATTTATTAGATGTTTGTATGATGTATTTTCTTTATTTGTTTTGATGTAATTACATGTTTCAAGAACAAGGGATATTGTTGTTTAATAACCAACAAATCTATATGTTTCAGATTATTATTTTTGCTATCATCGCAGTAGAGCGAGGTATCTATAATAATGAAGATGCTGGCGATGAATATATAGGGAGGGTATTTTGTACTTTGTAGTGGAAGATAAATCATCATTGTAAATCCTCTATAATTTATCTGCGTGCAGAAGAGTGTGTAAAATTGCAAATCGTTTCTCATCTTTTTTGGTGGTTTAAGTTTTTGTGATTCTTTTTTTTTTTTCGTTTCGATTATCTTCATCATCATCATTATTATTATTAATACAATAGGTTATAATTGTTGTTTTGCTTATTTAGAGTTTCAAATTAGAATGTTTGAAGTTTTGGGGTTCTTTTTACTTCTTTACACTTTTGTTGTTTGTACTATTAAGCAAGCAGCTTGTTCAATGCATCAAAGTCTATAAGGGTCCCATATTTTGAAACTTGCTTATTGGTATTGTATTGTAACTGTTGTGTTCTTTTTTTTTTTTTTTTTCAATCAATGAGCCCTATTATTGCCTGTTCGCTAAGCAATTCCTCAGTTTTTTACAAACTAGAATTTATTGTATGGTAAATAGGGGAAGAGTACAGAAGGAGAAGTGGCTCATAAACGGAAATATCAAAATATACTGCAACAACAATTGTAAATACACAAAATAAACGAGAGAGAAAATAAAATAAAATAAAATAAAATAAAAGCTCAGTATTTGGCAATCCATATATCCAGCAATCAAATATTCTATCACTTATCGCCACAGAACGAGCAGATACACGTTATTTATTCCCATTTCTTTCTCTCCTGTCACCTTATGGGTCAAAGTGATGATTCATTTGGTTAGATCTTTGATGGTGTGCCATTCTGAAACATTCTTTTCTTGAAACACAGATTGTTTGAAGAGAAGATCTACGGGATAATTGTCAAAAAAAAGTGTAGATCGTTGAAATCTGCCGAGGGTGTAGTGGTTTTCCCTCTACCATCATTTAGAGGTCCATTTTATCAATTTTCCTATCTATTCAACCTTTGGAAGTATATTGTGCAAACTATTTAGCGACACTTTTCGTTAGTTTAAAGTGATTGAACCTATAGACGACACAAAACAAAAGGTTGTGAAAACAAAAAAAAAAAAAATTAAGCAGGGTCGGCGCTTATTTTAAACATGCAGTACATCTAATTTGTTCTTTTTTTAGACCGGGTCAATTTATTGTGATGGTTGTCATCGCCGATACGCCTGGTTGAGTGGATGTTAGCATCTGTATAATATCTTATCGTAAGGCGAAAAAGAGCCAAATTCATTAAAGTTTTGACCTCAAAAAACAAATAATAATAATAATAATAATGTAATTTCATTTTGTTTTGATTAGCTGGATAAAGTATAACCACCACCCAAATATAATAAAGTGAAATAAAATTTAGTACACTTCCGGGTCATTCATTATTTGATTGAACTTCTTGGGGTATCATAGTCAAAAATCCCCTTAACAAAACAATCGAAGACCAAACGTATCCTGGAAAAACAAATGTGTCATTTCTAGAATCCACTATGATTTCACCTTTGACAATCATGGTAATAATTGTTTTAGAAAGAAAATAGAGGATTTTCATTTTAAGCTAAAAACTAAAACGTGATGTGCATTTCGGTAAATCATTCGTATAGTTTTGATCCAAGCAATGAAGGTTCTCAAGACGGTAATTCCACCCAGGGTTTGGTTAGGAGGAACACTGCGCCTTTACTTCAGGATACTTGTGTTGTCCATTTTCTTGTTAGGCAATACATGAATATGTAGTGTTTAGATTTGTTCACTCACATTGCTGCCAGATTGAATGTAGTATTGGTCTTTTAGCCACTATACGTCCAATTGTATATCGTGGTGTCGACGATGACGATGATATCTATATTGTCCATTGATTTATGAGATCATTATTGTTTGTTTTTGTTGGTGCCACAAGGCGACCAAATTGTAAATCTTTAAGTCCTCCAATGGATACCCAAAAGAGTAAGAATATCCCGAATTTCATCGTAGCTTAAATAAGTTTTGTGTCATTATTACAGGCGTATAGAAAAGAAGGAGTTTGTGACATTTTTATGTTGCAAATGTTCTTTTTTTTTTTTATCGATAACCACTCAGACAGTATTATACAGAAATTCTAATCAGACACTTTCTTGTTGGCTTCCGTTTTTTTTTTTTTGTTTTTTTTTTTTTTTCTGCTGAGGTTTATCCTGTGATAACTTACATTAAGTTATCGGCTATTCTTGTCTGGTAGTAGCACTTTTAGTAAATAAACTAGAATCACCAAACCAGAAACCTCAAAAACCCTTTTGCAGCAGTTCCCTGTTAGTTACACCCTCATCCAATATTTAAAGTTTTTATCAAAAGTCAAAAGTCAAAAACCAAACAATAAAAAAACAAAATCTAGATTTGTATCTAAGTAATAATAATACACAGTAAGAGTACAACTTTTACTTAGCCTCAAATTTTATCAAACGTATAAAGTTTGAAATCTAAAGCTTAACAAGGGGAAAGAGTTATTCTTTTTTCTGTACGCAAGTTCACTCGCAGAATGTGGCTTTGTATTGTTTCGGTTCGGTTAACCCAGGCGAAGGGGACCACTGTCAATATATAATTCAATTTTGTTCTCTTGTTGTTTTGTTTATTGACTATATGTTGTCTATGTAACCAGAAACCTAAGCTTAAAATGATAGTCCTGTACAAGCACTTCTTCTTCTTCTTCATGTTTTGTCTCCAAAACTAAAAAAAAGTCAAATTTGTCTGCAAATCTCATCGACTTAGATTGGTTTTTAACAATATAAAAACTATTTTCTAGAAAGTTGGAAAAACTCTTATCCGATCATTCAAAATTGTGGTTTAGAGATACACCTAGTTTAAAAAATATCAAAGAGGAAACAAAGCTGTGTTCATTTCCTTCAATATTTGTTGCGATCTGGTCAAAATCCGGTAATACATGTAGTTAGAAGCATGGAATAACGTAAATGCATCAAGTCTAATGCACTATTTATGATTTATCTAGCTTGCATAAACTAAGAAGCGATATGACGAAAAAGAAAAAGACAAGCAAGGCCAACAAGAAGAAGTGTAAATCATTGTGGGGCGTAGATACACATACTATCGGTTAAATGTTTATCAGCTGCTACTAATCGGTCGCGCGTTGTCGCGTAATACCAACAATTGCTAAATCTGTGGACATTGAACAAGGCAGTAATAATTATTTACTAATGTGATATAGGGGTGGAGAATATTGATTAGCAATTAAAATTGCAAATGCATATATGAAGGAATAGTTGACATCGACGAATAAGTAATTTAGTGTGTTGTTAGCAATAATGCTATTCCTATTGGTTCCAATCTATGTGTATAGCGGATAACAACGAGAACTATAAAATAGTTTCAACTAAGTTATCAAGAATGTCCACAGCAAGAAAAGAGTTGGAATAGGTGGTAAATCCCAACCAATCTAACAACACACCAACAACTGTTACCCAATGTCTGACAAGCAGAATGACTCCTAGCTTCAACAATCATATGCAATGTATTGGAAGCGTTATCATTGGATAAAGCTGATAACCCGAACTTTACCAATTGCCTCACCAAAGCATATTTTCAATGATTGTTTAACTATCACCATAAGCTTGAGTTAAATAGAATTTAGTCACTAACATGACAGTCTATTCCTTTCTATCAAGAAATACAAGTACTGATGGTTTATAGTTTTGCACGGCGATGCAGAAGCCCGTGATTGCACCTTATATCTTAACATACAATAACTCATGATAAGTGATTTTCTTGCCTGTAAAAATTGACCATTAAAGACCACAAACTATTGTTTAGTAGTACAGCTGTTATACCTATATCTGTTATCAACGAGTTGAATTCACAGGAGTATCTAAACTTTTGGATCACGTGATATTTTTGAACCTTAATTCAGAGTGAAAATCTATCCATCGCAACAATAAAAAAACTTCAATCATTTTGACTCGGTGCAATCTTGTCAAAGAGATGGGAGGGAAAAAAAAAAAAGGAACATCCCCAGTAATAGAATCAACGTTTGTCTATTTATCTTATTCCCAACTTATACACACAACTTTCCCTCAATGGATAGCAAAACGATTGGTATTTTAGGAGGCGGCCAATTAGGTCGTATGATTGTTGAAGCGGCCCATAGATTGAATATCAAGACCGTGATTTTGGACGCAGCCAAATCACCAGCTAAACAGATTAATGCTTTAGATGATCATGTTGACGGGTCATTTACAAACTATGAATCGATTGTGAAATTGGCTGAAAAAGCTGATGTATTAACTGTTGAAATTGAACATGTTGATGTCGATGCTTTGATCAAAGTTCAAAAGAAATTTCCCGACGTTGAAATATATCCATTACCTGAAACCATTAGATTGATTCAAGATAAGTATTTGCAGAAAAATCATTTAGTCAGTCACGGAGTTGCAGTTACAGAATCTGTTGCTGTTGAAAACAACACTATTGATGACTTATTAAATATTGGAGAAAAGTTTGGATACCCTTATATGTTAAAATCAAGAACTTTAGCATATGATGGTAGAGGTAACTTTGTTGTCAAAAACAAATCATACTGTGAGAAAGCTTTAGAATTTTTGAAAGATCGTCCATTATATGCTGAAAAATGGTGTCCCTTTACCAAAGAGTTGGCTGTAATGGTAGTGAGATCATTAGAAGGGGAAGCATTTGCCTACCCAACCGTTGAAACTATTCATGAAAACAATATTTGTCATTTAGTGTACGCTCCTGCCAGAATTCCAGACACTTTAGCTAAAAAGGCATCCATATTAGCCAAGAATGCAGTAAAGTCGTTTCCTGGGTGTGGTATTTTTGGTGTTGAAATGTTCTTGTTGGAAAATAATGAATTATTGATCAATGAAATTGCACCAAGACCTCATAATTCTGGTCATTATACCATTGATGCCTGTGTCACATCGCAATTTGAAGCCCATGTTCGTGCTGTTTCAGGATTGCCTATGCCAAAGGGGTTCACCGAGTTTTCTACTTCTATCACTAATGCTATTATGTTGAATGTTTTAGGTGATAAGGAATCTCCAAATAAAGAATTGGAAATTTGTCGTCGTGCTTTGGAAACCCCACATGCTTCAGTATATCTTTATGGTAAAACCACTAGACCAGAGCGAAAAATGGGCCATATCAATATTGTCACATCTTCCATGCAAGATGCTGAGAGTAGATTGAGTTATATATTGGGTGACACCACTGAAATTCCTAAATCTTTAACTGTTGACAAAGAATCTCCGTTGGTGGGAATAATAATGGGTTCAGATTCTGATCTACCAGTTATGGCAGTTGGTGCTCGTATATTGAAACAATTTGGTGTGCCATTCGAACTCACAATTGTAAGTGCCCACAGAACACCACATAGAATGTCTGAGTATGCCATTGAAGCTCCAAAACGTGGCTTGAAGTGTATTATAGCTGGTGCCGGTGGTGCTGCTCATTTGCCAGGTATGGTGGCGGCTATGACTCCGTTGCCTGTCATTGGTGTTCCTGTTAAGGGATCTACTTTAGATGGGGTTGATTCGTTGCACTCTATAGTGCAAATGCCAAGAGGTATTCCTGTTGCAACTGTTGCTATTAACAACAGTACTAATGCTGCATTATTGGCAATTAGAATACTAGGTGCCTACGACTCAAAATGGTTGACCGAGATGAACCAGTATATGTTGAATATGGAAACGGAAGTATTAGGTAAAGCAGAGACTTTAGAAGAAATTGGATACGAAGACTATTTGACAGATAAATTGAAAAAATAGAAAGAAAAGAAAAGAAAAAGTTAACTTGAATATTCCAGTAGATGAAAAAAAAAAAAAAAAAAATATGAATAGACATATGAATGTTGGTAGCAGATTAAACAGGAATATATTACTGTGCAATAAAATTATAAATTATATATATATATATATATAAAGAAATACATCGAACTGAAATAATAAATGAGACATAAAAAAGTGTGGTGCTTCTTCTATCTGATTTGTTATTACTTTCAGTGAATCAATGAAAGAAACAGCAATCCATTACACCTCTAATAAATCTATCCATAAATATTATAATTATCAAACATAGCTTCTTGCTATTAAAATTTAAGGGTCTTTTTCTTATTCTTATTCTTGAGTTTTCTTTGTTTATATGCTTGAGATCGAGAATCTCTCCAACCTGAAGTACTCACTTTTTTATCTTTATCATCCTCTATATCCATAGTTTCTGTTCCAGTTTGGGTTTGTTCTTGTTGCTTTTTGGCTTCTTCTTGTTTCTTGGTCTCTTCAGCTAACCTATTCGCTATTCTTTTACTTCTACCTTCATCATATTTACTAAATTCTCCTTTTCTTTTAATAGATTTGGCTTGTAATTTGGATTTCGATCTTAATGATTTGGCCATTTTTGAAAATATATAATTCTTTCTCCTCTTTCTTTGCTCGTCTGTGTGATCTATCAAATAGGGAAAGATAAACTTGTGTGTAAACTGGAGAAGTTGGTCCACGATGAGATGAGATGATAAGCCCAGAATAAGAACAGCACAAAAAAAAAAGAACTAAAGTTTTCCGTTCACGTGATAGATTTAGGGCTATAGCCCTATGCTTTTATCTGCAGGTCTGGTGTTGTTTTTGTTTTGTTAGTGCAAAGAAAAAATAAATTTAATTAGTCAGTTTTTGTTTATGTTTACATTATGGGTCATCCTCTCGCTCATAGTTAAGACAATATTGGTAGGAACACTACCACCTAAATTTTTTCTTCTGCTAGTTTGTTTGGGCGCCTGTTCCTCTCTCTTGCCTTACAATTTTGCTGTGTTTCGCACTTTGGCACAGGATTATAGTACTGAGTTTCGCACAGTTTTTACAAAAATATTTTTCTCATTATAAAAAAAAAAATCTTTCATAGTTACATACTTTTGTTACGTATTGTATTAACGGACATTAATTAATAAAAAATGTATGTTGACGATTAAATATTAAATGTGATTATCATCTAATGGGAATATCAGGGACTCGGGACATTCAAGGATCATTTAAAAAAGTGTTTTTATCAGGAAAGTTTAAATCAAAAAGAGTATCGATTTGACAAAAATTGTTGAAAGAAGAGAGGGAAAAAAAATTTTCACTAAAGATAAGGATGGCCAATAGTGACCATTACTTTCAGAACTGTTCTAATAGAAGTAATGAATGGCGTGGAATCGATTTGAAAGAATGATATTTGCAATGGAACCAACGATTCAAGTGTTTATGAAGAGTTATAAAAAAATTATCTCCCCCCCCCACCCCATTTCTAAGAGTGAATTTCCTTGTGCCAACATTTTCTCAATTGTGGTGGCGTCCACTTTGACCAACTCCCGAGGTGATCATATTTTTGCAAGTTAAGTATACATCAAGAATACTAACAATGTTTCTTTTTTTAGGGCTAACTTGAGAACTCAAAAGAGACTTGCTGCTAGTGTCATTGGTGTTGGTATGAGAAAAGTTTGGTTGGACCCAAACGAAACCACTGAAATTGCCAACGCTAACTCCAGAAGTGCCATTAGAAAATTATACAAGAATGGTACTATTGTTAAGAAACCAGAAACTGTTCACTCTAGATCTAGAGCTAGAGCTTTGAAAGAATCCAAGAGAGCTGGTAGACACATGGGTTACGGTAAAAGAAAAGGTACCAAAGACGCCAGAATGTCATCTCAAGTTTTATGGATGAGAAGATTAAGAGTCTTGAGAAAATTATTGGCTAAATACAGAGATGCTGGTAAAATTGATAAACACTTGTACCACAACTTGTACAAAGCTGCCAAAGGTAACACTTTTAAACACAAGAGATCTTTAGTTGAACACATTATTGCTGCTAAAGCTGAAGCTTTGCGTGAAAAGGCTCTTAAAGAAGAAGCTGAAGCTAGAAGAGTTAGAAACAGAGCTGCTAGAGAAAGAAGACAACACAGATTGGCTGAAAAGAAGGAAGCTTTATTTGCTGAAGCCACTAACTAAGTTTGAGAGTGTAACTCGATTAATTAAAGGTTGTATAGCTTTTTATTTCCTTTATGTTTTTTAGTTTGTATATTTTCTAAGTGGGCATTTCTAATTTTATCACCATATCGCAAGTAAAGAATAAAGTTTGATTAATAGTAATTCTTTTCTACTTATTTTTGTTGATGCAGATATTGCCATGTGTTAACAGTATCAGCACGACACGCTCTGTAGATATGTCCTCAATTCTCAAGAGTAATAATAATAATATTATGACTCGTCGTTTTATTTAATGCTACTAATACCTTTCTAAATAAAAAGAATGGGGAGGAGAAAGCAGATGGAAAGAAACATACATACAAACATACATAACAAATACCGAGATAACATTAACGTACAAGAATTGAATTGAAAATTAACAAAATATAAATAACCAGAAAGAATGTGTTTCCCCCAAATTGAAAAAAAAAAAAAAAAAAAAAAGAAATACCAACCCATGTATTTTCCTGTTTTGAATTCTCGTCAATCATTTTTATAATCGATGACCTGGAACCAAACTGAAAAGAACGGTGAAAATAGCTGTGAATATCAAAACTAAAAATAACACCCAAAGGCTTCGTTTGACGATAAATCGGTAAATGAATTTCTCCCGTATTTTCATAATCAGTCGCCCATTGCTCTTGGAAAACGTTTCTGATATTCCCATCCATGCCATGACCGGGTCTATTAGATATATTGACGAAATAAGAAAATAGAAGGCCAAGAAATAGGGTATAATGATAACTGGCCGTAAACCTTTCCGATAATTTAGAAATACCATTATAAAACTCACCCAAAATCCAATAAATAAGAAGAAGAATCCTAAGATAATTCTCCAAAAATTGGAATGGTTGATGTTTCTGGTAGCCATAAAGTCCAAAAACTTGGGCAAATGTTCATTTTCCAATTTGTTGAAAACAAAGTTTTTCACATAATTGAATACATCTGGGTCATCACGTCCGTCAACTTCAATTGCCTTTATGATTTGGGAATTCAAATTAGATGGTAAATTAAGATTCTTTTCTGAGTCTTCAACAAAATACTTCAAAAGCAATTGATGCGACGATTCACGTAAGTTTTCTCTGGTGATAAAAGAGTGTGTTCCGTTTGATGCTGGGGAGTCCTTAATCAATTTTTCCAATAAAGAAGGGTTGATAGCGGAAGCACGTTTTTTCTGTGTATTTATGGCACTAGTATCGGCAAATGGGTTGGTTGGATGTTGATAACGTTCATTTTCTTGTTCCTTTCCGAAAACATCTTTATTCTCTGATTGTAAGGAAATGTATTTGGATGCACTGACTGCCTTATCTGCTCGACCAATATCCAATTGATTTTCATAGTAGGAGTGGTTGTTTTCATCATCTTCATCATGAACCAACAACGAATGCGAACTAGTTTTTCGATCTTGGTGTAGATATGGTTGTTGGGGACTTGCAATCGGTACCGAACTCATTATAGGGTTTGACACATAACTTGGTGAAGACCTAGCCACACTATCCACTCGAGATGAATGTTTGGAATTGGATTCAGCTTCGGCATTGTATTGTTCGATTAAGTCTTTTAATTTTGGATCTAGATTGTCCAAGTTTATGTCACCTCTTAAAAATGCCGATAATCTGTGCGAGTCGTTTTCTTCAAGTATATTGTCATTGATAATCAAGTCCAATAGAATAGATGAGCTCAATGATTTTCGATTTGACTTCTCCGAAATGGCCATCGAGTGGCGGAACCCTGCAGCGGCTGCTGGTGATTCATACGACAAATCTTGCTGTTGAGGCTGTGGTTGCAGTGACGATATTATTTGATGTCCTTGTTGTTGCTGTTGCTGTTGTTGCTGTTGATGAAATGTTGATGATTGTCTTATAATAGAATCTCTTAACCCTTTGACATAATGTTTACACAAGTTCAAGTGGTTAATTAAATCAAACCAAAAGTCCAAGTAGTCAATTTTACCTTCAACATCTTTCATAAATTGGTAAAAGGTAAACAAATCTACTGGGGACTTTGACTTGTTGGCCAATATCTCCCCTAGTGTTGGTAATCTATTAAGATGGATCGATTGATTGGTTCCATTTAGGTTGTTTAAGTTGGACAAATAATGTGAATTTGGAAAATCCAGCGCATACTTTTCGTTATACATGGTCACAGTTTAGTGAATTTGATTATATTGCTCTTGCTTCTGTTGTGAATAAAATGAAATGTCTATATTAATGATATTATTTGAATTAACACTGAATTGTTTTGTAAAATATTTTGGTGTTGTTTATAGGTAATAAGTGATTTCGAATATAAACTAATAATAATCGTAAGGTAGAAAAAAATTAAAAAAAAACGAGTGTGGATGTGTTGGCAGTGTTTAGTATATATATAATTTAGTCTGGATTGAAAAAAACAGAAAAACGAAGGAAGGAAATGATTGTAGGTATCACAGTCCTAGTTGTAAAGATTGTGGAAGTTTAAACAAGGGCCCTTGTCTCACCAAGTGACAACTGGTTTGATTGCTGGAAGGTTGGTTGTAAAGGAAAAAGAGTATTTTAATGAGTGGATGTTGTTCTCTTTTTTTTTTTTTTTTCTGTTTTTTTTGTTTTTTCTAGTTTTTTAATTATTGAGAGAGAAAAAAATTCTCTTTGCCGTGTAAAAATAAACTTTGAATTATCTTTTTTTTGTTTTTTTTCGAAACACACACGCACTCCCACACACACACAAACGTACATATGCATATATAACACACAACACTTGATTTGGCTTTGTTTGTTTTCTTGATTTTAATAATTATAATGTTGGTAAAGTAACTCGCCAAGTTGCTTTCCAAGAGATTAGAAATACCAGTACGTTTAGCTACATCTCATATCTACAAATTCTCATAGGCACAGGTTATTATTATGATTATTAGTGCATGAGCATGGTTGGCATATCTCTTTAGTGTAATAACAAACTCAAAGTAGAATGATCAGTCGAAACAAAGAATACAAAATCTATTGTAGACTGCCAATCAGCTGCTTAAGTTACATTTAGGTTTAAATCAAAACACGTTACATTATATGCTAGTGGCTACAATAATATTTTTTTTTCTGGGATTTGTTGTATTGTTCTCTCTCAACTACAAGCCAGCCATCAATTTGCTTAACAAGAATCACAATGATAATGGTGGGACCATCTCAATATAATGATGGAGGAAAGGAAAGTTGGTTGATTAATCTATATCTCTTTACCCTTGTTGTTCTCCCGTTAAACAGCATATGAAAGTGTAACAAATAGTAACTGTTGGAATGTCTTACAAACAACTCTTTCCAGTGTACGCCCATCTTGTTTTTTTTTTGTTGATGTTTTTAACCACCGTGTGAAAGGGTTTCAGTTTTCTTGGTGTGTTGCACTTCCTTAACCTTGACTAGTTTTACATTGGGATAAATCATTTACAACAATTACATTACAGCTGCATCTTAAAGTACCAAATTTGCTTTGTTATGGGATCTGATTGATGTTCATACCTAACATTGTTATTTATTCACGATCTAGTAAAACCCTTTATTTGACATTATGTACAGTAATCTGGTCTACAGGTTCAATTTAGTTTTTGTCTAAATGCGACTTCCATTTTTTTTTTTTTTCGGGTACCTTTTTCTACTAAAGAGGAGAATCCAAAACAAGAAAACTACTTACTTGATTTGGACATATTGTAAACAGATTTGTCCATTGTGATCAAAAACATCGTCATTAACAATAGTAGTGCCATATATTTTCATTAACCTCGTTTGTTATTGAAAAGAAAAATCATTCAGGTACAATTAGAATCACTTTGAATATGTGCCTTAACACCTAATCTAATGCATTGTTACAATTACTAATTGAATTGATACTGCCTCTGTCAACAGCGATAATAAAGTAGATTGACGAGACTAGAATTTTTGGAGAAGTATTTTGAAGTACGTGCACATTAGTCAAAACTTGAAACTGAGAAAAAAAAAAGTTCGTGTAAATTTGGGTATGGGTATGGGTATTTTTTCAAATTAAAATTATCCAATTTTACAGGTCAAAAATGATGGATTCGATATATGGAGAACCACCGCGTGGTACTCTAGAACTGTATTTGTTGAATTAGAACAAACTTAGGTAGAATGAGCAATTTGAATAAGCGATTGCCAGTGCTGTATACCTTATCCTCAAAAAAAACTTACAATTCGCGTACCATTTTATTAATGTATGTGATTTTCTGATATTGTTTATTTTCAGTTTTGAGTTTGTTACAAGTTTATTCAATTTAACCAATCGTCATGAATTGGTCTTCTAAAATGGTCTATACATGTAATACTATTTTTGCAGAGACGTATGAAGAAGAGATCTCATAGTAATAACGATTAAGTATTGGCTCGTAAAACATTTTACATTGCATAACGTTGGCATGTTAACTAAGTATTGCACGCATAAATATTGCGAGACCCTTGTCTTTTTTGCGATTTTTGGAAGTTTACCATAAGAATAATTTCCTGATAAATCTGTGAGGTAATTCTTTTTACCAATTGAATAACTTTTAAAATCCAAGAACATCAATTACTATACGATCAATTCTTGCTCATAAGCAAATAAGCCCCCCCTCCATAATATGACTAATGCGTGAATAAAGCTAAGACTGTTTGGAAATCGTCCGATTGTCTCGCATTTTTTTTTTTTTCTTTTTCTTTTTCGTTTCTTTTTCTTGTTTTACAAAATCTAGCCACTTCTTGTTGAGACGACCCTAGGTGAATCAAAGTTCTGGTATCATCATCATCATCGTCATTATGCTTGATTGTTTAATAATTAAAAATAAGGGGAGGTGGGTGGGAAGAGATGAGGATGTAGAATACATAAAAATTTGCAAAAATATTCACTCAATTTTTGTTTTCCAGTCAGGAGTTTTTAAATTAGCAGACTAGTTTTCTTTTGATTAATAGAAGAAAAAAAATGTCACCACATATATATATCTGTATTGAAAAGCCTTCTTTTCATTAGTCTTGATATACCACCGTTGCCCGCGAGATCTATAACTCTTCAATTTTATTGCGTTGTTTGGACGTAGAGTGACTATTCTTCTGGATCATTTTTCTTGTAGTTAAATTTCTTTTTTTTCTTTGAACTGTACATTGTTTCATATTACACAGTAGAACAAAAACAACAAAGGAAAGGGAAAAAGAACAAAGTTGACTGATTTATTGTTTTCTGGCAGTAATAATTCTTTAGATCTATTTCTTCTTTCTTAGAATGAGGTGTCCATTCCAGAATTATCACCAGTATGTTATGAAGTTCAGAATTTCAAAGTCAACCCAGTTGCAACAAGAAAAAAAAAAACAGAAGGAATTACCGGAACAATTTCGGTTAATCTTGCAGCAAAAATTTCCCGGAGCTTAGGATAACACAAGTCTATCTCGGGCTTCAGCCCTGTTATTGCACAAAATCGAAGACAATATAGTCACACGTCACATGGCCATTTCTGTTTCTAGAAACAGGAACAAGAAACGTAGCTATTTTTTTCCCTCTTCTATTTCTGAATCATCGGAATTGATTTTAATTGATGATTTGATTAAAAAATATTACCTTCTATCACAAATGTATAAACAGTAGCTAAACAAATCTACATTTAACACAATCGTCGTTTCTTCTTCTTCCTTTTTCTCTATTGCTTTTCCATTAACACATATTTAGTTCAATATTTTCTAAACTAAAATACCGCTTACTTAAATCCATAGCCTACATCCACTAACTCGACATTTTACTCACACGTTTTTTTTTTTAGCTAGGCAGATATATATATCCAAGCATATTGATAATTCAATCACACATTATTTGACAACTTTTCAATCCATTATACTATAAATATAATAATGTCATTACTACTAGATAGCTTACATGCCTTAACTAAGAATTACGATGTGTGTGTTATTGGTTCAGCTCATGTTGGTAAATCAACCTTAATCCTTCATTACATTTATCATCATTTCGACGAAAGTTTATATGACTTGGATGCAGTGTACACCAAAAGAATAATCACACCAGAAACAAATGGTAAATTCCGGGAGATAACTATCTTTGAAAGTGATTTCCACATAGATATGTACACCATAACTCGAGAACGACACGTTTTGAACGCTAATACTATTGTCTTGGTATATGCCATTGATGATTACCAATCCTTTACTGCATTAGAAGATTATTATGAAAGAATCAATCAACTTAGACCTCTGATTCCCATATCAGTGATAGCATCAAAATTAGATTTGGATACGACAAATAGAGAAGTTTCTTATTATGAAGGAGCTGAATTTGCCAAACGAATCGGTGCTGTATCATTCAATGAATGTACTCGTGAAAACGTAATGGGGGTAAACCAAGCATTTGAGAGTATTGCCAATGTGGCAGTGAAAATCCAATTAAGCAAAGATAATCCCATTGATAAAATCGAACTGAAAGGCGGCAACGATCAAAATTCTAATATCACTACTACTCCTGCTACCACCCAATCGCAAAGTTCAAATCATCTGCAACGATCACTGCAAGAGCTGATAGTTATAAGCAATCTCACACAACATGATAATTTCTCACATCGAGTCAATCTGAATAAAAAGCAATCTGACATCGAAGAAAACACTCCATTAGCAACACTAACTCGCCAATCGACGACCTTAACCAGTGATTTAAATAGTTTTACCCATATCCCACAAAAACCATCTACATCATTTCGTCAAAGAAAAGCTCGATTAAACCAATCATCTGGCCCATCAACAAATCCCAATCAGACACATGCTGAAAAGAAATGTTGCATAATATCATAAGTCTGAAATTTCAATTACATTCAATACTAATATTTATTGGTTTGTACATAGATGAATAAATATACATACATATATATATATATATATATATGTATGTTCTGCATTCTTCCTTCTTCTTTTTTTTTTAAAAAAATATAATTATTATAGATACTATATTTAGATCGTCGCATTGTCAGATATATGGGAGAACCCTCTAAACTGTTCTTGCATTTCAGAAGTAAGAACTGTTTCCACTGGTGTCAATCTTGGTGTTTCTGAAGTAAACTCTTTATCAAAGTTAGAATAATCATGCTCTGATTGAACTTCTGGTATGTATGGAGCCGGAATTCGACAATTCAATACATCATCAAAATTAACATCGTGGAAATAAGGATGTTCCATAATTTCTTCAGCATCTCTTGGTCCACTACCCAAACGTTGCGACGGATCCTTTGTCAATAATGCTTGTAGCACCAATACTGTTTGTCTAGATAAATTTATAGGATATTTAACTTCATCATTCTCAATAGCATTGAAAATATCATCTTCATCATCCCCCTTGAATGGAGATTGACATAAAAGCATCTGGAACAACAATACACCAAATGCCCACCAATCAACACTTCGGTCATATGACTTACCCGCCACTATTTCTGGCGCCATAAACTCTGGAGTACCACAAAACGTCGATGTGGTGCTTTTATGCCACATATTCTCTTTGCATAACCCATAGTCACCAATCTTAATATGCCCCTTGGTTGTGAGCAATATATTGTCTAATTTCAAATCACGGTAAACAATCCCATTGTCATGGAAATATTTCAACCCCAATAATACTTCACAAGCATAAAATTTGGCTCTTTTCGCAGTAAATCGATTCTTTTGAATATGCCACATCAAATCACCACCAGAAATATATTCCATAACAAAATAAATTCTATTTTCTGTTTGGAAACAACAATGTAAATTCAACAAAAATGGATGCATCTCCTTATTAGCAGTCAAAAATACCCGCTTCTCCGATTTAACACTTTCAGCCTCATCATTTTCAACAATGAAATCTTTCTTCAATACTTTGATGGCACATAATTTCAAAGTATGTCTCGACTCAGCCAACATAACTTTACCAAAATTCCCTTTACCCAAAACAGCCAAGAACTGGAAATCATCTAATCCGAACTTTCTTTTGCGACGCTTGGACTTTCCAGATTTCCCTGATGAATGGGTACGTTGATGTCCAAGTTCTTGTTGTTGCACTTGTTTCACTTGTTGCACCTGCTGATTCTGTTGTTTCACATGTGTTGCGTCGGGAACACCTTGTATTTGATCTGCAAAAGGACTACGGACTTGTTCTTGCTGAACATCAGTAAGAATTTCATTCTCAGTGTACTTGTTATTATAGTCAAAGTTGTCAAAGTTATCTTTAGACTCTTCCATTTCAACGTCGGCAGTATCCAATGAATTGTAATGTTGATGATCTTCAACAACTATCTGAGGTACATTTTGATGCTGGTCTTGGTGATGATGATCTCGATGATATTGGTGTTGCTGTTGACCATAACCCGCTTCAAAACTAAGATCAGCCAGCCCATGCTCACGACGTCTACTAGAAGGAAGGACTTGATTCTGTTGATGCGGTGGCAACTCTACTGGTTCCTGATATTTATTCTGAACTGTGGTCGGCAATTTTGAAACAAAGCTAGTGTCTTGGTGAATTACTGACGCTGGTCGCAAAGATTTATACGACGGTTCGTTGTGTAAAGTTTCTTCTGAATCCATAGATGGTTTGCTCTCAATCGGTGGTTTAGGTGGCAATGGCTTGGCATGCGAGTGGTTGCGATGGTGTTGCTGTGCTTTCTTTGGCGAAACCTTAGTCGACTCAATAGTTGCAAGAATCTCATTGGCCATTTGCAACGACATACCACAAAAGTCAGGAACCAAATGTGTACATTGGGCATGGCACATGACACCACACTCAGTACACTTTCTAACATTCTTTTTACCCCATGGCAAAATATAACCACAGTGACAACAGCATTTAGTACCGTGGTTTGTAATTGGCTCAAACCTATGTGGAATACGGTGGTTCAACTGAGCAGCATCGTAATCTGAACCTGACTTGGAAATACACTTGGTAACAACCTTTTGATAACATTTCTTGTGGCATAAAAATTTACAATCTTGACATTGATAACCCGTATAACGTAAAAACTCTCCACAGAGTGCACACGACATGATATTATAAAATTGTTTTTGAACAAACTGATGACCATGTTTTTCAAATATCTCTTCCTTCTTTTGACGAATGGCCCCGTGACGTCCAAGTGGTCCTCTAAACTGCTTGCCATTAGTTATTGACTTTTCAAAATTCAAATTAATCAACATTTGACCACCTGGCTCTAAGCTCAACCAAGTGCTAACCAGAACCTTATTCTCTTTAGCGTCATTCGAAGGAGATACCGAAGGCCCTAAATCATTGTGAGCTGGGAGAGGCGAAGTGGCTCCATAACTAGCCCCACCTGTCATGCTTGAACCCGTACCAGTGCCAATACCAGAGCCACTAGTTTGAGGCAAATTGGCTGCAGGTAACCATCCACTAGAACCCTGATCTTTGGCAACCTTCTTTTTACGTATCTCTTCTGCTAAATCAAAAAGTGAAAACCAATTTACCGCAACGGGAACATAAATTCCATTTTGTTTATCCATTACAGCAAGTTCTATTTCATGACTTTTGTCAACATCAATCACCATTTCCTCGTTCCAATTATCATTTTTCGACGGTTTTGTCCGAGCTTTCTCGAGATCATCAACCTTAATAACCACAACCGTCTCCCGCTTCTTAGATAAAGCAGTAGCTATGTGATCAACATCTCTAATACATGTAATTGAAACAGTCAATCTACCAGTTAGCAATTTTCTCGAATGTTTTGTACTATCCATTATTTCGTAATCATGATCAAATTCATGGTCGTTAATACTAAATTTTTGATATTTCTTCAACGCTTTTTCTAACAACTGAATTCTTTGATCACTCTCAGCTCTACCACCTTCAGCAGCATTACTAGAAGATTTGTCGCCATCCATAAGATAAAGATGAGATAACTTTCTGTTGGCCTCTGAATACTTGTTTTCAACTTGGAGCTTAAATTCCAAATATTGCAACATAAATTGAATCTTATTACCAAGTGAAGGACATTCGTATTTAATCAAATCAAAATTGGAGTACGATGGCTTGTATTCAGAAACGACAGAGCTCCTACTAGCTGTCCGTGAACTGGAATTAGTATTTAAACGCTGCATCTGTCGAGTTAACTTGTTCATGGTTTCTTGATAGTAATCAATCATTGATTGAGATTCAATGATTTTTGATTTACATTTCTGAATCACCTCTGGATTATTGGTATTTCTTTTAACATCATTGAAACCTTGAATGATTTTCCGTTCTTTTTCTATTTTTTGTCTAATATCGTTCACAACCTGTTCTGGATTTTGTTGTAACGGCTGTGACGTCGACATATTGGAATAACACGAATCTCAAAATAAACAACAAAAGAAAGGGGGGAGAAAGGAGATAAACGATAGATCCTTTTATTAATAAATTGTTATTCTGTTTAGGGAGAGGGAGTTGACAAAAAAAAAAAGGTATAGTAAAAACAAAACAAAAAACCAAATACAAATACAAAATCAAACAGGATTTAACTTGTTATTATTGTTGATCTGATGTTAGTGAGTATATACAGATTTTTGATCAAACGAGTTTTTTTTTTTTTTTCTCCCTTCCTTTCAAATTCTCCCTACTAATTGTTATTTGTTTGTTGGCTCTTTTTGTTGTCACTGAACACAACTGAAAAAAAAAAAAAAAAGAAGCCGCACAAGATTCTGGTTTAGGAAAAGAATAAGGCCTATTTGAACGAAAACCACAACAAAGAAATAAACTAACTGGAGTACGCTGAAAAGAGAAAGAAAGAAAAAGATAAAATTTGAACATGACTTACTTCTAACTCTTTAGGACGACTTTTTTAAATTATGTCTTCAATACATGTAGTGTTTACTTTGGTACCAGGTTACACACAAAATCGTAGAAGCATAAGTGCTAACAATAAAACAGACTATCTGTTATATGAACAGTTACAGGTACAACTCAAGTCTCAAAATAATTCTTTCCTTTTTCTCTACTTACTATTGCAACGACAATTACAATCTGGGACAGGGCATACGTAATGTTTGGAAAACCATTCTTCGGCATGATAAGCATGACTCCCATGATTGCATGTAAGACAAAAACTGAACCACAGATTGAATTTGTTTTCAATCCTGGGAACAATATTTGAGGACTGGTTATTGGCAATTTCTATCTTATCCAGCGGTTCCAATGGCAATTCTGACCCCAACGACAATAAACAAATTGAACACCTTGGTAATGGAGCACCACAATGTGGACATGCATTTATAATGTCATTGAACTTGTTCAAGCTGTTGAACTTATTAAATTGTTGTTTCAACAAGACTTGGTTATTACCAGGGTTGGATTTTACTTTGGAAATATTCTTATTACAACGATTGCACTGTAGATACACCTGTTTCGGGGCGGCCCTAATTGTCGTCTGTCCACCAAATGTCTTTGATAATTTGGTTCTTGCCACATCGAATTTTGCTCTCACTCCAAAAAATCCCCAACTATTGAGCATATTCCTGTAACAATCGGTCCAATGAGTTACTCTCGCATCAACAAAATACCGAGGACATGCAAAAGATGCAATTAAAGAGGCTGTCTGCACATCTGTGGTTCTGTCAACATAGCTCTGCAACAAATCAATCCCTCTTGGCGTAATACCAGTCAATATCAAACCTTCGAGCTCTCCCCGGTTAACCACTGTATCTGCGATTCGGTTCAAATAAACCCCTAAATCCTTATCGGAAAGAAAACACAAAGCAATACCCAATCGTTCCCTTAATGACAAAGAGGATTCATCCAAAACATCCCACCAGTCATCATCAGCAATAAAAGCAAAGATTGCTCGCAAATAAGGGTCATCCAACTCTAGTGCCATCTTACGACATTGATCTTTCCAAGGACTATTCACATGAGAGTTTTTGTAAGCAAGATAACCTGCAACTGCAGTTGCTATAAGACGCAATCTTTCAGTCTTTGCGTGTGACAAAATGCTAATAGCTTTGGGAACATCGCCATGAAACACCGCCCAACCAGCGGCTTTCTCATAATATCCAAGGGATATCAATAATTGCAATTTTTCTTCAAACTCAGACTCGGTAAAATACCAACCACATACTATTAAACATAACTTTCGTTGCGCTTTCCTTTCGCTGTCATGAGGTATGGTAATCCCAGAAATCTTTTTATTTTTTGAAGATACTATAACCTTCACCGCCTGCGACAACCAATTGTCTGAAATGAGTTCATCTGTCATGGTACATTTCTGTTTATTCAACTCTTCAATCCCTTTCCAAATACCCAAAACACCTTGGTACCCCAAATCTATCCCCTCCGAAATCATAGTTTTTTTATCCAAAGATTTCTTTGCTAGTGCCAACCATTTCCAAGTGTTCTTCAAAAACAATGTACTATCAGCCACATCTAGTTCCTCCAAAATAGAAACATTTTTGTCACAATCCACACTGTACCCCATTTGTGCTCGTTTCCTAATGGTGACACAAATATCGTTTCCCACAATGTCAGACGAATCCCAAAATTTATTCAAAGGAATATCTTCCTCAAATACATTATCGTAAGAGTATCTCTTGTCCTCAGCAATATTCAGTTGAGCAAGACTTTCATCATCTACTGTAGATGTTGTCGCAGATTCTGTGTTGCGGTTTTTCAAATTACTGTTCAAAGTCAAATCCCCAAGTTTGGCAAGCGATGAACTATTTTTGTCACGAGGTCCAGGTTCCTTTGCATTAGTTGATTGGTTGATCTCCAAAAATTGTTTATTTAAAAAGTTTGTCACAGTACCTTCAGGACCAGCAATCGAGAACTCGTTTATTGGATTAAAATCTAACGCTTCAATCGATTCAACAACAGGCATCCGAAATACAGTACCAGACTGTCGCATGCAAACAAAATTAGTCGATGTATGTGACGCAATATCAGGCGAATAATCAAAGGAAACCACTTTTTCATAATCAGTCTTGGTGTCAAGCACCAAAGATACAAATACAGACTCTTCTTTGGGATTGTACAACTGCACAGCCTGTTGTTTTAATCTTTGGAGGGTAGAAGAATCCTTGGCTTTGAAAGTGTCCTGTAGATCATTGTTTTCTGGCACTATATCGGTTTGCCATCTTCTAATCAAATCACCGTTAAAGACAGAAGCAAATTCACCTCTTCTCACCGTAGAGTACCTCACACATGGATGCTGGACTTTTCTTGAAGATGCATCACTCAATAGTTTAGTAAATTGTAGTAATGGAGTTTCAGTAATAACATTGTTTGTTCCCGTAGATCTATGTTTAGTAGATGTCAATTTTCTTCTATCCCAAATTGCTAATGACCCATCTTCACTAAATGATTGAAATAAATGGTTCTGAAAATAATCAATTTGTAATCCCAAAGTACATTTTGTTGCCATTTGAAATACTGGTTGATCCAATCTCAAATCTATTTCTCTTAAGAATTTATAAGATCCACAAATAATATTTGAATTTTGATCAGGATAGAATACAGTTGAAAGAATTGCCTCATTCGGTAGATACGTCGCTAATGGTCTTTTCAAATTACTACCATTGCTACCAGATGAAGAGTAGGTTTCAATATTCCATATCTGCAATGAATTATCTTGTCTTCCTTTATCAAAACCTGCTACAACTAAGTTTTGGTTACCAAATGATACAGAATTACAAGGTCGATTCTGTTTCGGACGCAAATTTAAAATCGAGGAGTTTGGTGAATATATGTCAAAAATGGAAATATTACCATTGATAGATCCAACACCAACAATACCTTTGTTTATATCAGAATATGAAGAACATTGAATATTTTCAAATCCAGAACGACTATATAACTGTAGCATAGAATTGGATTCTATACCCGGGTCTTCATGGTTTGTTTGATACAACAAAACTTCATCACCCATGGGCGTGACAGCAATAAACTGTTGTTCATATACATTATCCCAATTCAATGCACGAGTAATTGTCCCTGTCATTGGTTTTGTTGTACTGGTTGTGAGGAGTGTTTGCTAAGCAGTTGTTGGAGAGAAAAGAAAGCAAAGAAACAAAAACTATGTTTCGTGTAACATGGTTCAAAAAAGAATAGTTTATGAACTTGACAGCGCTACCAGACACACTTTCTTTTCTGAACAATGTATTGTTTTCCTGCTTCAGATCTATATGCCCTCTTTTGTTTCTGGTCAGTTGTAATGCATGATTGAAGCATGAGTCTAGAGTTAATAGAATACCCGTGCTAAATCCTCAGCTGCAGTAGATTAGATGTGATATGTCAAATAATAATGAAACAAAGCAATGGTGTACTACGCTTGTGGTAGAAAAAAAAAAAAAAGGAACGCCATTATGGCACAATTTCAACCTCAACTCTAATAAAAAGTAATAATAATAATCTGTTGTCTCATTATTGGTCTAGATTGTTTTTTTGGACCGGCATGGACCTACATCTGTGTACATGTGTATATTATTCTAACCGGAAAGATCTTAGAAGTTTTCTTTTGGTGCCTGTTTTGCGGAAATAAATACCCAAACATGATGCAAAAATAAAACAAAAAGAAAACAACTACTGGATATAACATATTATAAGTTATTCGTTTTACTTCAAATGTCAACTCATATTGATCGTACAAATTAAAGCATGTGAACAATGAAATGCACAATATAAATATATGGCCTTGGGCAGTGATATCTATCTAATGGATTTCAAACACTCTTTGTCTTTCAAATTATAACAATCATTCGTTTTTCTTTCAACAGCTACTTAGTGTTATTTCTCCAACTGATTTCATTCTTTAAGAAACTTAACTTTATCCAATCTTTCAATAACTATTTAATTTAATTTGATGTACTTTCTTTCATTTGTCATTTCATCATTGGTAGCTTCAGTCGTTGGCAATCCAATAAAAAAGTGCACTTTTCCCCGAAACGAAGATATCACTAGTGTTGGGGTTAATGGGTGGGCAATGAGTCCAGATGAGCCATGCACACCAGGAAAATTTTGTCCCTTTGCCTGTCCTCCAGGAAAGTTAATGAACCAATGGGACCCTGAAGCTGTATCATATACCTTTCCCAAATCCATGAATGGAGGGTTGTATTGTAATGAAGACGGTACCACTTCAAAACCGTTTATTGGAAGATCCTTGTGTATCGATGGTGTGGGTACGGTGTCGGTTGTTAACAAAGCCAGCGACGTTGTTGCCTTTTGTCAAACAGTTTTGCCAGGAAATGAGGCAATGTTAATCCCTACAGAAATTGGAGACGGTAATGAACAAGTGCTTGCTGTACCCGGTCCTGGATATTGGGCAGGAACAGCAGCTCACTATTATGTTAATACACCCGGCGTTTCCACTAAAGATGCATGTGTATGGGGCACCTCAGAAAAAGCTATTGGAAACTGGTCTCCGTACGTTGCTGGTATGAACCAAGATAGTAATGGGAATACATTTGTAACGATTGGCTACAATCCCAAGTATATTGATGATTTTTCAGGGAAAATACCTGACTTTGGAATTAGAATTGTTTGTGACAATCCAGACGAGTGCAATGGTTTAGATTGTGAGATTGATCCAAGACAAGGATTTAACAAGGCAACAGGTCCATCATCTGGAAACTCCCTTGGTGCTGATTATTGTATTGTTACAGCCAAGAATCATGCACAGGCAAGGATTGAAATTTTCCAATGATTACAATGGCATATATAACTATAGTTATAATAATTGAGTATGTAGTGTATGTAGTGTATTTTAAACTATTGTTAAAAAAATATATGGCTTAGATTTTTGTTTTTTTGCAACCAACTTTCCACCAGACACAACAAAACCACGAAAGACAACCATAAATTATAGGAAAAATTGATACCAATCAACAAACTAATAGGCCATGTCATTATCCGAAGAGCCAAAAATTATCTATAATGGTAAAAATTACCCCAATCAACACAATTCCTCAAAAGTAATACAAAAAACAAATCATAGCAAAAGCATTGTTTTGTGTTTTGATGGCACAGAAAATGAATTTGGTCCAAAGCCATTTACAAATGTCTTGAAGTTGTTTCAAATGTTGGAGAGAAACAACTCAAGTCAAATTTGCTACTACCAACCTGGTATTGGGTCTACATTTAATGCTGATATTAATAATGTTTTCGAAAAGAATTTTACCAGTACTGTTTTGTCTAAAATAACTAACAGGGCAGATTCACTTGTTGCATTTACCCTTGAAAAACATGTAATGGCAGCATACGGTTTTCTTACCAGTGTTTACAAAACAAACGATAAAATTTATTTATTTGGGTTCAGGTATGTGTTAACGAAATTATAATCTTTAAATTTGTTGGCCTCTAGATAGTTCATAAATACTTACTCGATAACAGCCGTGGAAGTTTTACGGCCAGAATTATTGCTGGAATGATTGAGTTGGTTGGTTTGGTGAATTACGGACTAGAAGACATGACCCCACTTGCTTGGAGAATATATACAAGTTGGGAATATGCTGGACAACCAGTTCAATTAGAAAACAAAACGCTGACAATGGCCAAAGAGTTTAAGAAATCTTTTTCTCGTGGAGATGTCAAGGTGCATTTTATGGGGTTGTGGGACTCGATAAACTCAGTTGGGATTCTATGGGATCGAATGTTTCCATACACCATTAAAACCACAAATGTTGATCATATCAGACATGCTGTTAGTATTGATGAAAGAAGATCCAAGTACAAACAGCAGCTTTTCTCCCCAATAGAGTCAAGTGACACGGGAAGTAAAGGTAGCAGTACATATAGTTCCCCAATCAGCTACGGGATGTTCGCATCAGTCAGATCGTTGATCGATCTACTCAAACGTTTTGTGGAAAGATTCAACAGACAAAGACTGCGGTCATTGCCTATTGTTAACGATTTGATCGAAGTATATTTTCCAGGAAACCATGGTGATGTTGGCGGTGGGTGGGAGGCATCACAAAATGGTCAAGTATTATCAAGTGTTTCTCTTAGATGGATGCTTGGACATGCAATTAAGCATGGGGTAAAGTTCCAACGACAATCAATTTCGCAATGGTCTTCAAATAACTCTCCAACATCTAGTTTTTTATCTTCTAATCATGATATTTTGGCACTTTCAAGCAAATCTCCTGATAGTAGGTTTGGAATTATTCTTCCAGAGTCCCCCATAAAACTATCTGTGGGAAGAGGAGAAGAACCTCTTTTGTATGTTGTTCTTTGGTGGATTTTAGAGTTTATCCCCTTTCTAAGAATCAAAGAGAACCAAGAAGAAGGGTATTGGAAACGAGCTTTCGTTCCCAACTTAGGAAAGCACAGAGAGATTCCAAGCACTGCCTTGCTTCATTGGAGCGTATTTTATAGACTTCATTATGCTGCGGATTACAACCCGAAAAATTTGCATAACCTATCATTAGGCGAAAAGTTTATAGAGCTGTTGATGCAATTCAAGATCTTTAAATTTAGTGAAATCTACTCCTATTCAGAAAACCTAACAGTTAAAAAGATCAAAAATAACTGGACGCCAGGATTTTGGAAAAAAGTCCCCGATGAATTAAGTGAATATCTCGAGAAAGACCCCAGCTTGTAAGATACTGGTTTATCTAAATGCAGATTACATATATTAAATCAAAATATACATGAAAGGGGGAAAAGGTGGTGTACAAAAGGGTACCAAAAAAAAAGGTAAAAAAAAAAATAAAATAGATCAAAATGTTTGTTTTAAATAGTACTTTATCCTTTATGTTAGTCTTCCAATGTGGTTTTCTCTTTTTAAATAAGTTAGAGCAATAATGCACTCTCTCATGCGTTACTGCTTTTTTTTTTTTTGAAATTATTTATTCAGTTTTTTTATTCATCATACCGTACTTGTATTTATCTCTAACCAACAAGCAATGTTTCATCATCAGTAAAGTCATACTCTGGAATTTCCAAGTTCAATGGAGCTGGACCCTTTCTAATTCTACCAGAAATATCATAATGGGAACCGTGACATGGACAAAACCAACCACCGAAATCACCAGCTTCACCAATTGGAACACAACCCAAGTGAGTACAGATACCCAACATAACCAACCATTCCGGTTTCTTAACTCTGTCTGAATCATTTTGTGGGTCTCTTAAAGATTTGATATTAACTTGGTTGGCTTCTTCAATCTCGTCAGCTGTTCTGTGTCTGATGAAAACTGGTTTACCTTGCCATTTGATAATCACATTCTTACCTTCTGGGATAGCTCCTAATTTGACTTCAACCTTAGCCATAGCCAAAACATCGGCTGAGGCAGCAAAGGATGAAAGAAAAGCTTCAACGGTAGATTTGGCACCGGCAGCTGATAATAAACCCATGGATCCAACCATGAAATAAGTAAAGTTTCTACTTCCTTGACCGGATTTGTTGTTCAAATAGGAGGAGTAATCTGGTTGTTGATAGTTAGACAAAGTGGTGGTAGTTGTTGACAAAGCTCTGACAGAACCTAAAAGATAAAACAATCAAAAGTTAGTATACTATATTTCTCTAATATATTACAGTTTTGGAGCTGTATTTTCGAAGTAACTCTAACTCCAATTGAATACAGGTATCCATCTAAATTACTTTGATAAACATTTCAATAATAATGTGCATCAACTCCAAAAAACAAAACAAAACATACTCTTTAATCCTAAACCATTTCTTAATGTTCTGAAAGCAAGAGAAGACATCCTGATATGTTGTTGAATAGATAATAAGTTAACGACAGTAGATACTTGATGAAATTACCTTTCTATTCTTTTTTTTTTTTCATTGAAGGAGAATTTTTTGTAGTATAGGTTTGGGAAATTATATGCAGTTTCAAAATAATGAATCTCTTTTTTTCCATGGTTTCTATTGGCTAGAGAAATAAAGGCTAACCACAAAAAAAAAAAAGGCGCACCTATATTTTCATTTGTTTGCAACAGTGATTACTACAAGACTGCAGCACTTGCCGTACAAGTTTGATATGAACTGAAACTATGTATATGCTATCACACTTATTTAATCCCAAAGCCTGCGCTTTCATTTACGGCTTTATTCAACTTTTCAACGAATTTTTCTTTTGTGCTGTAGTTGTACAAGGCCAACTCATTGAAGCATGTATGAGCAATGGGCAATCTATGACTGTCATGTCCATTATTAAGCAAACTAATTTTGAATGGTAAATTTTGTATGCCTGTGGCAGGAACTCTGTCCGAACCAGTTATAAAAATCAATAGTTTCTTTCTTTCCTTGTTGCTCATTTTGTTCATATTGTCCCAGAACCAAGTTATAATCTTCGAATCGACTGCATCTTCACTTGATCTCCACCCAATATACTTTGTCACAGATTTTAAAACATCGACATCTATTCTATGGTCATCGCTACCACACAATAATAACTGAATCTCTTCTGGCAGAAACAACGACAAGGCATTGCCACCAATGACATTATTGAAGCCAGTAATAAAGGCATCAACCTGCTTTTCAATCCCATCTTTCATGAAAAAACCAGTATACTTGTCAATATACTCTTCCAAGTTTAATTTTGTGACTTGCGTGTTTGCTCCGTTGGCAATCAATTCCGTTGTGTGATGTTTGCCAAACATATCGCTGTAGCTGACTTCAAATGTCAAATCCAAATCTAATATCTCCTTGTTGGTCATGGTTTTCAAGTTTATTAAATTCTTAAAAGACACAGGATACAATTTCCTGTAGTCCTCTCTATCCAATCCCCTTTTGAGCAAGATTTTGTATAAAGCGATTGGAAACTGCAAATCTAGTATGGTCGAGTTGTATATGGCCAATCCCAAAATGGCACCAAAAAGATAATACATATCTGGATTCTCAACAGGTATTATGTTGAACCATAGAAAATTTGAGTCGTCGACATTATGAAACATTCCTGATTGGGGATGAAAGATCTCTTTTGTCAATAGCAAGAACCACTCCTTTTTCAAACCGCCAGCATCCACACCAGGTTCATTGACGAATTGAACACGTAGACTTTTCTTCAAGTTGTCTGAGTTTGTTTTAATGTACTGCAACGAGTCTTGCACAATATGGTCTCTTCTGACTCGTATCCTGAAATACACATCAATGATAACTCGTTTATCAAGCGAATTGATAAATGCTTCCTCGGCTTTCCTTTCCATCTGTCTCCTGGCTTCGTACTCCAATACGGAAATCTTTGCTCCCAAGGATATCAAAAAAGGGTACTGGCAAATATAAAACAAAGCATCATCATACAAGTTTTTATTCACACTGGTGCCATGAATATAATCTATGATTGCCCAAAGTTCAGGCTGCATCGACTTGTTGCCTTTCAATTTAGCTCTTCTATTACTTTGCCAGGAATCAAAGTCCAACCGAATATTCACGTAATCAACTAACGAGTTATAAAAAACTGATACTGGAACAGGATCATTTCTAAGCTTATTGGCCTTGTATGCAATTGAAAGCACAGTCAATGCGGACCTGATATGCCAATCATTACCATACTGATGCACTTTTACTTTAGTTTCTTTTGTTTGTTTTTTCCCGTTCGTTTTTAATGGGAAGGGGTTGCTGGAGAATTGACTCATAGGTAAATTCAACAGACAGGGTGACGATATATCTGAGTTTGACTCTATGTGGCTCTTCAAATACAAGCTTTGAAAATATTCCGCTTCACTATTGTCAACATAACCATCTTCAGAAGGACTAAGATTTAATTTTATTTGCGGGTTATTGGCCAAGTAAAAGTATTTTTTCAATTGAAATGTAATGTAAAGATTGATCAAGTCGATTCTTCGAATAAAATCGGCACTATCCAATTTAGAAAGCCAGCTCGAAAAGTACCCAAGCGTCTTTGCACTATCAATACACGACAAAATACCCAAACATCTCTTTAATATATCATAGCTCAACATCTTTATTTCTGGTACATCACTCATTAATTTCAATTTCGGATTATCCGAAACCAACGACCTTGACAAAATCGGAATTTCAAACAAAATTAATACCCAGCTATATGCAAGAGGGCCAGAATCTTCAAGATATACGTCGATTCTCTTCAATTGTTCGCTTGCCCCTTTTAAAGCAGAATGCAATGGCTTTTTAGTTGGAAGTTTTGTGAGTAGGTTAATCACATCTCGAACACCAGTATAATAAATATTTGAAGTTGAATGGTGTGGCCGTTTACTATGTGGCCGTAACTTGAACGAATTGTTCAATATTTTAAAAGTTTTGAATGCTTGATAAAGGTAGTTTGACAAAGGTTCAAAAATTTCATGCAACGATTTTGATTTACCTTTGGAGTCATTGACATTATTAAAACATTCATCGGCCAAAGTCTTTACATGCTTGTATGACACTAGGGGAATGTCCGGACCGTTTGTATTTTGCAGAGTCCCCAACAACATGGTGGTATGGCATACAGAACATCTAAATTTTTTGGCTTTATTTGGGAAAGTCAATACAGTTCCACAACAATAGCACTTGCTCACATTCTGTGATTGGGTGTTTTCAGATGTTCCTGATAAAGACTTTGATACATTAGCCTGAACTCCTGTTGTGTCAAATTCCGTGGCATTGGGTGTAATGACAGCTTTCTTTGACTTTGCTGAATTTATTGTTGGTATTGTTAAAAGATCCTTGAAATTCCAATTGTGTTTGGGGTTGGGAGTTACTTTCGATTTTTTTGAAGAATACTGCTGCAGCATTACTGGTACAATAATTATTGATTGCTTTTACTTTATTCCTATCAATTCTGGAGGGATAAAACTATAAGACAATAGGGAAATAAATATATATATATATAACCCATAAATAACACTGTGTTAATGTTGAAATTTCTTGTCAGAAATCTTTATATGCCTCAATATGATCGATTTAGTAGGTGGATGAAAGATTATGATTACATACGCATATCAAACACTCCAAAAAAAAAAAGTGTAGAATAACAACAATAGGATAAAATGCAATAGAAAATAGGACGATCGACTTTAAAAGGATTTGAACGGTTTGACGAGTTTAAAAATAGGCATAAATCAAGTAAAACAGTTTTGTGGTATGTATACGATACAGATATCGCAGTAATGGTGGTGGTGGTGGAAAGGAGGCCGCAGCGTACGATAAATAACACAATCTTTTTTTTTTTTTGGCATAAATTGTTATTTTCCTGTATATACATCTTATATTGAGAAAAATAGAAAACGAGGAATGGCCCAGACTCACACATGCAAGCATCTTGCGACATTAGCAACACCGAAAGTTCTAACACCATAGCCTCTCCTACTGCAACTTGTTTGCTATTTCTCAGAGTGAGTTTTATATTGGAGGTATAGTTGACTAGTATCAGCAAGAATTGAACCTGCATGTTTGTGCTATCCAAAATTTCCGATCAAGATGCCTTGAATCAGTCAGTGGTTATATACCCCTTGAATAACACAGCATGTGTAGTGGCTTTAACGGCTTCTGGACAGAAATTAATTTTATACAAGGTGAAATACAATGATTTGGTATATTTGGAGAGTATCAATCTAGATGGAAAAGTGTTAGCAATAGCAAAAATTAGAATTGGCAACCAAGAAGCAGTGGTCTACTTGGATGATCAATTCCAAATTGGAATACTTTTCATTGATAACGAATTTTGTACTACTATAAAGATTTTAGCTAAACTATCCACCACAGGGCAAAGTATGATAATTGATATGCATATTTGTATGGTGGCCGATCCATCTGAAAACACTAGATTCATTGCATTTCATATATTTCGTGATGTCGTTCACGTCTTTCATTTCAACAATATCCTGTCTGTTGATGCTATATTGGGAAAGGATCATAAAACTTCAAGGACGCGTCGGAAAAAGAGGCGTAGTGATCTTGGCAAATGGTGGTCGCTTGAATCGATTTCAGTTGCAAGGATTAGTGTTAAGCAGATTGCAATCTTGGAAAAGCCAACAAACACCATGGCGATACTTTATAAAGATGTGAATTCAAATTTTTTCGTAAGATGCTTGTCAGTGAAAGGTGTAGACTCACTACATGCAAAACAACCCATAATAGAGTTTGAACAGGATTTGCCCTGTTTGATAATTCCCTTTCAGGCTGGAGGTTACATTGTATTATCAACTTTCAGCGTATTTTACTTTCCTGATGATCAAATTCAATACATTACTATTTCAAGCGAGATAAATGATATATCTATCATCCAATCACACTCTAAGCTTCATTGCGTCAAGGAATTGATTAAATCTGGGAATGGCATTTGTGAGGAAAATTATGTTTCATTTGAAGTGATTGACAAGACTAGGTTTTTGGTCATTGCGGAGTCTGGTAGAAGCTACTTGTTGTTTACTGATATGGAAATATCCTCTAAAACTACAATGATTATTAACCAAATGACTATGATTAGTCTAGGAGAAGTTACTATTCCTTATTATAATGGACTAAGCCATATAAGTGGGGATTTGTTTTTCCAAAGTTCACAGTTTTCAAGATCGGTATTGTTTCTGGTATTGCCAGAAAAGCCGCATATCCATATAAGAGCATATATCGAGAGTAGTCCTCCTGTACTAGATATCAAAGACAGGGGTAAACAGGACGAGGAGTTGTACACATGTCAAGGTAGCTGGGAGGGCAGTGAACTACGGAAATATGGAGGCGTCCAGCACTTTCCAGAACTTCTCAACACGAAAAGTATAGACATGAAAATCAAAAAATTAACAATAATGAGCTCAATGGTCATGGTCTATAATGCCAATGGTGATAGTGTTGCACTAGAAGCACAGAACTTAATGCCAAAAATAACGTATCCGAAAATAGATCTGGATGTTTTGGCATATCATGAGGAGGCAGATTTCCAATATTCTATTACTCGTCTGTCTTTGAGTGTTGATGGAAAACCTATGGTGAATGAACCCTTTATTTATTTTAGTGTTGTGCCTGAAATTAATATTGTAGTTGCTGTTTCCGACACCAAAAGGATTTATGTTTTACAGAAAAACAATGTGTTTGATTTTAAAAGCGAAGTACTCGAAGAAATTACAAGTATTGATGCAATTCACGTGGGCGATGGGACAATTTTGATTTTAGCAACTGATTGGAATGGAAGATATCAGATTTGGAAAGTTGTTAACAAGAAAGTTAAGTCACTTTTCTATGGCGAATTGCAAGATAATACGTTTGTATTGGATTCGGTGATAATACAGTCGGGTAAAAATGGTATAACTGTTTTTATGCTGACAAAGAAGGGAAGTTTGCATCAATTAATTTTCGCTTTAACGGAGAAGGGAATCGATAAAGTTAATTCTACAGAGCAATATGTGAGTGATGTGCCATGTATTTTGAGAAAGTTCAAAGACAACGTGCTTGTTTTTAATTCTAAACATTTGACTGCATTGAAAAAAGACGAGTTGCTGGGGTTTTTTGTCAAAAAACGCATATATGTTCCGGACCCGGACATTGCTGATGTTTGCTTTGTAACTGAAGATGTGATCTTGATTGGTTATCGGAACGGCCGCATAGATCAAGTGAGAATTATCTTGCCCCAGCCAATTGTTAGCCATCAAAGCTTATTTTCAAATAAACTATACCTTAAGTGTCTACCTGTTCCGCTAGCGAAATATTTAGTTGGTGTTGTTCTCGATAATTCAACGGATTCCGTTAATACTCAACTCCACTTGGTTGACACTGACACTTTTGAATTATTATCCACTTATGAATTTGACGATCCTCCGGGTGTTCAGGTTGTTGATATTTGCTTGATACAAGAACCGCAGACTATAAATAACCATATGGATGGTTTATTTGTGTGTTTGACATTGCTGACAGAATTCCCGTTATATGTATTTGGTATTGAAGAATCTAAATTAGTTTGCTTAAATCGTGGAACTATATCTGGGATGGATTCATTGACCGATATTAAACTAAATTCAATTTCACTGTTTGACCAAGAGAAACAAATTTATTTGTGTTCTGGGAATATTGTGACTTTGATCCATTTAAATATAGATGACAAGTTCCAATGGACATTCGTCCCAAGGTCTGCGGTTCATAGTCCTGCTTTTGTGGTATCACAGTGGTCGTATGAAAACATGGTCTATTTGGCTGATGCAATTCATGGTGCCTTCTCTTCTAACGTTGATGAATTGGAAAAGCATAGTGCAATGAAACTAATAAAAGTAGATACAGATTCCATGGGAAATCAAATGACAGCAATAACAGCTTTGAGACTGCAAGATAATAGATATGTTATTATTGGTGATGCTCTTGGTAATGTGAATATTATTCAGACAGATCCAAATGATCCTCTGATACGTCTGGTCTTTAAGTTCAATATAGGCGATCAGATAAATTGTATTTCCGCTTTGGGTAGACAAAAGTCATGGGGAGCACAAATTTGCGCAATAGGAACAGTACTGGGTGGCTTATTTATATTGAACAAAACTGATTTAAATGGATGCTGTGAATCCTTGGTAGAATTTGCTGCAAATAATTATCTTGAGCTATTAGAATGTGATGAAGAATCGAAAAACAAGGATGACAAATCTCAGTGCAACGAAATTATTAGTGATACAGTCATTGAACGAGTATTGAATCACTTTATTGCCAATCCAATCGAGTTCTCACAGACATACAATAACTTATACTTGAATAGACACCGATTACAGCTGGTACATTTTGAATGCAATAGTATATAGAATTGTGGGTAGTGTGCGACAACCAATTTGTTTTTTTTCCCTCTCTGCTTTTGTTGCTCCATGAAATTTTTTGTCTCTGTCTGTTTTTCTTTTTTTGTTTACCATTTCATCACAATTAAATAGTGACAATAATCACCTAGAAATATGCCTGAATATACCAATTTCGAGAGCAAGTTTGATGATATTGATATGCTTGAAATACCTGACGATGATGATGGAGAAAACAGCAACGAGAACTCAATTTCATCTGAGACAGAAGGGATTTCTGATTCCTCAGACTCTAGCAAAAACAGCTACGACCAATCGAGTCCGGTCGCAATATTCAAATCAGATAAAGAATATATTGACTTGTCAGACTGGTTAAATACTCAAAAGACTTTAGAATTTAAGTTTGAAGCCCAAAAGTATAGAAAGGGAACAGAAAAAGCTAGACCATTTGATGAGAAATATATTTCGTATATCAACAACATCTTTAAAACCATTGAAAAACTTACAGAGGACGATATCACCAGATTTGATTTGGAGGAAGATGATTCGCCTATAGGCTTAGTCATGGATCTGACAGGATCAAGGGCCAAACATGTGCAGAAATTTCAAAAGATTGATGAAGCATTTAAGCAAATAATCGATTATTTGCAAAATTTGGTAAATTCTATACTGAGGGAAGAACAGGAGTCCTATGATTTTCAATGTTTACAACATGTATTGTATATTTTAGAATGTTTTGAAGCCAACAATTTCTATTTTGATATCCAACAAAAGCCGGAATTGATTATCAAGTGGGTAAATACTTTTGATCCTAAACCGGATCCTGAGTTGTTGAATGACGTTATGGTGAACACGCCGCAGCCTTATTTGCACCCTCAGTTTTGGAACACCTGTATATCTCAGCTTCTTACAAGAGGATTGTTTACTCAGATTCACGAAGTAATTGAGCATTCGCAGTATCATGAATTAAAAGAAAAGTGTCCAGAGTTGCATGCTGTAATTGGAGACATGGATACTTTGTTATCAAATTACACTTCCTATTCCTCAAAGGGACAATTTACAGCATGGAAGCTCTTGGCATGTGAATTTCGTGATTCCTTGTCGTCAGTGAGAAATGAGAGTATCACCGAAACCAACTACAAATTGATTATAGACCAGATTTACGATTTGGCATGCATTTTCACAGGATTACCCAAGACAATTTCTAGTTATTGTGACACATGGTATGAAGTCTACTTGGCGTTATCTTTATATCAAATACGAGACAGCAATGAAGTATATGTTGATTACTTCAAAACAGCTGTATCCGAAAAGCCCCCCTCAGATATATTTCATGACGAAAACGAAGATATAGACGGATTAACTGAGGCATGTTTTTTGAACATTTTGGAGAACAACTATTTGAAAGTTTTGGAAACTTTGCATGAGTTGGACCCTCCAACAACGGCATATTTGGCTGAACTAATGGAATTGAGGTTGTTACTTAGAGGCTACTATTTTGATGTCACCGTAACATCTTCAGCAAGTTTTGAAGATTTACTTAATAGGAGGACCGTATCTGAGTACTTCTTAACTAGACATGCCTACGATTGTTTAAATATTCATGAATTGGTACCAGTTGGTATTGGTCTTCTATTGAATAATGTAGTATGCACGTCCAACAACGCTACTTCTACTAACAGAAAAGTTATCGCTGCGTTCTTACCCAACTATATCTGTAATACTAATGATGATCTTGAATGGGCTTTGACTATATGCGCCAATTTGAATTTGGTATCGACTGCTAGACAATTGTACTATCAGGCTGGTTTGAAGTCTTTGAAGGACGGCTATATTTATGAAGCATTGAACAATTTTGTCAATTGCTACGATCCAACACTATTGAGTGGTGAAAATCACAGCGAAGGTATGAAGAAAGTGCATTATATTGTATGGGACTTAATATTTTCTAATTGTCTTGTTCGTAACCGTCCAATTGACGATGACCTAATCAACAACATTGTTGATAAGAAAGTGAATACCAATATCAAAATGCATCCTGTCATTCAACAATGTCTTGCTCCATATGCCGTATTGAAAGAGTTTTATGTGACATTACCACAAAGGGACATAAAGCTCTCTAGCAAACTTTCGAAATTGATTCATCTATTAAAATTTAATTACTTGCCCAAAAAATTTGTTCCATTGTTACTAGCACAGTTTATTCCGTTTTTAATTGATCCAAATACAACTTTCCAGTTGCCTGATTTGGTTATTATTATTGAGTTGCTTGACAACTACGAAAGTGATAGAAATGAGAAAGAACTTACAGAAGGTGCAGATTTGTATTTGTACTCAATTAATAATATTGGGTCAGGTGCTGATGAAAACGACTGGCGAAAACTATTAGGTAAAGACAACTTACCCAAAGACGTTGATCTGTTTACAAGAATGTTAAGAAATCAGATTGCAGCAAAGGTTGGTAAAGTGTTCATATAGTTAATATTAATGTAAAAGATTGTAAATTTCCACAAATTACAAGTAATATAAATATGTGTTACTGGTTAAACTCTAACAGTAAATAACTATATATTTTAAAACATGTTTCCTGTTTCTTTTTTGTAAATCCAACAATATCAGAAAATAATATAAAATACAAAAGACTATAGTAAGCAGGGTCATACGACCATTGTTCATGGATATCAGTTCCCACTATTTTTTATTATAATTATTAACGAAGTATTGAGCTGCTCACTCCAACTTTTGTTTAACAAGTGACGTCTTGAGAAGCTCTTGAGTTTAACAATAAGGCCACAATTAAACCGTATAAACCTAAAACTTCGGCGAAAATCAAAATCAAGATCATACCAACAAACAATCTTGGTTGTTGGGCAGTACCTCTGACACCGGCATCACCAACAATACCAATGGCGAAACCGGCAGCTAACCCGGATAAACCAACAGATAAACCAGCACCTAATTGAATAAAACCAGTATACAAGGCTTGTTTTTGACTTAAAGAGTCAGAAACTAAGACTGACACGACCAAACCATAAATGGCAATGATACCGGCCATAACAACTGGAACAACGTTTTTAACCAATAAATCTGGTCTGGTGACAGATGTGGCACAGATACCTACACCGGACTTAGCAGTACCATATGAGGCACCAAAACATGTGAAAACGATGGCTGCTGCACAACCAATAGAACCAAAAAATGGGGCATAAACTGGACTATATTGAAAAAAAAAAAAAAAAAAAAAGAATTCGTTAGTAAATTGGAGTTATTATAAACGTTGGCAAATAGAAATCGCAGCAAAACAGGGTGTAGTATAATGAAACCTTGTATGCTTTTTTTTTGCAGGAATTTCCATTTAAATTGTTTTCAAAAGTATTTGTCATGGGGCCCATTAGTTGTTCTTTGCTATCATCAGCCTTATCTTGAACAACGCATTGATAGATATTTCAATTCCATTAATTTCTGTTACTGCGTTGACTCCTTTCTGCAATTGAGTCCATCCGCTATCTAAACAAAATATAAACATACCATAAATCAGACATATTTTAATTGATGCAATGTGTTTCTATTATTGGGATGTTTATGATATTGAAAAAGTTAAAAAAAAGTTGTTGATAATGAATGGAAACTGGACAAAGTTTTTTTTTTTCCTTCTTTTTTGTTGTTTCAGTGAGCGTTCATTGTAATCGAATCTCAATTGTTACCAATAAATTAATCTACTATACACGACTTACAGAATAAATGTCTCATCCAAAATAATGTCGTTTTTGGACTTTTTTTTTTTCTCTCTCCCTTTCTTCTTTCAATAATTAACTTTTCCAACATCTTCAACACAAGAACAAATGCATGTCTCATCGCATTTACGATTGCATTTTAGAAAAATTTTTATTTACTTCTTTCCTCTTTCTTTCTTTCTTTTTACTACTTAAGTATAAACTACTTGATACTGGCGAGCTTTAAAAATTAATTGCAAGGAGCCCTTATTTCCCATTTAATAGTCTGATCTGAATTATTTACAAATGTCTGCCCCAAACCCAAAAGCTTTCCCATTGGCCGATTCCGCTTTGACTCAACAAATCTTAGATGTTGTGCAACAGTCCCAAAACTTGAGACAATTAAAGAAAGGTGCTAATGAAGCCACCAAGACTTTGAACAGAGGTATTTCAGAATTCATTATTATGGCTGCTGATACTGAGCCAATTGAAATTTTATTGCACTTACCATTGTTGTGTGAAGATAAAAATGTCCCATACGTTTTTGTTCCTTCTAAAGCTGCTTTAGGTAGAGCTTGTGGTGTTTCCAGACCAGTTATTGCTGCTTCTGTTACCTCAAATGATGCATCTTCAATCAAGAACCAAATTTACGGTATCAAAGACAAGATTGAAACTTTGTTGATCTAGGTAGTAAATGCAATTCAAGAGATATATTTGTATATATGACGATATAATAAATTAAGTAGTGCATGTATTTTTTGTTTGTAAAAACTTTAATTAATGATTACCAGTGTTACATATACAATGCTAACATCTACTTGAAAGATGTTCTTGATTCTGCTCATCGTAACTATATTTTTTTTTTTTTTTTTTTTTGGCCAGGTTTGAGTTGTGTTTTTCTCTCTTCCTCTATATATTGCAAAATATACTCTTCTTTGATTCTACTATACTTATACATCTACCATTATCAAGATACCTATTTGTTATTGATACGCGCTTTTGGTTCAAATGGGGAAGAGTTTGGTGACTGCAGAAGCGGTAACTAAACTATTAAGATCGAAGGACACATCCATCACTGAAATTGTCCATACTGCAAATAGTCTTTTGAATGATGAATTGGATATATATTTACCTGGAAAAGAGGTGTTTGTATTGAACTTGTTATGTGACAGATTGAATGACAAATCAAATGGTAAATTTGGAACGTGGAAGTTTAACAAAGATGTATGGAGTTTGCTTCTTCTGGTTTGGTCGAAATTAAATCACCAGAAGGTTGACAGACAAAGGGTAATACAGAAATTGAAAACTATTGAGATTATATTTATAGTTTTACAGCACAGTAATGATAATGAAGTTTTCTCGAAATTATTTGAGTTTCTTGGTATTTTGTTTCAAGAGTCATATATTATTGCAGATGAGAATTCTGCTATACAGCTATTGAAATGCTTCGTTGAGCACATGGATGTGCTCCAATCTAATGAATCAATTGTAACTTGGACTGAACTAGTTCGAGACATATATATCCGTGCATGCCTGAAAATCAGTTTAGAAGGTTCAAAGAAATTTTATAGCAAGTTTTTTGAAGACTGTTGTTTCCCCTTGGTTGATTATTTAGCCATTTCTGAATGTCTGTCTGTTTCACCAATATTCAAGGAGCTATTAATTCAGGGGGTGTTTAATTCAGATTCCACAAAGTTCTACCAATCAAGTTTAGAGCGAGATCTTAAAAAGAAAGAGGTCAAAGAAGAATCATTGATATATTTATACACTTTAACGGTACAGCTTTTGAGTGCGAAACATATGACAATATGTGAAGGAGTATATTCAATCATGGCTTCAAAATCTCCTGACTTGGCAGAAAAGCTATTGTCTATTTTGGCAAGCAGCAAGAAAACAATTTCTCAATCATTTATAGAGCTGATTTATAAAGTGGAGATTGCTGATAAACCTTTTAAACAATTGAACTGGGATATGGTCAAACACATATTTGCAATTGATAGTGAATTGGCAATCAACAAATCAGGGTTTTTATTCAAGACTTACAAGTCTGAATTTCAGTTGGACGACAAAGTGGTACCTGTTGCAGAAGTAATTGTTGACGGTTTTGCAAGAAATCGTGAGTTGCTGGATTTTTTCATAAAAGTGTGGCCCAAAGCAATAAAAAGAGACGAAGTATGGGAATCAGATGAGTTTATATATATTGTATCACAACATGTTAAAACTTTTTCTGGGAAACAGTTAATCGCTGTAATCGAGAGCTCTTTCAATGTTGATAAAGGAAGTCAACGTGCAATTTTCACAGCAATTACAAAGGGTTTAACTAATTCATCTGTAAATCTTGTTGATGCTGTCAAGCCAACTTTATTAGATCAGGATAGCTATTTCAATGCCATTGAAAATTTCTGGAGTATCCGTTATTACTTGCTTTGTTTGTATGGTGCAGATTTTACTATTGCAAAGCAGAATTTGAAACAGAATATTGATCTATATTACCACTTTACCATTTTCAGATTATTGGAGTTACAAGTTGTTAAGGATTATTCAAAGTCTGATCAAAAATATTTTATAGCTTGCATTGAAGGTGAGAAGGAAATGATACCTCAGGTTTTCAAAAGATGGCTAGTCATTTTCAACAAATTTTTCGATACTGATTCCTTGATTAAGTTAATTCTGATTGGATATTCAGATATTGAATTTGGCGATGTTTTTTTTGAACAACCAAAGCTAACAACTTCATTACTTAAATTTATTGCTGAGAATTTACAAGCCAGAATGGATCTTATCGCTTCTATACCTATTGTGTGTTTTAACAAATCATTCAAAAAGGAGTTACTTAATGGTTTGTTTACATTATTTACGTCTAATCCCACCAAGGAAACACTTGAAAACATGCATTATTTACTTGGTCAGCCAACATATCTGTCTGTTTTGGAAACAAAATTTGATAACTTGTTAAAATTGTTGACTGTTGGTACTGATGAATCGAAATTGATAGCTTATAATGTCATTAAAATTGTTTGGAGAAATAATGTTCAGCAGATTAAAAATGAAGAGAATCACAAGTATGTGAATGATGCTATTTCAAAATTGAATAGTTATTTGGACTCCAAGCCACAACAAATAATTCTGACTGAACTAGAAGCAATATTGATAATACTTACAAACACTAAGGAAGAAGGCTTGCTGGAAAATATGGAAGCGGAGTTGAATGAGTTAAATGATAAGTTTACAAACTATTGTATTGAAACTTTAAATGACTGCAAAACTGAAGACTTGACTACTATTAAGTGGCTATTACAAACGCTTGTAATGTTGCCATCCAAATCTCTGACGTTTGAAAATGTCATTTCTTGCGTAAAGAGATTAGATTCAAAGATTTTGAAAGATGCTTCTATTCAATCTACGTTGTTTCAATTGATTTGCAAGACAACAGATTTAAATCACAAAAGCTTGGTCTATGTTTTGAGTTTGTTTGTTTCCTTGCAGCCTGGATTGAATACGGAGTTGTATGACGTATTAAAGTTGTTATTCCAAAAGCTTTCTAAACATTCACAACTATACTTTGAAGTGTTTGATTTTTTTACCGGTTCAATTGGTACTGTCCCAGTTGAATTCAGCTTGAGTTTTGCACAGATTGCTTCCATATTTTTGAGTACAGTTCCAAAAGACACTAGTGCCAATCGCTACAACAGCAAATGCTTCACATTTTATGTCAATGCTTTACAATCTGAAAACGAATGCGTGACAATGCAGATTTTGACTAGCTTGAAAGATTTGTTGACTAACCAATCGTGGGTTTTCAAGCAAAATTTACTAGAAATCACTTTGGTTATTGTTAAAATTGGGTCGCAAAGAATAAACTCTTTTACCAACCAAGAAAAAATCTATATCCTATCAACACAGATTGTGTCCCATATCTTGTTGTATCACAGGTTTAAGATTGCCACTAGACACCACCTCATTTTGAATGTAATGTCAAGTTTGTTGGAGTGCCTAGCAGATGGAAATTCAAAACTATCATCAAATGCAGAAGCTGCATCTGCGTATGCCCGTTTATTGAGCAATTTATGTGAACCATCGGAAAGAGTTGGAGATAAGATGTCTCACTTAACGACTTCTGCAAGCTATTTCAAAAAATTGTTAAGAAAATATTTGTCTGTTTTATTAAGCAATTATATTTACTTCAATTTGAAGTACACTTTCACTCGTGCTGTGAATGACGCTATAATGCCAGGAATTTATAGCGTATTTGCTGTTTTGTCACAAAATGAATTGAGAGTCGTTAATGCATCTTTGGATTACGGTGGTAAAGCATTCTATAAAACTTTGTACAATGATTACAAAGATCATGGGAAATGGAAAGATCAATAAATGGGATATAACAATGTACAGTTTTATTTTTGTTGTCTCTATAAATATCTATTTGGATCATTATGTAGTAATTTACCAATATTCTTTTTCGCTGATGTGCCAATTACATTAATAAATTCCCAGACTTTTTCATCAAATGCGTCATGTTTTGCTTGTTGGATATTGTCACGATTGTGCTCATGAACAGTGTATTCATACCGCAATACATCTTTTCTTGTTATTATTCCAACTAAACAACCTTCTTTCTCCACAAGCAAATATCGTGCTCCCAACTTTGCAAAAATATCCAAAACATACTCCAACGACGTATTGAAATTCACTGTCAATGGGGATTTGTTGATGACACCATCAAAATCTACTTTGTCGACTTCTCCAGATTCAGCCTCGTTAAAATTGCATAATATGTCCTCATTCACATTTGCATGCTTTTTCAATATACATTCCAAATCATGTCGTGAAACATATCCAATTATTTTGGGATCTTTGCTGGACTTAATGATTGGAAACCCTCGGTATCTAGTTTTAAACAAGGTAGTTTGCAATTGTTTCAATGTTATGCTGTCGTTTAAATCGGTCGAGAGTGATACCATAACAGTGGACATTGCACTCTCGACACTGGTACCAAAGGTGAAGACTTCTTTCGAATCAATTAACGGTAACCCATTGAATTTTATCATTTGATCGGCTATTCCACCTTTCCCCCATTTATCATTGATACTTTTGGTGATTGCAACAACAATCATAGTTGGGATAATATAGCGTAGGGCACCAGTTAATTCAAACATAATTATAACAACAGTAACCGTCAAATCGGTAATGCCACATAACCCAGCTGCAGCTCCTAAAAATGCATAAGTCCCTGGAATAATACACTTGCCATCTTTTGGACAATTTCGAAACACAAAAGAGTCTTTATGGTTTGCATAGACTAAATCAACTATTATCCCCAAGGCTCTGCCAAATGTTGCACCAGCTGCCATCGAAGGAACAAATATGCCGGCAGGCACTTTGCATCCATAGGTCACAATTGTCAATAACATTCTTGCAAAAGTTGCAAACAATAATGAGACAATGATGCCTGCCTTTTTATTCAGGGAGTCACATATGGGATGGTGAAAGTTTTTATCACATTCATGAAATAGTATTTGCATTGTTTCAGTCATATCTAGACGTAAAAACTGGTTAAAATATGAAAAGCTGGCTGTAAACAAGGTCAATATCAAAACTTCTCTGACAGCAAAATTACCCAAATGCTTTTTCCTGAATGCAACAACTCGTATGTTAAATTTGGAAACAATAATTCCGTATAATCCTCCAAATATACCGAGAATAATGTAAACGGGGATCTCAAAATAATGCCAGTTGGTGTCATAAGTCACTTCAAAAAGTACCATTTGTCCCGTTCTAAATGGATTGAGTGCTGCCAAGGTAGTGACTGCTATTAATGCACAAAAATACGATTTCCAAATAGTGTTCAATTGAAACACGGTAGAAATCTCTTCCACGGAAAATAAAACTCCACCCATAGGTGATCCAAATGCAACGGCAACACCGGCAGCAGCTGTTGCAGTTAAAAACTCTCTTGCTCTCAGTGCACTCTTTCTGTACTTGGTAATTAGTTTTGCTATAGAGTTGCCCACACAAACAGCATAATGCACACTTGGTCCTTCTTTCCCCACACTTAATCCCGATCCAATAGCCAACGGCAAGCCCAAGCTTTTGATAAACAATGTTGGCCACCCTAAAAATCCATCCATTACGAATCCGGAGACAATGCATTTGATTTCAGAAATCCCAGATCCAGCGGCTGATGGGGCATAAAATTTCACCAATTTGGCTGCCAGATACGCAAAAAGTAGGGAAATCAACACATAAAAAATATAGTTTATAAACTCAAATGAGGTCCATTTCACCCAATTGTCACAATGATCACTCTCTTCTCCCCAACAACAAAAGGACTCGCTAAGATAAAAATTTCTCTTACAATGGCCAGTTCTGATATTTGATAAAAATGAAGTAATGATGTTCAATGACCCTGCTATCAATCCTATAGAACAACCCATAATCCCTAGCACAACCCAGTTTTGCACCTGCGATATTATTTTGTCTTTCAAGTTATTCCCACGAGACGTTATGTGTCGAGCCTTGAGCACTCTCTTTTTTTGTGCATCTAGTTCATCTTCAACCCAATCGATAGTTCGGAAATCATTGAATCGTTGAACTTCTCTTATATTGTCTTGATTTATCCATGAACCTGTAGACCTGCTCCTAACTAAATCCAGAGAAAGCGTGAGGTCCAAATCATCCTCAAGTAATGATTGTTCAACTGGTTGGTAAGTTGTCATTTGTTGATGTTCTAAGAGGTGTTGAATTGTGAGTGTAGAAAAATATCAGGCAAAAACAAAAGTAGATCCGAAAAAAAAAAAAAAATCTTAAGCTTCAAGATTCTGTCACAACACAGTTTGTAGAATACTTTAGATATACTTAACATCTATCAATTTATTTTAGAAACATGACCATTAAAGTGTAATGGGAATGATATATAAGGCTCTGTAAGTTACTGGCTAGATGGTGCTTACCTTACCATTGATCTTTTCAAAAACTTGGGAATATTAGACCGGTCAAACAACCACAAAATCCAAATCAGATATTCTTTTTTGAGCATTGATTTCAAAAAGCTAAGACTCGTACTATAATACTTTTACATTCAACTATTAGGATGAAGGAATACAATGACTCAATTAATAGATCAAAAATTATTACACGTGACCTGATCAACTGAAAACAACAAAAAGACCAGATTACATCAGCGGAAATCTAACACCAATTCTATTTTCCGTTCATCTTTAGATATCTTTAGATAGTTTCCTATTTCAGGTAATTAATCTCTTTACATTGATCGAGTTTGACCCCACTTGAAAGGATCCCAGGAGCAATCTAACATGTGATAAAATAGGATCTAAAGTTATAAAAATAGATTCTTATGCAGTCAATTTGGATGGATAAAGTTTCAAACCATTAATTATATAAAAGTATATTTTCTTTTTTCATTGAACTATATTTGCAACAATGTCTCAGCAGAAATTTGCATTGATTACGGGTGCTTCGTCAGGTATTGGATATGCCTTGGCTAAAGAGTTTTCTTTACGTGGATACAAGGTTATTGGGTGTTCTCCTAAACTGGTTTTGCATTTGCAAAAGCCATTAGAGGACGAGTATGGTTTAATATCCATTGCATGTGATATCACCAATTTGGAAGACATTAAACGAGTTAAAGAGCTTGTTATAAAAGAAACAGGTGGGTACTTAGACATTTTGTACAATAATGCTGGTATTGCTATTGGCCAGCCCGCTATTGAGATCCCTGAAGATAAGTTGAATTGGATATTTCAAGTTAATGTCATTGGACATATTAACATGACAAAACATTTTGCTCCTATGGTTATCAAGTCTAAAGGGTCGATAATTTTCACAAGTTCAGTTGCTGCAAGAGTTCCATTGTCGTGGGTTTCTGCTTATAGTGCAACCAAAGCAGCAATCGATGCTTATGCCAAGACATTGCATGGGGAAATGGAGCCATTTGGAGTCAAAGTTCATAGTGTGATCACTGGAGGCGTTCAAACTCAAATTGGGGCGGAAGAGAATAATATCGAAGAAATGAAAACCCAATTTGCCGATTCCCCATTCAATGTGGATGGGATAATAGAGAGTGGTATGGCTTCTCAAAGAATGGCTGTGGATTTGGGTATCCCTCCCCAGAAATATGCCAAAAATATGGTTGGTCAAATTACCAAAAAATCTAGCAAATTCAATCTTTATGGAGGATCGAATTCCTATATTTTACATATTCTTGGTCTTTTTTATCCATTTTGGTTGGTTGAATACATTATGCAGTTCACGTTTAAACAATTAAAACCTTTTGCACTTATTAGAAAGAAATACGCTGGTAAGAAGAATAGATAAATTGTTTGTTATAGTTTGGTTATACAAATCCTATGATGGTTGCTTCTTATACACTTTTGATGATGTTGTTTGACAAACCCTCAAACACAAATTCTGTAATTATTTCATTATCACTGGCGAATTGTAGTAAAAGAAGATCTGCCTTAATTGTAGACTTGACATGAATTCTTGACATTGCGTTGGCTTAAATAACTGCATATTGGAGCATGTTGTTGCGCAACTTAATGACAAATTCGTCAAAGTTCTCCCAATTCACATCGTCAAAAGAATAATCGTAGTAACTTAAAACAAAATTCATTCCACCGATGGGTGTGCTCACTACACTCAACATAAACTCTGAAGCATACGGTGCCATGTCTTGAGAAAACACCATATCACTGATCACCCATGTTTTGTTATTTTTGGTGACATATTCTGGTAGCTCAATAAACCCCAAGTTTGAAATTTTGACAGCATCAGCCTTTGGTTTATTGTATTGTGCTTCAAAGAACGCCATATTTTTTTTCGTCCAACAAGTCCCCTGCATCCTTCCAAGGTTTCATTTGGTTCAAAGCGCGTTTATTCCTAACAGCCTTTGATAAATCAAGATTAACTTTCTTCACCAAATCCCAAGAAAACGCTTTAATTGGTGGGAAATTCTGAACAAATCCCATGTGAGCCAGGGTTCCAAAGATTTTGTATTCTGGATCTGACAAGATTTTTTTGTAAGGGTATTCTGCTAAATCAGGAGTATAGTGTCTTCTTAATGTCATGGCGGTTCTGTGTGTGGTGAATGAATTGTCTCCAAAAACTGGCTGGAAAGTCAACGCGTTAACAACTTCGATATATGAGGTTATGCCTACTTTATGTTCTTTGCATTTGGATAATATTTCTTTCGTTTCTTGTCTGCTAAAGTTTATTAACTTGAAACTAATATCGTGTGTGTCAACAGTATCAAATCTTCCCCTCCATTTATTTGGGAAACCTTCTGGAATAACCTTGTCTTGGAAATATGGGTCGCCAAAACTATAGTCCAAATCAATGTCCTCAAGAAACGGATCAATAGGTGGTGGTAAAGAATTCTTGATGTAGATTCTGTCCTTTTCAAAGTTGAGTATCTCATCTTTTAGTTCTATGTTTTCAAAAACCAATGGCCCAAATTGATCTTCAAATAAAGTGTTTTCCATCAACTCACATTCTGCCAAATTTTTAAGCAAAACTTCATGAAAATAATTCGCCACTAGACCATCGCCAATAGTGTGTTCGAAGATCGCCGACAAATGAAAATCGCCAACCAAAATCAACTTAAATAATACGTTTTCTTGGTACAAGTTGAACTGTGTTTCATTGCAGTATCTAATAAAATTCTCATTAATCACTCCCTCTGTTAGCCACTCTTTATCACTTTCAAAAAATAAGATGTCATTCAATTTGATCGATTTCAAAGGCACATTTGCAAAAGCATTCACTGTTTTGTCAAACTGAACTGTTGTCGCAAGTATTGGATACTCCAATAGAGTTTTCCTTAACGCTTTGACCAAGATATGCAAGTTCTTTTTTAAACCTTGATTGTAGGTTGCAGTAACGACGAAGTTTCTGTAATTCCCACTAGCTGTCCGACATCTAAAGAAGTTTTCAGAAACACTTAAAGGTCTTGAATAAACAATAGAATTGTTGACCGTCATTGTTCACAGTAAAAAAAAAAGGACACAAGTTTTCAGTCAATTGAATTAGTTAGCAGCAGAGGTCTTTATATTGCAAAATGCAAATGGGCAAGTTTCTTTCATGAGTCATATCTATATCGGAGATTGTGTTCCCAAATGAACATTATGGTTATCGAATTCCGTTTATTTTTTTTTTTGTGCACTTTGTGTCCCGAATTTCGGATCTCGACTAAATATACCCTAAAATCATTTATCTTCTTCGATATAAGCATTTTTGTTGTGAAACTTTGTCGGTTGTTGTCGACGCTTTGTCTAGGGACAAACTATTCCAAGTTGCAAATTTTCATTTCCATAGTAGGGATATTATCACTTTGTCTTGATATAATCCTCTTAATGGGGTTTGCTTGCTTATAAATAAAAAGCTCATGCAAAGTTCCAAAAAACGGTATATTAGGCTGAACCACATGCGTGGTTTGATTCAACTGTTCACTTTGTACTACCAACACCCTCACAGAAACAGATTGATATAAGCTTGAGGTGTGTTTTGATTTTCTTTCGCAGCTTTCAGACCATCAATCTAGGTAGGTGGTAATTTTTTTTTCCCATATTACTATAGTTAGTTAGATGTAGAATAAATGTGGTGTGGTGTTTTCTCCAATTACAGTCTTTCTCTAAGTAGTGTAGCATTTCAGTGGCGTAGCAAAATCATGCTTATATGGATCATTTTTTCTCTCCTCTCTCCTATTTTTTTTTTCTTGATTTGTGCTTTATACAAATATACATAAAATAGACTGTTTTTATCAACTACACCATCACAGCACTCTTATACACTTCCATACCACTCATAAGAAAGAATAATTAGTATTGTTTATGACCCCATTCAGTATGTATCCTGCCAGCTCGAAAAAAAATCGATTTGAAGAGGGTACTAACTCTTCCAAATCAGTACCGTTATCAGTTAAGGTTGCTCTAGGATTAGGCACTCTTGTAGGTGCTACAATAGCTGTGATAAATAACAAAGAGGCTATATATGAAACTGCTGAGGCTTTTTTCTCAAGGGGAGCTGAATATTGTAGAGAAAAGTTAGAAGAAGCAAAGATTGCAAACGAAACGAATTTTGCAGACCATTATCAGGATGAAGAATTAAAGGATGTCAGCGCTGCTAGATCAACAGGTTCAAATTTGAGAGATGAAAGTGACTATGAAGATATCAGTACCCCCGAAACATCCGACTTTTCAGAAATAGATACAGATTTCCAGGACGACGATGATATCAGTGATGGAAAAGAACAGTCTGATGATTTTGATACTGCTAGTTTAGATTAGATTAGGTTAGCATGTTTCATCAATTTTAATATGGTTATTTTTGGTTTTAAAGGTAAACGGTTTACAATATTCTTTTTCTTTGTCTTTTTATTTCGTATTAAGTAGGTTGGCCATAATATACACCAACGTTGTCTATTAATTAACTGACTACTATGAGAACAATCACTAGTAAAAATATACAAAGGGCAACAAGCAATATACATGACCATTTCCCCTTTTTCTTTTGATATTCATTTGCTTTATTCAACTCGTTGGACGCCTGTTGTGTATTTCCATGTAGTTGTAAAATATTGTCCTCGATGGTATTTACTTGCTCTCCTTGTTGGTGTACTAACTGGCTCAAATCTTTAAATATTGAATTTACCTCCATTATTCCCTCCGTAACCTGTTCTATTTCCCGGTTTCGCTCCTCAGTCAATAATATATGATACTGTAGTTCAGTTTGATCAATAAAGTCTTGGTCTACCTGTTCTTGCTCTTGTTCTTGTTCTTGCTGGCTTGTGGTTAACGTATCTTCAGGCTTTGTTTGTTCCTCTGTCGCTTGACTTGTTCTAGTCAATAAAGGTGTGGTTCTCTTTTTTTCTTGATAAATTTTTGTTGATTTATTAAATGCCTTTGAGAGCTCGTCATATTGATGACTTAACCTTTCCTCGATAACAATATGTCTATTGGATATACTAGCGTTAGTTGCAGAGCCATTTTTCAGATTGATAAGATTGGATAAGTTGGTGATTAATGCCAGAATAGCTTTATCCATCTCTTGGATTTTGCTTGTCAATTCATCTATAGTATTTCTCAACTCTTGGGTGTCTCTTCGTGTACCTATTTGTTTACGTTGTGTCTCGAATTGTGAAATTAGGTTTCCAAATACCAGTAGCTGACGAGAAGTTTTCCCAATAATCGTATCCAATTCATCAGGAGAAGTGTAATTAGTATCATTATCTTTGCTTTTCAACAATGGTTCCTTCTGGGCCTCTAAGTCAATATTAGCAAATGACATTATATGATTAGTCGAAAAGTGTGCACTCAATAGCAGTCGATTCGCTGGTTAGGGAAACAACAAGTTTATACTGTTTGTTTGTTTGTTTTTTTTTTTTTTGGCTTGTGTCAACTCGTTTAAATGTTGTGGAGCTTGTCGTTTTTTTTTTTTTTGGGCAATTTTTGCAATCTGTGCCTGCGTAGTATAAACAGCACTTTTAGGAAAGTTATCAACAATTTGCTGATTTTGCCTTGGCAAACCTATGTTGAAAAATACTTCTTTAAAGTATACATTTACACTTTATGATGATGGTGATTAATAAATGGAAATTTTAATTTTTGGAATAATTCTTCCATCTAAGCAACTATAAGAAAAAGGAGTAATTTCTCAGATGAAAATAAGGATACTGTTGTATATAGATTACACCTTTTACTGTGCATTCTGTTCTTCCCTCTTTTTACAAAAGCAAAATATTTCTTTAATTCACTGGAGATTACAAGATTTAACACTATTAAATCAAACATGAAGTTTTTGACACTTTTGACTATTGTGGAATTAATATTTGTGAGTGGTGTAGATTCTACACCTGCTGCACCACCTCAACCAGGTTTGAGAATTGGTGAGAACGACCGAAAACAAATTGATGAACTTGTACATCAATTAGAAATACTCAATGCTGAAAATAGCAATTTGGTGAATGATTTTACCGAAGATTACCAACTCATTCTGAGAGATCTTGACTTTGAGGACTTGTCAGCAAGATCTGATCTTCCAATATTAGATACTGTCTTCAGACTTGTCAACAATTCCGGTGTTGCTATTATTGCTACTGATTTTCTTTTGACACGGGAGCCATTACTTGACACTGCTATAGATACGTTGGTGCGTGCCATTGATGAACAATGGGTAAACCTTACTACAATATTTATTGCTCTTGATCAGTCAAATTTACTTTTAGACACGTTGATGCATGCTATTAAAGATCCAGATGTGTTACCTGGTTTATTGAGGATCACCAAAGAAGTGATCAATCAATCTGGATTTCGGATTTTTAATGTTCGAGAAACCAAAGATATTGCCTCTTATTCGCAAGAGGCTTCTGCATCTATGGATGTTTTTAAAAGAGAGAATTCCTTATTGGTGTTATTATTCACATCTTTAAAAGATTCAGGCTTGGTTGTTGCTTTGAGTAAACACATTCTAACGACCCCGGAATTGGCCCCTGGTGCTGCTCATTTTGTGTGGAGAATATTAAAGTTACGGCCGCTGACACTTTATAAAATATTTGATGCCTTGAAAAGATCTAACTTAATTTGGAATTTGCTTAGAGAAATTATCAATGTTCCAGCAATTTTATCTAATTTTAGCACAATTGTCACTCAAACTATTACCCAAAAACTCAATTTACAATAATTATGCAAACAGAACCAAATGATAATTATACAAGGTATGATTTCTCTCTCTCTATATATATATATATGTCAAGCTTTAGGCTAAGCATTTGTGTATTTTGTTTATAGATCTGTCATGAGAATTATGAAGCTTTAATTTAATCAGTTCAAAGTAGGTTCATGATTTTTGCAACTATCTTCTGGTGGTGGTGGTTGTAACGCGTCCTACAATAATTAAAACGTACACAAAAATAAATACTCTGAAAGAAAAACACGTCCCATTTGAATTATGCGTGTTCTTTTTTTTTTTTTTGGTTTTTCACGTCAGTCTCATATCTTTTCTAACCAATATTGTTCAATTCATTTGAAAGAAGAAAAAAAAAAACCAAAGCAAAGAAAATTGGAATTAAAATCGATTCTCTTTTCTTTTAACAGCTCGCCATCTCATTATATTAAACGGTTTTTAACTATGCTGTCCAGATCAGCCAGACGCAAGACTCTACAGCAATTGAAAGAAGCCAGAAGAACTGGTAGAAATGTTAACGTTATTGAATCTGACACAGATGATTACAATGAGATTTATGATGAGGTAGACGAGGACACCTATAGACAACACAAGAGAAATCAGCTAATGAATGATGATTTTATTGTCGACGATAATGGAGAAGGTTATGTTGATAATGGAGCTGACGACTGGGATGATGCTTCTAGGCCAAACTATTATTCAGATGAAGAAAACGAGTCTATGGGATCCAGAAAACGTAGAAAAAAGGAGGATAAGACCAGCAAGGTAGCAAAGACATCACAAATTAGGAATTTTTTCAAACCAATGAGTGGTATTTCTGATTCTAAGAAAAAATTGGAAACAAACATAGATGATATTCTCAATGATTTCGGTGACGACTTGGATAGAAAGAAACATATTCCCAAAGCATTCTCACACTCTACTAATAAGGAGGTTAACAACAACAAGATTAATAAAAAAAAATTAAAGAATACTTTCAACTTTTCAACATCAACTAAGAAAACAGACATAACAACACCAAAACTTGATGCCTTCAATGCTTCATCTGATTATACTATGGATATCGATACTTTTGAAGACCAGCCCTCGTCACCATTTAAGCTTAAAAGTGAAGTGACTCCAGAGGCAGATACTGGAAAGGAGAATATTGATCCAGAACCCACAAAGAACATTTTGGAAGATCCACCGGAGTTGCCAAAAAATCAAGAAAAAGCCAATGTCAATGATGACGACTCAGATGATGATATTGTTTACTCGAGAAAGCCAAGAGCAGCTGTGGTTAAAAAGAACCAGGTTGATACCGTTTCAGCTGTTAAGGCAAATCAGTTACCTTCATCTCCAACTTCCAAACCAGTTTATACCAAGTTTTCTAATCATACTGAAAAAGTATCTGAAGATAATATAAAAGACACATCTGATTCATTTAAAATGTTCTGGTTTGATTACGCAGAGGTTGAAAACTCTCTATTGCTATTTGGTAAAATTATGACTAAAGAAGGCAAACTAGTTTCCGGAGTAGTCAAAGTCGACGGAATATGCCGTGAATTATTCTTCCTACCAAGAGAATATCGTATTGTGGATGATGAAGAGGATAAAACCAAGAAACTCGCTGCTATTGACGTATTAGAAGAAATACAGCCTCTTTTGTTGGCTAATTACAAGTTGGAAGAATTACGTGCCAAACCTGAAGTCAAGAAATATGCGTTCGAGTTAGCTGATATACCAAAAGAAGCCGAGTATTTAAAGGTTTTGCTCCCATTCAATAACGAGACCAATAGAAATATCATGCCTGCCAATATTGAAGGCAGCACATTTAGACACGTTTTTGGGACCAATGCTAATATGTTTGAATCATTTGTAATGCAAAGAAATATCATGGGACCGTGCTGGTTAGAAATACGTGGTGGTGATTTTGATGCCATGCAAAATGTTTCTCATTGTCAAGTGGAGGTTGTGGTCAATAGACCTTCACAAATAAGCACCATTGACAAGGATGCCCCAGCTTCCCCTAATTTAACTGTCACGGCTATTTCCATGCAAACAGTATTGAATCCCAAAAGCAATAAGCAAGAGGTTGTATCGGTGTCTTTGGCAACTTACTTTGAACTACCTCAAGATGCCCCGATATCGGAAGATATTAAACCAGATGACGTTTTTACCCTAGCCAGACCTGTCGGTGCTGTTTCTTTCCCTCCAAGATTACAGCAGTTGGCTGATAAAGGTGGATTTCAATTGCGAACTTGCCCTAGCGAGAAAGTATTGCTTAATGCTCTTGCAGCTAAAATAAAGACTTTGGATCCAGACGTATTTATTGGTCATAGATTGGAGAATATATCTTTAGATGTGCTTGTACATCGAATGAATGATAATAATGTTGTTACGTGGTCTGCTCTTGGTCGGAGAAACAGGAAGAAATGGCCATATATGATTAACAAAAGTAATTCAAGTTACAACAACAGTCTTCTTATCCGTGATGTTTTTCAAGGAAGATTGTTGTGTGATATTGCCAATGAAATGGGTCAATCCTTGACAATGAAATGTCAGTCATGGGACTTGCATGAAATGTATGATGTTGTTTGCCACAAAAAACATGCTCCAGTAGAAATTAACTATCAGAACTTGAAGTATGCTGAGGATGCACATTTATTCTTAATGGCATTAAAGGAAAACGAACTCAATGTTAAGCAAACTGCAGAAATTGCATTTGCTACTCAGATCCTTTCGCTTTCTAAGCAGTTGACTAATATAGCTGGTAATGCATGGTCGCATACTTTGAGCGGAACCAGAGCTGGTAGAAATGAATACATTTTGTTACATGAATTCAAGAGAAACAATTACATTGTGCCCGATAAGGAGGACAAAACACACAAGAATACATCTTATCAACAAGAAGCCAGAGTAGAAAATGCTGAGGAAGATGCGACGACTGCCACTTCAAACAAGAAACCCAAGTATCAAGGTGGTTTAGTGTTTGAACCTGAAAAGGGGTTACATAAAAATTATGTGTTGGTTATGGATTTTAATTCATTGTACCCAAGTATTATTCAAGAATTCAACATATGTTTCACAACTGTAAACAGAGATAGATTCAATGTTACTCACGATGAAAATAAAGACATGCCAGTTCTCCCAGAAAGAGACACCGAGTCCGGTGTTTTACCACGATTGTTAAACACTTTAGTTTCTCGTCGTCGAGAAGTTAAGAAGTTGCTCAAAGATCCTAAGAATACTCCATTTCAAAAAGCCCAGTATGATATCAAACAACAGGCTTTGAAGTTGACAGCAAATTCGATGTACGGTTGTTTGGGTTATGTGAACTCCAGATTTTATGCTAAACCATTAGCTATGCTAGTCACAAATAAAGGGAGAGAAATTTTGATGGATACAAGACAGTTGGCAGAATCGTCTAGTTTGAGAGTTGTTTATGGTGATACAGATTCTGTTATGATTGATACCGGTGCCAACAGCTACAAGGAAGCTATCAAGATTGGAGAGCAATTCAAAGCACAAGTCAACGAACGTTATAGGTTGTTAGAGATTGATATCGATAACGTTTTCAAGAGATTGTTGTTACACGCCAAGAAGAAGTATGCAGCCATGAATGCCTCAATAAATAAAGCCACCAACGAGGAAACTGCCACTTTGGAAGTAAAAGGTTTGGATATGAGAAGACGTGAATACTGTCAACTTTCTAAAGATATTTCGACGTTTGTATTGACAAAAATTTTGTCGGACCTGGATCCAGAAACAGCGCTTCTTGAAGTCTACGATTATTTGGATGAGATGAAGACTAAGGTTCAAAACAACGAAATACCAATTGACAAATATAAAATAAACACCAAACTTTCCAAGGACCCAAAAAGCTATCCCAATGGTAAGACTATGCCACAGGTTCAAGTCGCTTTAAGGTTGAGAGAAGAAGGGAAAGTGATTAAAGCTGGTAGTGTTATCACATATGTCATCACTGCGGCCAGAGATGATGGCGATAGTTCGACTGTTGCGGAGAGAGCTAGGGCTATTCAAGAATTGCTTTCAAAGAAAGACCCCAACTTGAAGCCAGATGCCAATTATTATTTGGAAAAACAAATATTTGCTCCCGTTGAAAGATTATTAGAAAGAATTGAAGGGATCGATATGGTAAGAGTAGCAACATCATTGGGAATTGATACAAAACGTTATATTTTGAGAGTAAAGAACAGCGAAGGGGGTGGTGCAAACGGAGAAATTCTACCAATTGAGTCAAACATTTCTGATGAAGAAAGATTTAGAGCAACAAGTTATTTAGTTTTGCACTGTAAATGTGGAACTTCATTCCGATTTGGAGGAATCATGGCAGCAGAGACATATAAAGTCACATTCAATGGTGTTTGTTGTCTGCAGTGTAACTATACATTTCCAGCTATTAAATTGACCTCACAGTTGGAGTCAATGATAAGAAAGCACATTGCTTTGTATTATGCTGGATGGTTGGTTTGTGATGACCCTGCTTGTGGAATCGTGACTAGACAAATTTCAGTATATGGTAAAAGGTGTATTGGTAACTCAGGTAGAGCAATGGATTGCAAGGGGGTTATGAGATACCGTTACAATGATAAACAGCTTTATAATCAATTGCTTTATTTCCAATCTATCTTTGATGTTGAGAAAACAAAACGTGGTCAACTCAGGCCCTTGGTGGATGCTTTGGAAGAATCTAAAGACAAACAGTTGCCCAAATTGCCATCAGGACAAGTAGAAGCATTGGCTGAACAAAACAGGGAACTTTTTGGTGTTTGTCAGGAGGTAATCCAAAAGTACTTGGGTGAATGTGGTCGTCGTTATGTGAACATGGGATCTATTTTCGATTTTATGAATAATTAAGAGTAAATTAAAACCTTCTTTTTTTGTGTCTTCCAATGTATATTGTATAATAAACAAGTAATATTTCATTTCTTTGCCAATTGATAAAAGAGTCTAAAACCAGTCGTGTATAAATTACTTTTTTTCTGGTGACTTCTTTTTTTTTTTTTTGTTTTTAATCATATTGTCAATTTTTCTTGTTCTTAAATTTTTTTTTTTTTTGTTTACACTTGTGCCGTAATTATACTTTGATTGAAATTTTGTCTTGACATCAACAATGAGTTTTAATCAGCAGCCACAGAACTTTTCATCTTCTTCAGGTATGAATACTAATACGCTGCAACAACAGCAGCATCAGCAGCGTGGTGGGAACTTACCTGCTTTGACACCACAAATGTTACAATCGTTGACACCTCAGCAGTTTCAACTTTTTAGGTCTAATCCTCAATTCCAAGAAGTAATGAACCAGTATATGCAAAAGCAACAGCTTTTACAACAACAACAGCAACAGCAGCAGCTGATGCAGGGAACTACTGGTGGAATAATTGGTGGAATTGCACAGCAACCACCACAATCAATGCAATTATCAAGAGAGCAATTCTTGAAACAACAACAGATGATGCTCAATCAACAACAACAACAACAACAACAACAACAACAACAGCAGCAGCAAGGACTGCCTCATATTATGAATGGAATTCCAAATCAACCACAAGCAAATCCACAATATCGACAACAAGTAGTAGCAAACCAAATACCCCCCAATATGGTAAATGTGCCAGGCTCTCAAACAATAATAAATCAACCAATTCATGGTGGGAACATTCCAATAAATAAGGTACCAGCGCGTAGAATGTCTTCAATCCCTGGAGTTGCTGGTGGTCAAAATCCACCTGTGGGTGTTCCTGGTGGAGCAGGACCTCCAATGGCAGGTGTACCTGGTGCCACTCCTTTAGTACCGGGACAGGGGCCAGTACGTTCCGCGGGAGGTGTATTGGCTACAGGGGTGCCTAATTCTGGTAGTGGTCCTTCCACAGGGGTTTTGAATGGGGCTCAGGGAGATGCAGGACTCAATTCAAATTTACCTCCCGGAGTCACACCTGACATATTGAACAAAATTCCTATGAAGCCAATGCAAAACATTAAAGAATGGTCAGAAAAATTGAAACAGGAGGGTAAAGATGTACCTCTTGATTTGAAGGTCTATGAAGATTTGATAAGGAAGGATACGGAATTTGTGGGTAAATTGAATAAACAGTTGCACGACAACAAAACTATTATGGAGAATATTGGAAAGGACATCAAGTCTTACAACCAAATCAAACAATTGAGAATGAATTCTATTGCATTGTCCAACAAAGGACAATATAACAACAGTATTTGGGGAGAAGGATATCAAGGTTATGGCAACGGAATAACAAATGCCAGCACAAAGCTATTTATTCCTAACAGGGATTTAACTGATAGAATCATCAATGAAAGAGTAATGAAAAACAAAAATAAACCAAAACATTATGTTCCTATTCGATTAGAATTTGACCAAGAAAGGGATCAGTTTAAATTGAGAGATACATTCCTTTGGGATTTGAATGAAGAGATTATAAAAGTGGAAGATTTTGCTGCTCAATTGTTAGAGGATTATAAATTTATCTCCAAAGTTCATTATGAAACAATTTTATCATCTATCAAAGAACAGATTGCAGACTATCTGAAGAAACCTAGCAAAACAATGGGTGAATTAAGAATTCCTATTAAAATTGATATCACTATTAACAATACCCAATTGACTGACCAATTTGAATGGGATATATTGAATAGCCAGGAAGGCGATGCTGAAGAATTTTCATCTTACATGTGCGATGAATTATGTCTACCGGGAGAATTTTGTACTGCAATAGCTCATAGCATAAGAGAGCAGTCGCAAATGTATTATAAAGCGTTGAACATGGTGGGATATGGTTTTGATGGTTCGCCAGTACACGAAGATGAGATTAGAAATCATTTGTTGCCACCTTTAAGATTAGTGTCTTCGGATTCTGGAATTGTTGATGATTTTTTCTCGATTTTAAGAAACCCTTCAAGTGTGCCAGACTTTTCCCCTACGTTAGGTAAATTGACCCAATTAGAGGTTGAAAGGTTGGACAAAGAAATGGAAAGAGAGAGTAGAAGGAAAAGAAGACACAACTATAATGAAGATCAACAACAGGGCTCGGGTCGAGGCTTTACTTCACGAAGAATTGCAGCTCATGCTGGTAGGGGAAATACCATTCCTGACTTATCAGACATACCTAAGACATTTCGAACTCCTGCACCCTCGTCTATATTACCTGGTGCAGTTGATTTGGGTGTACCTGAAGTGTATGAGTATAATGAAGTTTTGATCAATAAAACTCAAGTTAGGAATCCAGATTATAGACCACCAACACCTATTCGTGTTGAAAATGAACTTGTGGAATATAACCATGATCCACTTGGAGGTACTTTTATGGTTACCATCAAGTTGCCTGTATAATTCATGTATTATTGTATTTGTATGTATATTATTTAACTATATATATATATGTTAGCTGTAATTTGTGGGTTTGATGTCCAAATGTTGTTTGGGTAAATATGTGAACATAGGAAGTTTCCGGTTGTTGCAACCAAACATATTTTTCCAATATTACACGACTTGCTATTTGTGGCAAGAATTACAGAACTATATAAACTCTTTTGGCGCCCAACCTTTTTTTTTTTGCAACTTTTTACCACTTTTTTCTTTCTTCTTTTCATTTACAATCAACTTCCAAAATCTATTTCATTCATTAAGGAACCAGGAATCATTTCTCTTATATGGAAGCTTGGTGGAGCATCATTATGTGAATAAAAATACAAATCAAAAATATAAATGGTCGATCAGAAATTACTAAAAATGAATGTATAATAATATTGTCATACAGTAGCTGATGAAGTAGATACTGACTTCAATATCACTAGACATTGTCATAAGTCCCCATCAAGAAGAAATTAAGATTGACTAATCCAATCATATATAAAACTGCTCAATCAATATTAAATGTAAACTTTCCTAAATATTGAAGTTCCGTACTAAAACTACTATAATAATTAAAATCTTTCCTCACATTAACTATTGAGTATCACCCAATAATTTATAAAAGATTTTATATTATTGAACTGTCAAATGAAAGAGAATAATGGAGATGCAAAAAAAATCAATAAGTTGTTGCTGTATCAAATTAGTCTTCAAAAGCTAATTATAAAACCCTGTCTGCTAGCTTGAAAAGTCTTGATATATTTTACTTGTATATTATTTATAGGATACAATATTCTGGGGGATAGGAGATACGATGTTATGAATGGTGCTATTTGGGAGGAAGGAGTAGGTCCGAGGAAGACGTAGTTGGTGATCCACGGATTCGAAACTCTTCTCCATAGTGCAGCGCATCTCTCATAAGCAGGGCGTTAGGTACAAAGTGGGGGTACGAGAGCCACCGCTGGGACGGTTTGATCCTATCCTGGGGTACGGTTGTGCCGGTTGCCAACACTTGTACCATCTCTAGCGTCAACACACATAATGGGACGGGTCTACCCTTGGCCAGAAAGGCTGGGCTGGTGGGAGCAACAAGTTCCAAATTTAGTGCTACCAAGGGCTGGGGTTAGGGCCAGAGCCAGAGCCAGTGTCAAGGGCCGAAGTCCCCAGGCTCAAGGGTGGTGGGCAGCAGTCAATTGTAATCACTGCGCCCAGATTCACCACTGGCAACATAGTTGGCCCAGCTGCCTAGCCCAATCCTAACGCTAACATACCACAAGGTAGAAGAACCCAACTAATTTTCAAAGCCTATGTAGTGGATCAGTTCACAAACTGGCCTTAGGGTCGGTTGAGTTGCTGCTGCCGGTGAAGCAAGGCAGCTAATACTAAGACTCCACGTTGTCCAGCTAAATTCTTTTGTTGTGTTGGGGAAGAGTAAGAAGAAACATGTCGTGTGCACTTATAAAGCATGTCTTAATCATCAGTTAGGTGACGATCAGAAATTTACTACATTTGTAGGAAGTTGCGAAATCGGCGGTAGAAAGAATGAATTTTTTTTTTCCTCGGAATAACGCCGTTTGCCTTATAAAGTGACTCAGAATGAGTGAGTGAGTAATAATCTGAAATCAACATTTTTGTTTTTAAGGGGAATCTGAAAAAAAAAAAATTTTCACTCTTGATCAATATTACTCCACATTATCTTCTTTTCCTTTCAAAACAACATCTTCTACTTCCAGAATGTCAAAAGATAAAGTATGTCATTTATTATTGTTACTTTGGTTCTATTAAAGGCAATAAAACACTAACTAACAATTTTTCCTCTTTAGAAACAAGTGGATCCATTTAAATCATTTATAGCTGGTGGAACTGCAGGAGCAGTTGAAGGAGTAATAACATATCCATTTGAATTTGCCAAAACTCGATTACAATTAATTTCTAAATCATCAACAGCATCAAGAAATCCATTAGTTTTAATTTATAATGTTGGTAAAACTCAAGGGATTTCTTCATTATACGTTGGATGTCCAGCATTTGTTGTTGGTAATACTCTTAAAGCATCAATTAGATTTCTTGGATTTGATCTGATTAAAAATTTATTACTGGATAAAAATGGTAAATTATCTGGTCCTCGTGGTGTTATTGCTGGATTAGGTGCGGGATTATTAGAATCGGTAGTGGCGGTAACACCATTTGAAGCAATAAAAACTGCATTAATCGATGATAAACAACTGATTAAACCAAAATATCAAAATGGAGTAATATCAGGTTCATTCAAATTAGTTCGTGATATGGGGTTCAAGGGGATTTATGCTGGAGTTGTCCCCGTTTCTTTAAGACAAGCAGCTAATCAAGCAGTTCGTTTAGGAAGTTATAATGCTATGAAAACAATGATTCAACAAGCATCAGGTCAAAAACCAAATGAACCATTAAGTGGAGTCACTACATTTTCTGTGGGGGCTTTAGCAGGAATTATCACCGTTTATACCACTATGCCTATTGATACTGTGAAAACTAGAATGCAAGCTTTAGGTGCTGATAAATTATATTCTTCAACATTGAATTGTTTTGTTAAAATTTTTAAAGAAGAAGGATTATTGACATTTTGGAAAGGTGCTACACCAAGATTAGGAAGATTGGTACTATCTGGAGGTATTGTATTTTTGTGTTATGAAAAAATCATGATATTACTTAACTAGTAGTTTTTGGTTTCTTTCTCTTCTTTTGCATAAATTAATAGAATTAATTTACAATATTCACAATTGATACACTATATCGAGTCGAGTTGAGTCTGTTTTTGATTTAAATTCGGATGTATATGTATTATATTTATGAATTAACTCTATATGACATGTAAAGAAAAAAAAAACCCAAAAAAAAGAAATCACACTTTTTGACCTTAACGATTTCAATGTTGATGAGAATAAAGTTCTTCTTCTTCCTGTTGTTGTTGTTGTTGATGTTGTTCTTGATGTTGCTCTCGATGACGGTTTTCTTCGTCAATCTCATCAACCACCCCTGTAATCGAGTTTGTGTTAACCGGCATGTTTGAAGGTGGATTTAAAATGGCACGTTCCAATTGTTTAACACGATAATAATCAACCAATGATTTTAATATTATGAATAATCCAAAGGCAATTAATCCATAAGCAACATAAGGTGCACTCCCAGAACCACCTAACCAATCACCAGCATTACCATCTTTAGTATTATCAATTGAATTCTGAATAAATATTCCTGAATTATACCCATCGATTTTCCCAGATATTTTCGTTGATTTATTAATATCAAAATCATTAGGATTTTCTGGTTGATATTTTTTCGGTAATTTATCAGGATGACCAAAATTTTGTGGTACCAAATTCCAACCATACATAATTAAATTTATTCCTAACCCTGCTCGTGAACCTTGTTTAGCGGCATGAGATGTATGAAGTAAATAACATAAGATAAATCCAACAAATTGAAATGCTACTGATACTAAGGCATTCCATACAAAATTGGCAATGTTACCAACGGGTAAACCTTGAACAAATACTTCATCTTCATACATGGGAGAAATCATTGTCAGTTCCCAATATTCTGGTGATGCGTCCGCTGCTGCTTCTTCATAACTTGGAGGATTTAATTCTTGTTGTTGTCGCATTTCTTCAGTGTCAGGTTTTGCCATCAAGTTCCGGAAAACCCCATCAGTACCTTGACCAATAAATCGTCCATTATTGGTTTGCATTCTTCCCGTGGTTAATCCATTGTTTAGTCTTTCATATGTTTGTCTGACTGGGAAAAAATGGTGTAATACTCGTTGTATTCGTTGATTAGTGGTTAATCTAGGTGGTGTCTGCAGTTCTAAATCATCTAAATCTCTTTGTTCTGATCTACTCGATGTTGCTGGTGCTGTTGTTGTTGTTGATGGTGATGATGACGATTCTATTGGCATCAGTTCTGGTGATGAAGAAAGTCTATTATCTTCGTCTAATGACGGTATTATTGGTGTAGAATTAGAAGTAGTTTCCATTGTAGTGGTGGTAGTGGCGGTGGCGGTGGGGGTGGTATCTGTATAATCTTGGCGGTGGTGGTGCTGCGTTGTTGATGGTGGTGATATTGCCTCTTCCGATATAAATGAGTCTAGAATATTTTTATTGTTACTGTTTATATCACTATTCGATGACTTTTTATTTGTATCTTCACTTGATGTTGATAGCTTTTTAATTTAAAGTATTGAGTTAGTATAATTATTATTTGTTTTCCAAAACAATTAGTGTTGTTATATACGACTAAAGAAGAAAAAAAAAAAAAGTAAAACCTGCCACATCTATAACACCAGTCTCGTAACAACAACCTTTCCAGCTCTCACACACTATAAGACTCAGTTAAGGATATCTATATGGTGGTGCAAAGCAGAAGGTGGGTGTTGCGACAGGTTATTAGATGGAAGGCAACTTTGGTAAACGCATATACAACATATAAATTGCTTTTTTCATTCTGTACTATTAATCACATACTCTTTCATGAGATCTCATTTGTATAAGTGGGGATTTGGTTGTCTAATTAGTCTGTGTGTAAATGATGATGATTTCTAATCTAGTTAAGTAAAATGAATACAATAAACAGATTGGGGATTTATTTTTTGATTGGATTATCAAATTGGTTCTTTCTTTCTTTCTTTCTTTCTTTCTCTCTTTCTCTCTCTCTATCTCCCATAAAATGATTAACAACAATTCAAACAAGTATTTAATTTATTGGTTTAGTAAATATTGTGTTAAGTTAGTTGTGTTATATTTAACTGTGTTGTGCTGTGCCTACTTTAATTTCTTTTACTTCTTTCGTTTCGTTTCGTTTTGTTTGGTTTCGTTTGGATTCCTCTCCGATTGTACACGACTTATCATTATCAACATCCACTTCCCAAATATTTCCCCCATTCCTTAATAAAACAACAACCATCAACTTTCAACAATCTACAATTTCTCTACTTTGTAAAATAACTCATATATATATATACTACTAATACTAGCACCGCGAACTATTAAAACTTTAATGTTTTTCTTTCTTTATCAGTAAAAATATGTGTGATATAATGTATATGTAAAAAAGAAAACACCAAAAGACTATAAATTTATATTCAAAATAAAACTTAAAGTAAAAAGCAAAAAACGATAAAAATAATCAAATATAGAATATCAAACCTCATGAATATAATGAAAACAAAAAGCAAAAAAGCAAAAAAGCAAAAAAAACCAAAAAAAAACAACCGATGAAATCATAATGATGATAATATAAACATAAAAAAGACTAACTTGGAAGAATCAAAAGGGATTGTATATATATATATATATGAACATACCAAACCAATCAAACCAAAAGACAATGTGTGTAAGTAAATCAATCAGTGAGTAAGTAAATAAGTAAGAAGAAAAGAAGATATTGTTGACTAGAAATAAAAAAAGATAAATTAAACGTTAATATATAATCAAACAGTTTTCATATGTCATTTGAAAAGAAATAAACTAAATTTGGTTATTTCATGTCAATAACAAAAACAAATAAGGAGGGAAGAACATGATAGTGATAATAGTAATAGTAATAGTAGTAGTAGTAACAGTTATTGATTGTTTTTGATCCTAGATATAAATTATTATTTTGTATCATCAGGATTAGCAACTTGTAGTACTTTTCGAGAATAATCTGCTTCATCAACAAGTGAACCTTCACTTAATCTTCTTCGACCCATCATTATTGGATTCAATCGAGGATCAACAAATCCATTCTTTTGAACACTATTATTTCTTACTAGATCATCAGCTGGATGTTGGAACGGATTAGCCATTGGCATTTCTAAATCATTTGGACTTCTTCTCGAACCAATTTTGGAACCATTAGATCTTTTAAGAGGTTTATCATTATAAAATTCTTCTTCTTCATCTTCATCATTATTATTATTTCTGTATCTCATATAAAAGAATCCACCAGCAACTAGTAGAATCAATCCACCAATTCCACCAACAACTCCACCCACAATAGCTCCCACTGATGATGATGATTTCTTTTCTGATTTCCCATTATTCTTGCCATCAGTTGAGTCGCTTGGGTGGGATGAGGAAGTTGATGATGATGAAGGAGAAGATGACGATGTTGTGGAAGCATGAGATGATGACCCAGACGACGTAGTTGGTGAAGCTTCTTGTGTAATTGTTTTATAGATAACATTACCATCGGAATTACTCATAGTAGATACAACTGTCGCCGTGCTTTGATCTGAATCATCACTATTGTTAGAGGATCCAGTTACTGAAGATGATTCACTGGAAGATGGAGATCCAGATGATGAAGACCCAGACCCAGATGATGTTGATGAGGCGTAACTCCCCAGGTTAGAACTGGCACTGGAACTAGAACTTGCCAAACCTTTATAAATATTGTATACGTTTGATCCACCACACTTGTCTGACAGATAACCAGGACATGGTTGATTACATTGGTTTGAATTCACTTTAGATGATGATTGAGGTAATGAATTCAAACATATACATTCTCCTCCTTTAACAGCAACGTATGGTGAGTTGGGACATTCATTAGTAACACAATAACCTGAACTTTGAAAATTATAATCACCTTTAGAATCACCACCTGATATTGAAGAATAACAACCTATATTTGAAGCTGGAGCAAAAAAATCTGCTGCTAAAACTAATAATGAATTGGCATAAAATATCGATACAGCGATTGTAAAGAAATGTAGTTTAACCATGATAGGGGGTAAGGGGTGGAGTAATCTGATTAGTTGAATGTGATGGATAATGTCCTTATGTATGGAATTATCTAGGAAATATTAGTGGTCGGATTGGGAAGGTTATGTGGTATAAAATGATCTAAATAACCCTGTTTTTTCAACTAGTTTATAGTGAATGACAAAAAAGTATAGAATACCCAGTAGTAATAACAACAACAACAACAATAAGAATGGGAGGAGTGGGGGGGCAGTTAAAGAATATGTTGTTTGGAATTTGGGTTGGAACGAATGAGTTCAGTCGAATCGAGTCGAATAATATTTGGATTTGACCAATGGGATAAACGAATGTTAATTACAAGTCAGTTTAAGCACGAAGGCAAAGAAAAGAAGAAAACTTGGGAATAATAAAAAAAATAAAAATAAAAATAAAAATAAGTAGTTGAATGAGTGAATGAATGAATAAGATAATTTGATAAAATTCTTTCCTTTTTCTCTTCAACAAAAAAACAAGAAGAAGAGGAAATTGAGAATGAAAATGAAAAGAGGGAGAAAAAAAAAAAAAGAAAGAAAGAAAGAATAAACTAAGTTTAGTAGTAGTAGTAATAGGAAGAGGAATAAGATTTTATTGTTCTAAAGGTAAAAATAAGTTTATTAGGTTAGTCTACTAACTAACTAGTTGAATAAAATTCATTGTTATGTATAATATATGTGTATGTGTATGATTTGTATGATTTGTGTGATTTGTGCAAATCATTGAGAAAAAAAAATTTTCTGTTGTCATTCTTCCGCCTTTCCCATTACAGCCACCACCACTACCACCACCATGCCCACTACAATAGGACTAACCCGTACTAACCTGACCCATTTTGGCCTACTTCCATTGTATGTTTTGTGCCTTTGCCTCTCACTCTCCCTCTCCCCCCCTCCTTTGTTTGATATCCCTTATTTAAAAATAAAAAAATGATAGAATTCCTTCCCTCCTTCCTCTTTCTCTTTCTTCTTCTTCTTCTTGTGGTGGTTTGTGTTTGTTCTGTTCTGTTCTGTTCTGTTTTTTTCTTGTCATTGTTATTGTTTGGTACACGCACACACGCCAAATTTTTTATTTTTTTCCTTATTTTATTTTTCGTTTTTTTCGTGTTTTGTTTTTTAATTTTGTGTAATTAATATTCATTACCAATAACAGAATTATTATTTATTATTCTCTACTATTCTCCCGTATGTTATTTATTGTGTAAGTAAGTTACCATTACTAATACTATTGTTATTACCCAATTTAAACAACTTGAAAATCAATGAATCAATCTAACAATAATAGTTGATTAAACAACAAAGGTGTAAGGCTCAATGTTTATATTGCTGCTAATGATGATGATCGTGGTGATGTGGCATATAAGGATATTGATTGATTGACGATATTAACGCCAATTTCTGCCGCCTCATAGTCGTGTGCAATCGTTATATTGATCATCAATGCACGTCAAACTCAGCCCAATTCCAATTACAATTTCAATTCCTCTTTTCTTCTTCTTTCCTAAATTTACTCTTTTGGGATTGATGGGGGTTGGTTGGGTGGGTGTAGTTCTTCTTCTGCAATAATAATAAACCATCGTTGATATTATAGTTACAACAAGATTAACACAAACTTATTCCTGACTTGATAATAATAATAATATTCTACTCTCAGGTTTAGGCTAAATTCCCGTTATTGTCGTTGATCTCCCGCTTTTATCAACCATCACGATCACGAAACAACAACCTACACTTACACTTGGATTAACATTATTTGTTTATTTGGTTCATACAATAAAAGAAATTGTTGATTCATTGTTGTTTACCAATTGCAAGTAAATTTACTATCTTTTTTTTCTTTCTTTCTTCTATTCAAACAATGGGAATAATCAATATCCGAAACAACAGTTTAGTCACATCCGATATGAGTTTTAAATGTTGTTTCAAGATTCGTCGCAAAAAAAAAAATTTTCAAAACACTTTATAATACAATGGAAATTGAAATATGACTTGTGGCCTTGAGAAGTGAGTGTGAATAAGTTGTGTTTCAGAAAATTCAATCTATGTAATAACAACAACTTGATGTCACCTATATCTGCTTGCTGTTTTGGTAGAAAAACTTAATCTCGTAAGTATCATTTGATATGATTGTCATGACAAACAGAAATAAATATCGTACTAAGATACCAGGAAGTACACTAAATCAACCTGTTTGTTTGTGATTATTTTGCCCTTTCTAGCTTAACTTCACTTGTAAACCATTCATTCAACTGCTACAAGAATAAAAGTGATAATGGTGCTGGTACTTGTTGGTACTTGACATTGAAACTTAAAGTAGCAAGTCCCATATATTAATGCACTTGTTAGTATTTGCATCTTGACACCTCCTCCACGATTCAACTTGACAGGACGTACGGTCGTGACAGCTTTTAACCGGCGCGCGCACGTCTCATCGTCAGATAAAAAGACCAAACCAGAAAAATAAAACATCCCCCTTTGATTTTGTAACTTAATAGAAGGTTTTTAAATTATGGTTGTGATAGTTTGCGTTTAATTATTATGCACATCTAATTGTTTATTGAATTTGTTTCGTTTCAGTCTAGATTTAAAGTACACTTATATTGGTTACATTTATTGTTATTGTTATTGTTATTGTTGTTCTGTTTTGTCTCGTCTCGTCTCGTCTCGTTTTTCTTCCCTTTTTTTTTTTTAATTGATTCGTTTGATTCTCGTGAATTTCAGTTGTTTTTTTCGGCCACGAACACTGTCGGACAGACCCATCGACCGATCAACCCACACAAAAACTAGTACGACGTGTAATAATAAGTCGTGGAGACGCAAGTTGCAATTTTTTTCATTTGGACCATGACCACGACAACAACGACGACGGACCCCCCTTTCAATATCGATTCTAGAACTGTCCATATATCAAACACACACATAAACACATACACACATAATACTATAGATACTGTTTAATTAACTTTTCATCCAATATAATACAATTTCTCATATATTCTTTACTAGTCAATACCAATTCATAATATAATAAATATTTGGGTTTAGGTTTTAATTTATATAGACATGAAGATGGATGAATATAACATGGTGTATTGTTATTACCATTTTTGCCATTAGTCAATTTTTGATAACAATCCCCCATGGGAGACAATTTAACAATATTATTGAAAAATCCACTAATTAAACATTCTGTTAGTAAAGTACAGTTGTCGTTGTTGTTGCTTTCTTTGGGATGTTGATGATTATTCACTTCAATGCCGATTTTTCTACTCAATCTAATCAATTGTTCATAAATATTTTTAATTCGTTTCATTGTTTTATATTGAATAAAATAATCTTGACACCATTGTACTGAATATCCGGAATCAACCCATTGTTGCCATATATTCAATAACATAAATTGATCACCTTGGGAATCATTAAATTCTTGTTTCCTCTTATCAGCTAATTCTTTCTTATCTTTAGGTCGATAAAATAAATTTGATGATTCATTTAACATCGCAATTATACTAATAATTTGTTTAGTATTATCAAATTTATCACTAGTTAAAATACATTTGGTGAAAATGGGATCAAGAGGGAATTCGCTCATTTTCTTGCCAATTTTAGTCAATTTACCTTGTGAATTTAATGCCCCAAGAGCATATAATAAATTTAACGCCTTAATTATTGCTTGTTTTGATGGTGGATCCATAAATTCAAATCCAAGCAAATCATTAATTCCTAATGATAATAATAATAAAATTACTGATGTCAAATTAACTCGTTGAATTTCTGGTTGTTGATTCAAATCTAATTCATTATAAAATGACCATTTAGTAAATAATCGGAAACATTTACCTGGACCAACTCTACCAGCTCTACCAGCTCGTTGATCAGCACTGGCACGTGAACATGGTACCACCACTAAACTTTCCATTCCAGTTATTGGATTATATACATTTTGTTTAACATAACCTGGATCAATAACATAAGAAATACCATCAATGGTAATTGAAGTTTCGGCAATATTGGTTGCTAAAACAATTTTTCTGGTGTTGGTCGGGGTTTGTTGGAAAATTTTTTGCTGTAATTCTTGAGGTAAATTAGCATATATAGAACAAACCATCATGGGATTGATTTGATCACCAAGTTTAACTATCAGATCATGTAATATTTCTTCCATAGTTTCAATTTCATCTTGTCCAGTTAAAAATACTAATATATCTCCAGGTAATGGTTGAGTCATATGAATTTGAAATATCGTTGTTATTGCTGCTTGAATATAATTTGCTTCTGGTTGCTTTGTATAATGGATTTTGACTGGGAATCTTCTTCCTGGAATATTCAAAATTGGAGCATTATTAAAAAATTTGGAAAATTTTTCAGCATTAATGGTGGCACTAGCAATAATAATTTTTAAATCATTTTTCCTGGTTGTGGTCATGATAATATCTTTTAATAAACTTAATAAAATTTCTGTAGATAATGTTCTTTCATGAGCTTCATCAATCATTATAACAGAATATTTCTCAAGAGTTGGATCTTGTAAAAATTCTCTTAAAAGCATACCATCAGTAACATATTTTATCATAGTAATGCCATCTTTACAATTATCATCAAATCTAATATTATAACCTACTTGTTCACCCAATTTAACTTGCATTTCATCAGCAACTCTTTTAGCCACACTAGTAGCTGCCACTCGTCTAGGTTGAGTACAAGCAATTATTCGATTGTTTTGTGAATATCCCGCTTCATATAAATATTGTGGTAATTGAGTGGTTTTACCTGATCCTGTTTCTCCAACTACTATTAATGTTTGATTTTCATTAATAATTTTTAAAAATTCTTCACGATATGAATATACCGGTAATGATTTTCTAACTTCATCGTATTTAGCATTAATGGAAGCCGAGTTATTATTTCTATCACCTTCCTCGTCTTCTTCATCACCAGGTAATTCTTCTTCTTCTTTTTCATCATAATTGACAAATTGTGATTGATCAAAAACAAATTCATATTCTTTATCATCATTTATATATATCTTATCATCATTTTGTAAAATTAATTGATCAGCTCGTTTAAATTGTTCATCTTCCCAATTCATCCTTGATGGTTGAAATGATTGTTGTCGTTGTTGTTGTTGTTGTTTTTGTTGTTGTCTTTGATGTAATAGTTCATTTTTTGATTGTTGCAATGATGGTAAATTATAATATTCATTTTGGTTGTGGTTGTTTTTATTCTTATTCCAATTGTTTAGTTTATTTATTAAATAATCTAATCGTGATTGTTGATTTGGTGATAAATCTTCTTGGATCTCTAATTCTTCAAGTTCTTGTTTAAATTGATAATATTTCAGTTTGGATCTTTTATAATGTGTTTGTTGAGGAGGAAGAGGAGGGGTTGTAGGTTTTGTTGATTCCGTAGTTGAATTAGTGTTTGGAAATTCCTGTTGCGTCACTTGTACACTTTCTTCTTTATTATTTATATCATTATCATCATCAACATCTAGCAATTCTTGTCTTCTTCTTCTTACCCCTCTCCCAGTTTGTGTATCCATATTTGTCCTGGTTGGTTTTGATTAGTTTTGTCTTTGTATTGGGTTTGTATTTTTGATTTTAGTTTGTTTGGTCTTTTTTTTTTTGTGTGTCTGGCTCATCTCTCCTGCCCTCCCTCCCTCTTCCCTCGAGAACGACATAGGACTTGGCCCTGGCGAGCGATGACGACGATGGTGATCAAATTGATACTAAAAAAAAAAAAGTCCCTACTTTTCCATCTTCAAGAATCATACGGCTTTCTCTACAAAGCACAAATACTACTTTTTTTGTCTTAATAGCTTTATATATACATGTGTATCTAATATGCCACTACATCCAAAATCAAGAAGAAGATCAAGTAGAATTTCACCACTTCCAGATGAGGATTCATTATCATTTATAAACTCATCAGTGGAAAACCTTGATCAATCACCATTTGAAAGCATCGATGATCTAGTTGAAGATGTCAACAAATATGAGTTGAAAAGTACCAATGATCAACAACAGCAGCAGCAGCAACAACAACAACAGTTGCAACATAAATCATCATTTACTTCCACACCAAAGGCATCATATATCCCACCATGGACCGAACCATATATCATTGGTATTGCTGGTAATTCAGGATCAGGGAAAACATCAATTTCTCAAAAAATCATTCAGGATATTAATCAACCATGGACAGTGTTATTATCATTTGATAATTTTTATCAACCATTGACCCTGGAAGAAAGTAAACTTGCATTTGCCAATAATTATGATTTTGATTGTCCTGATTCATTAGATTTTGAATTATTAGTGGAAACCATTGGTAATTTGAAAAAAGGAGGTAAAACTACTATTCCAGTTTATTCATTCACCTCTCATAATCGGACTTCAAAAACTAATACCATTTATGGTGCCAATGTTATTATTGTGGAAGGATTGTATGCCTTATATGATCAACGATTATTAGATATGATGGATTTGAAAATATATGTCGATACTGATTTAGATATTTGTTTGGCAAGAAGATTAACTCGAGATATATTATATCGTGGTCGAGATTTAAGTGGTGCTATGCAACAATGGGAAAGATTTGTTAAACCCAATGCTGTAAAATTCATTAATCCAACAGTACAAAATGCTGATTTAGTAATTCCTCGAGGATTAGATAATTCAATTGCTATAAATTTAATGATTAAACATATTAAAAATCAATTAACTTTAAAATCAAGAAATCATTTACAACGATTGAAAAAATTGGGGGTCGATATAAAATTTGATATTGATAAATTCAATATTAAATTATTACAAAACACTAATCAAGTTAAGGGAATCAATTCGATTTTATTTAATAATTCAACTTCTCGTAATGATTTCATATTTTATTTTAATCGTATGTGTGGATTATTAATTGAATTAGCTCAAGAGTATATGACCAATTATACCAATGTTGATATCGATACTGGTAAAGGGGTTTATCATGGTAAAAAATTATTACAAAATCAATATAATGCTATTAATATAATTCGTAGTGGAGATTGCTTTATGACATCAATTAAAAAATCATTCCCAGAAATTTCTATTGGTAAATTATTAATTCAGAGTGATTCAACTACGGGGGAACCTCAATTACATTTTGAAAGATTACCTCATAAATTATCTGATAAAATTATGTTATTTGATTCACAAATTATTAGTGGAGCTGGAGCCATTATGGCAATTCAAGTATTATTAGATCATCATGTTAAAGAACAAGATATTATTTTGATTACTTATTTATCTACAGAA